>NC_058512.1:11756301-12075801 GCF_020382885.2 Scatophagus argus
ATGGTCCTGGTCCAACAATGCTGCAATGTCAAATCTGTGGTGTACTCATCTAATCATATCCTGGATCTAGCTTCATATTTATCGTACAGAAGAGTGTGGTATCCTCTCATTTGATTCTCACCGCAAAAATGAATGAGAATATTTCCAAAAATGTTTATTACAATTACATGCAGAATATTCTGATGAGTGCATAAGGGATAAAATTGCTGAAATAAAGGTAAATAACGTGGACAGGACTTTCAATACATTCCAAAACAACACAAACTGCGAAGGACAGCCTCAACATATGTCAAAGCACTTAGTCAAAACAAAGTTGTAGTTTCAACAAAAGTTAGAGATTTAGTTCATTGCAGGTTATTGCATTGCATTACATCACACAGGTTTTTTGTTTTGTTTTGTTTTTCTGGTCATTCAACAAATTGTTTTAACGAAGCTGGAGCGGCACAGGCTGGATATGTAACACCTGCCTCATGCTCCTCACACACTTCGTGTATGTGAGAGACTCTGATTCAGTTTTTTCCTTTTTCACATTTTTACCACAAAGAAGCCCACATTAGTCAACATGACACCCGGTGACACGAGAGGCACAGAGATGAGAAGAGATCTGAAACAAGATACATACTGTAGTTCTAATGAGTTTAAACCAGTTTTACACTAGAAAAGAGAAAAGGATATTGAAACATGGTAATTATCAATTCACTGTGTTCCATCTCCATCTCCATCTTAGATGTGTTTTTGCCGGAACAAATGATTAATTGACATTATATTTAATAGTAATTTTGTTACAGTTTATTTCGTATTCTCTTACATCTGTAGCTTTATATCACAAGAATTCCTTAACTCTACATGAGACAACACGGAGGAAAGATTTCCTAGGAGTTAGCAACAGTCTTATTCAGTTTGAATCCCAGTATGATTTTCATCCCTCATCCTCCCTCTTTTTCTCCTCCTTTGTATCCCCATCAAGTAGGCCAGTTGATGTGGGACAGCAAAACAGCTCCCGCCCCTTTTTGCACGCCTCTCTGTGGAATGGGCTGTGAGCTCAGAATGTAGTACCAAGAGTTCAGGAATCATCTTATCCCTGTATCTAACCCAAACAGTTTGTGCTGTGCCACTTGCCTTGGGGGGGCATAATTTGAATATGTTTAACAATGCACCATTTTTGCAGTGTCAGTACAATGTTGAAAGGATCAGTTTTAAAGTACATAGACTTATCATTAGAATTTCATCTTAATTGCCCCATTGCTACTGGAAAGGCCTAAAGCACATTAAAGTAATACAGCTACGATTTAACAAGGTTGGAGACGAACAGATATTCAAGCTGTTAGGTCTTCTGGGATTATTTGAGAGATACATTAAAGCTGAGAGGTTACAGAGTGAAGTTATTCAGATGAATATGTGATCTTATAATAGCTTGTGACATTAAGTGCATTTCTTCACTTAATGTCACAGATCTTCACAGAGCAGAAAAACAATAAGCCTGTCACCTGAAAAATGCATTTATATACTTCTACTTTGCAAATAATCACCAAAACCACATGTATTTTACAGCATATAACATAATATAGCAACTAAGGCTCAAAAAACATGTTCTGACATTATGTTTATGTGGTTAAAGCACTTGATTAAGTTTAGGGAAAGTCTCTGATTTTGTTGTTTGATAATAACCAGCTATTAACCAGCTAACTTAGCATGTTCAGATTTTGGAAATGCTAAGTTATCTGGTTCACACATCACGTGTCAGGTGCTTTTGTTGCCTAAGTTTAAAACACAACGTTATGTTTCTCTGAAAATGTGTTAGAGAATTAGGTATTGTTGGTATATAAATGTAATATCCAGGAGACAGGATTGTAGACAGTTTTTTACTCTGTGAGAGACTCTTTCAGTAAGACACAATTTTACTACACTCTGACAGTAGATCTGAAACAATGAAGAAACGTATTCATTAATTACCCGTAGTTGAAGTGCATTGGTACAGAGAAGCTTTGCTGTATAACAACATTTTTAATTTTCCTCCTATGAGAACTTTTTATTGCATTCAGATTTTCTTTGGTTCTCATAATATTTGTGCTCCCTTGAGCCTTTGTTCTCACTTATACAAACCCACATTGGTAGAGATTTAAGCTCTTAATTTTAACCAAAATCTTCAGCCTAACTGACCTTTTTTCTTCTGCTCAAGTCATGGCTGGATCTACCGCTGGGATATCTTGTTATTCACCAGCGGGCAAAAAGTCCTGTTACTAACTGGGCACAAATGGTAATGATGCAGTATTGAACAGAATTTAATCTCCCCAATCTCACCCATAGTTTTCTGAAAGGCCATTGGTGGCTCCATTAGTGGGCATATTCACAGTGCTGACTTGATTTACAGTTAACAGGACATGAGAGACACTAAGGTGGTTTGACAAGAAGTTCTTTACAAACAGAATACTGTTTCTGACTGCCACTGACTGCCGTTGACTGCCATCCAGCTTTCTCGTATAGTAAACATCGATGTTTTCCAAAACCATGCAATTATGAACTTATGGGCAGTGATAGACTGCATTTAGAGCTGAAAAATGGAGAATAATTAGAACAGTTAAAGAAAATACCAAAATGTATGAATCATGTATGTATTTCTACATGGTCAGGCTGTTTCTTGGTAAACCTCCACTTGATCTTCAAATTATATAACAAATTACTAATTTAGCAACTCTCAACTTCTAATTTTATCCTTCAGTAAGCCTTTGGGCCATGTATATTTTTCAATTGTTATTTAATTCCATGGTAATTAACAGCGATTTAGCATCCTCCTTACAGCATCACTTGGAAGATGAGTTTACACTCAGGCTCTCAATATATTTCAACTCAACCAAGCCTGGCTAAAACATTTATAATATCATTATAGAATCTCTGTTAAATGACATTTAGAATTTATATTTAATTTTGTGTGGTTTCCCTTCAAGGCCACTGACATTTTCATCATATTGGAAGCATATTTTGTATTTATTAACTGTTTTAATCCATGTGTGGTGAATAATGTCTGGGGACATTACATTAAAAAAAAAAAAACCAAAACCTCTTTTATTGCACCTTATCCACTGACACCGTCATATTGTATATGGAAGAATATATATTTTCCCTCAAGGACAATTGGACATTTTCTAGTTGTTACATAAGGCTATACCTCTACAGCGTTATATAAATAAGCATAAAAAAACAATATATACTAAAAGCACAAAATAACTTGACCAACAAACCACATAATAGATTATTAATAGGTACTGCTATGTACTGCAGTGTCTTGCTGTGTGTGTTTGCAATTTTCAAACTGACATCACCCACAACTAATTTCTTTTCTCTCCCTGCTGATAACAGACCAGTCTATAAGGGATATACAAGGATTTATTTTACTGCTTGCTTTCCGATTGAGGTTTAGATAACATCGCTGCAGATGAAAATGAGAGGCAGGCTGCCTAAAAAGCAGCTGGACTCATCATTCATTCTGATTTCTTTAATGATCTGTACTGTTGGTTTTCATTATTAAAAAAAAAGGTCATGGTGTTTAAGCCAAAATATCCTGCAAATTTAGAAGTATTTTAGTAATGTCTGATTCATAACGTTGACTTAATTAGTCTGGGAAACATCATTTTAATCAACAAGGATGGAAGGATAATAGCTGATGAAAATACACATTTTTAAGTGTATATTACAAAAAAATTCAACTTTGGAGCTGAGCCATCATTAATGTTGCTAGTTGCAGTTCTGTGTTGTTTGCTGTGACAGGTTCAAATGTGTACTGGATCATGTGTTTATACACTCAGGTCACTATATGTGCAAATGTGAAACTTCATCGTTAAGTTGTAAAATATTGGTAACTTATTTGGATGGAATATGGACATTCTATATAGCTTGTTATTTTTAACTGGCCCTCCCTCTTGGTGTGTGACAGCAGGCTTTATATCAACAACCATTTGTGCCTGACAGTACCTTTCACATTACACCCCCCAAAAAATAAAAAAAAAGCAACACCAGATCAAATGGAAGACAAGGAAACTGTGTGCATTTGTAGATACACTTCTGGGGCACAGTGACCAAACCTCCTCAGCATTCTGCACCTGGACCGCACAGAAAACACACCAGCTCCGTGATTAGGGAAAACTGAGTCTGTAGAATGCAAGGTGAAGACAGATAAACACACCTCATTAATCCTCAGTCACAAACTGGGGTGATGCTGAGAAGCAAAGCCTACACAAATGCATCCGCAAACACACTCACACATGCGCAGGGCTGCATGTTCTCCCATGCAATTATGGAATTTTTCTCCCACATATACTGACGTAATATTTACACCCACTCAGACACGTGGCGAGAATGAGAGACGGTGAGATTCTGAGATTGTCTAACAAACCCAGTTAGAAAGAAAGCGACACAGCAGCACGTTGACATTATGTTACAGGTGAATCCACCCACACACGCAATGAATATTATCATAAAACCCCACCTATGTTACTGACACTTTCCCCCATAGGAAAGAATTAAATCCATCTCAGAGTAAATGACAGATGACAGTCAATCACTGTTAGAACAAAGGCTCTGCGCTGCGGTAGAGCTGCTTAAAAACATTCATCCATAATCGTGATGTATACAGATACAGAGAATGTTTACAGTGAAGTTAATCGTAGACCTTTGTTAATGTTTGGAAATAGATCTCACAAGCCAGAGTTTAATTAAAGCAGTGGCCCAAAATAATGAGGGAGGTTGTTTAATGTAGACTGGAGCTAATAGGTGGTAATGAGTGGGACCAGCCTAAAAGAAAAAAGAGTTACATTTGCCTGCTTTCCCCAGCTGCTTCTCTGTGTTTTTCTTTTTGGAAAGTCAACTTCGATTTTCTTTGGACTCGCAGGTATTTGTTTTTGCTTTTCTTTCTTTTCTTCCTTTTTTTTAGCATACCCATCACCTTTGAGCAGGTAATCTCAGCATTATTTTTTCTTTTTATTCTGATGATGCTGTTTTTGCGTTTCAGGGCATCAGTACATTGTTGCTACCTTTGTTCAGTCATAATAGATGATTTCCTAACATGTTTAACTTCTAAAAGTGAATTGCTGTTGCTACTACTGGAAATGTGTAACACATTTCTTCCTTTTTCTTCCACGTTTCTTTCAGGAAATAGAAATCTGCTCTGAAGTTAAGATGTGACTGCATCACTGAGTATTGCTTTTCTCCATCGTGCTGTTTTTTTGTTTTTGTTTTTGTTTTTGTTTTGGTTTTTTTGGCTTTTTTTTCTGGCCTCACTTCTGCATCCTTAAATCTCTGAGAAGCAAAGTTTGTTAGCCTCAATTTAAGTTTATTTTTCATGTTAAAACATCAACTAGTTTCTGCCCAACACTCTGATCCAGAGGATGCAGTTTCATCAGACAAGCTATATATACTCACCCAAGTTTTCAGCTGACTTGGCTGTGATTTGAGAGGGGAACATGGCACGGTGTCTCTAGATTTCTCTATCTCCAAGTGCTGTCTAGACTCAACTTTTGCTTTAATGTGAAACTGGTATAAGTATCTGGGGACTGGGCCAGTTTTTCAGGGAAAGTACAGACACATACAGTCAGAAATCCTGTCCTCAGAAGTGCTGCTTGAAATGTTTTTGGTTTTAGACAACTAAAAAAAAGGGCAGGTCAGATAGTCAAGGTCTTTTTTATTTTTCAAGTCAGGTACATCTTGTTAAAACTCTGAGGGTCCTATTTCAGTTGTATTCATTTGATTTAAGCAACACCCTTAGGCCCTTTATCCTTAGTTTGTCTCCATTTTTTCCTGTTTGTATTTTTAAGTTACGTACAACCAATCCATGTGATGAATAACTTTACCAGATTCATCTGGTTTTATGTTTCCTCCTTTTCTCCCAGAGAGTTGAGTTGTAACACATGATAGAGCACATAATTGCAAGGGTGGCAGTATGAGTGCAACGGTCTTTGCATGTGGGTGAGAGATATGAAAGCCTGAATATATGAATAATTTTGTGCATGTGTGTACTTTCGATAAGAAGAAATATTTTGTGAGAAAAAAGAGCTAGTTTGTGTGCTGAAATTTGCATCAAAAGAAACTGCTTAGGGTCAGTAACACAACTGTTTCAAAAAAAAGAGGAACAGTCACATTCAGCTTTAATCCCAAATAATTCAAGTTTGTGCAGCAGGTATCAAATACTTGTGGAAAAGTTCATCTTTAATTCTAAAAAATGAAAAATCACAGATCTACAGTGATGTTATTAATTCATATTGATGAATGTAATAGGCATAATAGGGTGGTTAGATTGGATAATGACCAAAGCTTTCTTAATTGAGTAATTTGGAAATTCTAATAATATGCAATTTAAGAGGCGAAAGTCTCATATTGGTTGAATTTTCTTATTATAAACTTCATTGTCTTCTTGTACATTTACAAACTAGAAAGTCTTTCATGATGGCTGAAAGCAGAGAGGAGGATTTATTTATTTTTCTCTTTTTATTTTTTGGTCCAAAGTGTATTGACACGTCACAAATACATAACAGTATGAAACAAGTTCAATTCGGAGCCCACTGGCACAGTTGCTGGATATCTCAGAGGCACGTAAACAACCGGAAACTGTTTCCTGTCCTGCACGTACTATTACAACCACAAGAAGATCCAAATGATGCTCTGTGAAAACGATACTGCGCAGACACACGGGCTCATCACGCAGTGACACAGATTTCCCTCGACTGGCCCCCAGCCGCACACCACAGGAGACCTCCTCCTCTCCCCACTGCCCCCACTCATGTGCACACAACAGAGAAAAGATGGTGCAGCGAGACCGAGAGTGATAGAGGGAATAGCATATTTATTCTTGCTCTGCTTCCTGCCTCTCTTCTCTCCTTAAACACACAGCTGGATCCTAGTCTCTGTTTCTCTGTATTTTTTACTTTTGCTCTCTCCCACAGCTGCCAAGAAGAAATTCTCTTTGTTGTTTATCCTCCCACCTCCTGCTACCAACTGTGGGTATTTGCCTCTTCAAACTGTCTCCCATTCTCTCTGGACTTTCAACATCTCACTTTCATACTATTCAACTGTCTCTTTCCGGACCCTCTTGTCTTTATTTCTTTTGCTCTATTTCTATGTAAACTGCTTTCTCTATTTACTGGCCAAAACATAGCGTAATGATCTCTTAACCAGTAAATCCAGAATGAGCAGAATTGGAGTTGTGTTTTATAGGCAGTGAACGAAAATGAAATGAAAATGAGTTTCAGGTTCATTCTGGTGCAGTCATGCAAATGCAGCTTTGTTCATATTTTTCAATGGGATCATATGGGAACAAACATCCTGGGTTCAAAAAGGGAAAGACGTCCCATTTTGGTATAAATTCTACACATCAAACTTGAGTTATTCAGGGTATAAGGAGGAGCAGGATAGAAGTGGAGCTAGACAGAGGTTTGACTGAGTTCAGAGCAGGTTAGCTTCGATGACAGATGAACCCTGTGTTACGGTTTGCCTGTGGTCTTTCTTGTCTTTGGAAACAGAGTTAAACCAATAGAAACTGACCGGAGCAGCTGTGCATCCATATAGGCACCGTGAATAATTCAGTGTGTGTGGGATGCTCGGACAAATGGCACAGCGAGCACAGATGTAATAGTGGCGAGGCCCTGGAGAGTGTTGCTGTGGATGTACCATAAGTTATAATGCATGCAGGGAAAGGGAAGAGCACATAAGATATACCACAACAAGTAAATATTCCAATTTGATTCTTCTTTGGATTTTTTTTTTTTTTTTTTTTTTGAGTGTTAATCTTCATTGCTGCTTTGGCTGGGGAAAAAGCCAACTCATGCTGTTTGCTTGCTTGCAGCAAAAACAGTTTAAAAACAACAACAACAACAACAAAATAACCAAAAACAGTAAATGACAAATAAATAGCTGGTTACATTAAAGAGAAAATGACATTTCAGGTTTGTTTTTTAAGCCAAGAATTTGTCAGTTTTCCTATCAGATAGTTAAGATGACTGAAAAAATGCTCCCATTGCAATGCTAGTATACTGATGCTAGGCAGCTATAATGTTTACGATTAGCATATTGGTTTAGCATGTTGCCATGCTAATATTTGCTAATTAATTAGCAAAATAAAGCTGAGGGTGTGGTGTGAAATTGCAGTGTAAACATGGTACTTATAAAAAACATGGTATTTATAGACTTAATAATAATATTAATAATAATAGTAAGAAGAAGAGGAATATGGATACGTGATTTTTGTTTCAGCCTAAGCTACAGCTTTATGATGGAGACAGACAGACAGAGAGGTCAGGAGTGACAGTGAGTAAGTCAAGGTCAGTGATAGATAGGCCACGGCATATTCTTTCACGCACGACTACTCTGTAATTGAGTGTAATTAAATGCTGTGGTCCGGCAGGGACTTAAGCTGGGTGGACCTGATTTAAGCTGGAAATGAAAAGTGTGATTTAATTGGACGTGGGTATGTGTGATCTGCAGGTGTAAGAACCTCCAGCAGTCTCCATTTTGCTCGTCAGATGGGAATTAAATCCTGTGCAGCGCCTGAGTCAGGCCATATTAATAATACATTGGCTGCCCAGTGGCACTGAAAGATTAATATTAGTGATAAGAGTGGCTTTAATTGATATGACATCACTTCCTCCATGTGTCCAGGCTAAGGAAATGACGCTCCATGCCGCAGTATGTAAGTTATTTAATGTCATAAAAAGCCAGAGGGAGAAGTTACAAAGGTCATCACTCATCACTAAGGTTTATTTTTAGCCACGCCAGTGGTGTGGCCCCAGGGGAGGCAATGTCGGCCTGTCAGTGGGTCTATCCACAATTATCCAGACTGAAATATCTCAACAACAACTGGATGAATTGGTATTAAATGTTAAACAGACATTTGTGTTCCCCAGAAGATGACTCACACTGGCTTTTAAGATCCCTAACTTTAAACCGATGGCAAATTTTTCCTTATCCTGTGAAATATCACCACATCTGCTGGATTAATTGGCACAATATTTCAGACAGACAGTCATGGGTCCCAGATAATGTTGCCAAATAACCTTCGCCTTATTAGTCTATCATTGTTTAAATCTAACCCGCATCGGTATTAACAGATTCCTACTAAAAACATGTGAAATCCATCATTACATAGATAATAGATAAGGTCAGAGTTTTACATAGGTTTTCACAGCATGTTTGATGTGAAAGATGGATTAGTGGTAATTTGTAGAGCATGTACAAACAGGGAAGGTCACTAAGATCAAGTTTTTATTCAGATATGCATTATATTAACCACTTCAAATTAATTGAAACAGATAATGTTGGACGCTGTAAGGCAAAATGTGACACTAGAAAACTAAACCCTTTTACTGTGATTTACACAAGCACAATGCGTGACCCCATTTCAAAAGCTTCACTTGTGGCTGACACAACTCATTATCTGCTACATTTAATATATGACACCTGTGGAAGTAAAAAAAAAAACAAACTCAAGGTCAGGAGTAAGTCACTGTCACTATGGAACTGATGAGTGCTTAGACACACTCATTTGAATGCCTCAGATACCCTTTTAAAGGGATAATAGAAGCAACAGAAATATCGTAGTAGATAAGTAGGCATAGTAGGTAACTGTAGGTAATTAATAATTATTGATAATTAATAAATTGTAGAAATAAAGAAAGTAATACAAATTTAGATGAAATAAAATGAAAAAAAGGTTTGAATGTTAAAAAGAATTAGATTGTTATTAGAATTTTAAAGGCTAATCTTTGTACATTTACTTCCTGATGAGCTAATTCAACTGTTAATTTAATTCCAGTACAATTCAAAGGGCAAAAAACACAGCAAGGTCCAAGTCTGAGGAGATTATTATTTGTTTTTATTTATTTATTTTTGCCAAGGTTGGCAAGTGGCTCAGGCTGGTTTCAATTCCCACAAATGTTACTGTTAGAGCTGAGCCAGAAATACTGAGCGTAACAACAAGCTCTCATGCTTTTCCAACACATGTCCAGATACTGTCGGTGCCACTACCACTTTGCTGAGAGAGAAAACAAACTGCAGATCATATTCACTTCTCTCAAAGCAAACACCCTGCTAGGACTGTGAACTCTTGGTGAACCAAATATACATTTTCTATATGGTATAGCAGCATTATTGCATTCTTGAACTTTGATAATCTCAGCACGAGTTCTGTAGCACAACAGATTGGGTTTTGCTTCAGTGGTAGTTGGCATGGGAAACCAACAAGCCTCTACATTACCCATCTACATTAACTCAGGGGACCACTGGATCTGGCAAAACAGACAGGTCGCAGTCTGCAGACACACATAACCCAGGACACCACAATTTCTTTGGACAAGTGCAAGCAAGCATACCAAGATTTCTAGACAATAATCCACATGTTTTACCTGGAGGGAACCTAAGACATCTCCCATATGAGAGCTGATGCTAACAATAGTAAAATTAACAAAGATGATACAAATTTGTACAATAAATATTCATCATTTAATATAATTGTAGTATAAAGTGGTTTAAATTTAACATGGCTTCAGGGAAATAATTCTGAAAACACAGAAAAGTGTATTTACCAAAAAATATTTATTCAGAAATAGAGATTTAGAAATTCAGAAAAGCAATGAGAAATAGAAAGAAAAAAATCCCTCCTACAAGGAAAGGCTGAGTAAATTTACAAAGAATATCCCAGAAATTATAAAATAAATTGGTTCACAGTCTTCATCACAGTGTGACTCATATCCCCTCCTACTCCTTTGCACTTACTGGCTGGAAGGCCATTTGATACTGAATGTTATCTGATGATCACTGATTTTAGACTCTTTTCCAGGAGTTATCAAGCACACAAAAATTTCACCTCAGCATCCTTAAGAAATATTAATACAGAATATTTTCTTTGTGCTCTTGTTTCATATAAGCTTTGTGCGAGTCTGTATTGTATTTTGCTGTTATATATTTTAAGGTGCAGAATTTGGAGCCAGTGAAGACGCTGGCTATTATAAATCCTCTTTTCAATCTTTTCATTTTATTTTATTTTTCTCAGCAAAACATCCAGAGTCAGGTGAAAGTAAGGTTTTGAAGGTACTATGCTGCATTACCCACAGCAACCCAATAGTCAGGGTAATATTATAAATTGATATAATTCTCTTTCATTTTCCTACTGCATTATATTATAAATACTCAAGAAGCCAAGTCAGCTACTGTTTTGACCACATTCATCGCAGTGGACTCCACCATGTTTTCACATTACTAAACAGTGTACTGATAGAGCCTGTTGTTATCAAATGTGGATTTTCCCCAACCTCCTCTGACATTCATTTGCATTATAAATAATCTGTTTTATTTATTTATTATCATATTGCATTTTTTTCATTTTCTAGCTGCACAAAAGATGTTTGTGTGTGATTGTCAGTGAAGAAGAGGAGAAAAAGATGGAGAAAAGAAGGACAAAGTAAGAGAAAGAGAGAGAGAGAGCAGGAAATGCCAGGTGAGAAAGTGGTAAAGTAACCGGTAAAATAACTGAGCACACCTGATTTAATGTTAACAACTTTAGACAGAAGGTGGTGCAATGATTATTTCCCCAGATCTCAAGTAATAACAAAACTTTATTTGTTATTTTTATTATCATTTTTGACACAAATACTACTGAAAATTGTTTTTAAAGCTTTTCATAGGCTGAGTAATTTCAAGCGTGTGGCACATGTTTACACTGAAATCAGTAATAGTAATCATTTATTTTTACTACTGTTCCAGATAATTAATTCCTAAAGGACCACTGTAGCATCAGTTTTATTAACTGTTGGTCTAGAGGATCTTCTTGTGTGTACAAATGTAATTACTTGCATGATGTATTTGAAAACAGAAAACTCCCTCTTGTCATATGCAGTATGCACTTATGGAGTTTTATTCAAACAGTTCAGTCCAAATGATGAATATATGAAGTGATCTCTTCATTACCATAGATATTACTCATTAATAAGGACAGAGTCACACCTCATTAATCATGTAACATGTAACATTTACATATTCACTGACAATCAGTACCAAACCTCAAAGAATATGGAAGTCGGACATGTAGACTGAGCATATACAATATTTTTGTAAGCCAGTCTTCTGCCTGACAGTGGCCTGAAGGATGATTGTCATTCAGAAGGGATGATTCCATTGCAACATATGTTCTATAATACAGAATGAAGCAGCAAGAGATTCACCTTTATAGACATTCTGCTGGCTACTGTTGTTAATCAGTGATGCAATGCTGCAGTTTGTCTGAACACCCGTTGTGCAGTTACACACTTTGTATACGCAGTATCACAATCTATTTTCAGAATAAGATTGATTGCTTTGTTGAAGCTTCATCTTCAGCAAACGTGTGCTTCATGTGCTAGTCCACCCTTCAGGCCAAAGACTACAGGAATACAAGACTTAGATGAGGCTTGTAACTTTGAATTGCTAGAAATATTTATTTGTTTTATATTTGTGGAAAGAGGAACTTGGAAAACTGGACTGTATTACACCACATCTAAGTCATTTATTTCATTGAGTTTAGCACTCAGTAAGGTAGAGTATTCATCAAACATTTTGAAAACGGTCTGTTCAAACAAAGTTCGGATGGCAAAAATAGAAATTATTCAGATATTAGAAAAACAATAGAAAGTATTGTTTCTGATTTTTCTCAAGGAAGATAGCAGCTAATAATGTGTTTGTTACTATGAGACAATAATGAAGCTTATGTTAGCTTGCTGTCACAGTACTATAAAAACAGCACATAACAGCATTTTCTTTGGTACTGTAGGGCTTTGATGATAGTGGCTACAAATAAAGATGGAGGCCACTCATGATGAATATTATCATGGATTTGCTTTGTGCTTCATGAATCAGATCATTTAACAGGAGAAATGTAGCACAGGAATGAAGTGGCCGACCTCTCAATGGGTCAGAATGGTCAAGATTCTCCAAAATAGAGTTTGGACTGATGAAGGAACTTCATATAATTAAGTTGAACTTGTTGCTGTAAATGTGCATGTAGCCAAATTTTCAACTTGGGAAGCTATAAGATCTCACAAGCATCATGCTTGGCCTTCAGCTGCCGCAGCTGTGGCTAAAGGAAAAGAAAGAGATGAATTCAGATGCATTCAGCTTAAAAACACTGGAGATGCCACAAAGCACAGCTCACTGACGTCTCTCAACACAACACCAACACATTCTTCTCGACTTATGTCTTCCAGTCTTCCATGTAAATGTAAGGCACATGAAATGTTTGCTGGTGTTTTAATGGACTCTTGGGATTTTCATTTCATTTTGTCTATACTGCCTTGTGTATGTCTTTGTAGTTTGTCTGAGCTTTCAAAGATGTGTGTGCCACTGTGTTAGTGTTTGTTCCTGAGCAAGCACACACCAACAGGTGCATGTTCTTGCATGTGAGATTATGTTTAGTTTGTCTCTGTTTGTTATTACCCACACTGAAATTAAAAGTAAGCGAAGGAAAGACTGTTGAAGTTTTTCTTTTTTTTCTGTCTCTGTCAGCCCTCCAATATCACAGTCACATGCATGCAGTTTGCCAAGCTAAGGATTCACATATCTCCCATGCTGAGGTCTCTAAACTGGGTGAAACCTCTGCTGTGGAAAGATGCTGGAACCAAACAAACATCAGAAACATGTTTCTGATTTACATTAATAATAGCAACGCCTTTTTAATTAAATTCACATTCTGGGATGAATGTGCGGCAAAACTGTAAAATAAGCTAACTTTTTGATGTATTTTGTTTAATTATGTGGCTTGACCTGAAGAGGCTTTAGCTGTGGATCGAACTTGACGTTAAACTGTGGACAATACAGGGCTGCATAAGATGAAAATTTCCTGCATTTTCTAAAAAACAATTCCCTTCCTTTATGAATAATTTAAATCAAAGGCAATACAAATTCTACGTTGTTATCTGTGCTCCTGCTGGGGTCTGTTACCAGTTGTACAAAGACAACACAATAGCAGATATTCATCCACTGACCGTAGTGGCAGGAGAAACTCAATGTAGAAAATGTACATTGGCAGAGCAAAAGAAAGTTGTTTTCGCAAAAATTGTGGAGAAAAAAACAAAAAAACACAGATTCACATTTTTAAGTGCAAACTTTTTTTTATTTTTTAAATACAACCATACATTTCATGGGTTTAGTGACTGAGGAAATTCATATCCATCTCCTTTGTTAACTTTTAAATCATCTTCATAGCAAGCATTTTATCAATAGTTTAGCAAGGCAAAGAGTAAACCTCTAAAAAGCTTCAACAAATCAGTTAATCTACGACGAACTGAGCTAAATGAAAATTAGTTACACACAGCATAGAATGGAGAATTTTTTTTTAGCTTGCTTAATTAAATCAATGCAACCTAAAGTAATTACACATGGGTATATATATTGGCAATATTTAATAACACTGCACTAATTCCAAATATTGTGGGGACCTTAACTGGATTACGGCCAGTACATCTGCTACTCCCTTCTCAATTCTTTTCATCACAAAGTTTTGTTTCATGAGACAACAGACAATTTCCCACTTCAGATTACAGTCTATTTGAAAAACACATTATCGCAATCCCCAGAGATGACAGCAAAAGCCTCTCTTTTCATCCTTTTCTGCCCAGTGTTTTGAAGATTTATTCGATTGAGATGTTAGTTAAGCAGTGACTAAGACCTTGTCAACTCTTTGTGGCTGAATTTAAAAACTGAGTGTCTTTCATGCCTCAAAAGTTTTCAGTCCACACACAGCATATAAAACTTTGGCTTGATCAAGGATTATAAATGCTGCCTACCAACAGACTAGTAATTTCTGACCTAACACTGGTATTAAGCAGTGCAAACATACAAAATGAAATAACTTTTAGCTTTCTCTCTGGAGAGTGTCATATGATTTTAGGGATATGTGTAAGCAAAAGTGGAAAAAAATATTAGTTAGCATTAGAATTCTAAAAGCTGATGGACCCACCGGAATGTCAAACATTATCTCTAAACAAATATGACACAGTGACTAATCTTTTAGTGGGAAAAGTCCTGAATTCGAAATTCAATGAAGTCTCACTTATCTGTAATTATTCTGAACTGGTAAGTGATTTGTTGAGTTTCAGCTTTACTTTACCTGCACTGAACTGCAACAGGCAGAGACAAGACACCAACACCAACACTGCGAGAACATGCAGATTCCAAACCTGAAAGACCAAGGTGGTCAACAGGTTTGAATGTCAAGAACATCTTGTTGCAGCCACAGAGCCCCCCTGCAAAGTGCAGTGCGTATCATTGTTGAAGGAAGCTGGCCTTAGCTGGTATCCTGCTGGTGCTGGCTGCTTTGCTGTACATTGAACATTGAACATTGGATCTTTGATCACTAAAGGATAAGAGTCTCAGTAAACCTACTTTCAAGCTGGGTTGTATAATGATCATGTTCAGAGTTGTGTTAGGCACAGGTAATAAGGAACTGATGCTAAATATGTGCATCTTGATATTCAGACTACAGAGGCACCTGAGGACTTACAGGTCCACTGTGAAAACCATGTCTGATTTGTATTCACCAAATGCTGTGTGTATCAAAATCTAACAAATATGTTGAATGCTATTCATACATCATGGAATATGTGAAAAGCCTGATATGTTTTGAGCCTTTAAATCACATAGTTTACATAGCATTTTCAGCCATTAATCTTCCTATGTAGTGTACTAAGAGTATTCAAATATAGTCTAATGAGAGAACAAGGACAGATAACACTTTAGCACAGTGAAAATACTATTTCCATCATGCCAGAAAATCAGACTTCAGACTGCCGCCCTTTCAACTGACAAAAAAGTCTAACCGCTATGTTTTCACTCAGTCTTTTTACTTTCTCTGTGCACACTTTACACTTCTCACTCAGTGCCACTCTACCACCCTCAGCTCTTTTGCAGAGGTCAGCCAAACAACTCCATAACAAACAATGGAAAATATTCCACTGCTGCATCATTTGGCTGGTATACCTCAGTAGACAGCACTATCAGAAGCATAGTAACCCCTGCCAGGGTGTGCAAATGGGAATGCATGATTTAACCCTGAACTCAAATTAAATTTTGGATCTTTTTTTTTTAGTTTGACAGTGACAACTTTTCTTTTTATGGTCATGAGATATAATAAAATTCAGGACGGATGTAACGATGAATGAACATTTCATATTTCATTTTGACCTAGATAAGTCTGGCATTAAGCTGTTGTCTTGTTTTGGTACAGTGTGTCTTAGCTTAAATATAAGGCAGACACTCAATCTTAGGTTACAAGCTTGCAGTTGTTAATGAAGAAACTGCCATTTTAGCCACTGAACACTGAAAAGCAGGACTACAACACTGCAGAGTCAACAAATCTTGAATGTACAGGTACAAATTGGTAAGATGTTCTAAATGGCATGAGAAACAAGACCTTTGTGGTCAGACACACATCTCTGTTGTCAACAAGACACAGAATTCAGGCACTATTTCTTCTAGGTGCACATCACTTGTATATCACAGAATTGCATATAATACATTGTGCAACTATGTCCTCTATTTTCTGTGCAGTACACTGTTCTTATGTTGCTTTTGATGGCATAAGGACACATTGGAGACACATTATGTTGTTACTGGGAGTGGAGGTGAGATACTGCTCCTGAACTTGCCTCTCTCGTGTGACATAAACAGTGACAAATCCATCCCCAAGACAGGTGACAGATGGAGTAAAGAGTGAACATACCCTTTTTTACACTCTGTTTACCCAGAGAGGTTTTTAACCACCCCAAACAGATAGCACCATTTATTCTAAAATCCAGTAAAACATTCATACCAAATAAATTCCCTTTTTTTTGTGAATTAGAATGGGACAAACTGGTGATGACTGAAAGAAAATTAAATAAGTAGTCTGCTCATTAACAGACATGATTCTCAATGATGCCTCTGTTTACCGTTGCTGGCTTCAACCCCAGCACCAAAGGCTATGTTAACACAAATAAACAAGTGGGCAGTTGGCAGAGGTGCTATCTAATTTAAGGGAAAAACAGGATAGCTTTCCCAGCTGAAGGGTAAACATCTCTTTTTAAACTTTTCAGATATCACAGTCAGCTTTAATAGGTGTCCCTGAAGCTTGAATAACACCGTTAGTAATTTTCATCTGCAGATGGTCACCTTTCTGCAACGAAGGCTCGGGAGAACCATTGCATTTAATAAAGTTATTACAGTAAAAACATAAAAATTGTACGATTGCTGATCTCAGATGAAATTCTACCGCTACAACAGGGTGTTGTAGAGCGAATGTGCAGAGGTTTCATTGTTTTCTCCTTTATGTTTCCAGTGCAGGATTTGATTCATGGTGGAAAAAAAGAAATTACAGAAAAGCCCTGTTTTCTTTATCCTTCCAAAGATGAAAAAGACACATTTTCAGAAAATTTTGTGATCAAACCATGTAGCATGTAATATTTCTTCTGCTTGGGGAAAAAAAAGTAGTCTCAATTTTTTATTTACTTTTTATTTATCATTACTCAAGTAAGAAATGCTCTCATTCTGTTGATCACCTGCCAAAGCCTGTTAGGTGAGGGACTGGAGATAGAATAATCATTACATCAGGACTACTGCTTTGTGAGTCAGAGTTTTGTTTACCAAAATGGTCTAATTCAGCGCTGGAGTCATGGTATTACAACATTTACGCCTAAATGGCCGTTAATCTCATGATACATTTAATCCACACCCATGAGTAAGAACATTAAAGAGCATAAAATACTTAAAATCCTTCATTTGGCACAAGTATCACACCCCTCCTTAAGAGTGCAGCATAACATTTGTAGAACCACTCAACATTTCAAGGTGCTCATTTTATCCCCACTGTCTCACACTGAGAAGCACTATCAAGGTCACAGTTCAATCAGGCCAGAAGCAGTGTGTCATTATTTTCAGAAAGACAAAATGCCACCCTCATATCATTGAAGGATGCACTCTTCAGATATTGCAATCCTTTTTTGGAATCCAGGGCTCACTTTGAATTTGACTCAATGCCAAGAATGTGAGCGAGCATAAAGGGCACATATGGCTTGCAGCAGCAGCAATGGCACCCCGTACCTTCCAAACAATCCCTCGAGGAATGCAGTCGGGGTCATGGAGAACTTACTGATCAACTTTATGATGCCTGAGCTATAGTACCTTGGAGATGGTGAATAGCAGGTTGTTCAAACACAAGAAAAAAAAATACTTCTTTCTGATTCTCAACTTCAGTTCCTGGATTTCGCACATAAATGTCCTTGCACATATCAAATACATGAGCGGGTTTGTTGACAGTTAAACCACTCACCAATCAGCCCCCCACGGCTGAACTGTTTTAATTAATCACCTCAGAGCATACGCTGAAAGACTTACAACACCTCCCAGTGATACATCAACTTTTGCCTGAAGCATAAGTAATTGATTTCTTGCAGTAAAGCCATAACTCTCTCTTATGGATGTTCTGTGTAAAATTTACTTCATCTTCTGTGTTCACAAGGGTCCTTTTAAGTACACAGAGAAGCAAATCATCACAGTAGTACCTTTCAAATTACTAATTCCTCAATACAGTAGTGATAAAACTGTCTTCAGTCTACAGGGCTCAACAAAGAATGTGAACCTGAGGACTTCACTTCTATCATGAATGTATCCCAGAGAACTATGGGCTAAATCAAATTACAGACCAGGGACTGAAGAACAAGCCAGAAGTTTACAAACGGACAAGAACAAAACACACTTAAACTGAAACATACAGCTGAAAAACGATTACAGTTAAAGTTACAACAACTGCCCCCTTTATAAATTCATTTTCTTGTTCAAAATAGGTTATTTTAATTTATTTAAATAATGAAATGAAAAAATAATAATAATCCTTCCAATGTAGAAATTTTGTCAACGGGATACTGCCATTTAAAGTAGACCTTTTTTTCAACCTGTATTTTCCTAGGTTATAGACAGTAGCTACAGTATATTCCTTTTTGAGTTCACTCTTTTTTTACTCATTAAAGAGCTCTTTATACTCAAAGAGGACATCAAACTTGCATGTTGGGCACTGACCAAATATATTAGAAAAACCACCTTGCCTTGAGTTGCCATTTTGTGAGTGATACCCACCCTGCTCTCTGTTTTATGGTGAACAGATGCATCTTGTGGCCAGGTGGCTCACTATAACATGACTCTTTATCCCCTCTCCCAGAGTGCTCTGAGATCCTCAGCACCTCACAAATATTAGGGACCTCATCATTGTTAATGTTTATGTTGTGGATTGACATTATGCCACTGCTGCACTAGTAACTTCAAGTTTCGCAAACTGTAGCAACAATATCTTGTTAACCTACATAATCCTGTACCCCACTATCATCTCTTACTTCTGGTATGTGCAACAGCAATGTTTTGAAAACCCTATGATGATGATGATGATTGAAATTTAAAATAGAACAAATCCTTACCAATCCCACTGCTGAAGTGTTATTGACAGCCTGTAAGGTTAAATAAAAATCTGACATGACCTCTCTGTCTGTCCAGAGGATATCCTGAGTACTCTGAAATCCAGAATGACACTTTGGATGATGCGTTTATGAACGCACCTGGTACAGCTATCAGGTATCATTGTGCCACTCCCCCAGTTGCAACTGGCAACCTTGCAACTGATAAGCAAAACTTCTGTTTTGATTCTGAATGTTATTTCAGCACTCAATGTTAACAGTACTGTTCCCACTTCAGAACTATCTGTGAGCATATACCATCAGAATGAAAGAATGACAAAACGAAAAACAATTTAATTACATACAAAGAGCACAACGGAAAGTACTTCTCATCTCACTTCCCTTCTTTTCATTGCCTTGTACTCTGTGCTGCACATTACACCTCCATGGCAACAACATCGGTAAATCAAAAATCTACCACTGACTTGAGGGGGTGGAAAATAACCTGAAACAAGACAAGGCAATTTCAAAGCCTTAGCAGACACAGTGTCCTAATACAAGGTTACTACAAGAAGAGGCTGCAAGTAGAGAGCTCAGATCATGGGGAACAATAAAAGAGAAAAGAGGGCCGGAGCAACAACTTCTTAAGTAATGGATTTCATTACCTGGACTACGTTGGGGGACATGTCATTGTTTGAACATGTTGAATAATTGAGATCTTTATATTCAGGGGAGTTGTGTGATGAGGTGGGCGGGATGTGCTGCGGGGTCGGGGTCTTGGGTAGCTGATTTGGATCTCCAGAGAGAATCTCAGTGTAAAACAGGCCTGTCACTCTACGACAGTGATGAAGTGATTCTTTAAAGCCGCATATTGAAGCAGATTTATTTATTAGCATCCAAGCAGATTGGAAAAAGGGTCATCTCTTGCAGAATGACAGATTTCACCCCATGTGTACTGTTGTGACTTGGCTCAGAGCACTCCTTTATCTCTTGATTGCACTCCTTACTGTTTTGGGCCCCTGTGATATCTACAAAATAACAGGCAGCCTCAATGTACAAAATTCTATTACAATTTCAAATGTGTTGTTCTCAATCAGGTGTTGAAAATTATTTCACTGTGCACTCACTTCACAACGACCTATATAATGGAAACACAATTGTTTGCTCAATAGTGAGCCATAAATTGAGATTTTGCATCAATACTGACAGCTGCTGAGTGGTGCTACTATGTTTCTCACATCGACAAAGTCAGTCAGACTCTAAAGTAAAATGGCAGGCTGTAAAGTGTCTGTAAAGTGTAGTGCATTAGTTCAAACTGTAATTCTGAGCATTCTGATAAATTAGTTCTAGAAAAGGTTTTATCTGCTAATTTATTTTAAAAATAAGACACAAATTATTTATTTAATGTCACTGTCAGATGTACAAGCATAATTTGTATGTCTGCTGCTGTTCACAAGGCATTAACCGAAGTAAACCCACTGAGGAGTATCGCAGAGTTACCATCGTGTCAAGGTTGAAACACTTTCAAACAAGATAAAAACAAAGTGACTTTTCATTTAGTTTGTCATTGTTATTCACCATGTTTGAGCTTTTCACACATAACTTTTAGCTACATTTTCATGATCTTTTAATGTCCTTTAACCACAGTCACCAAGCGGTGAGGTGACATGATAAAATGGTAGAATCTGTTTGTATATTCAGGGATCTCATTGGTGGTTTGTTTTCTCAAATTGTGGAGCCAACATAAAGTCAAAAAGATCCCTACAAACACCTGTTAAACATGTTTTGTGTAAATAACTCTCTAAATGTTGAAAACTTATGATTCTACTGCAATGAGATGCCCACAATCGGTAACGATCTTGATAAAATCTATCAATATGGGCAGGCAAATAAGATTGATGCAGACATGGACTACGCTAATATATGGTTCAAGATACTATTATTTTGCATCAGCCTCAAATACCATGCTATTCTATTAGTTTGAATTATGCAAATGAGAAAAAGTTTTAGATGGGGGCCTAAAATGGCTAGGATCAAAACTTCTCAATCCTTTTTAGCATACAAATACCCCACAGTGATTTGGTAATTAAAACTTTAATTAATTCAATATGATTGTAGGGGTCTTGTATAGAACACATTGAGCTCATTATGCAGTAATTACGTGCAATTTGAAGTCTATTTCACAGTTGAGCAAGCTACTGAACTTTGTCTCTCTGCTTGCAGTCAGCTGTTTACCAGCAGAGTAAGTGAGTGGGTAAAATTCCAGGACTGGGGTGAATGGTCATTACCAGGTCCAGTTCAGGTTTAAAGTCTAAATATATTGTGTTTTGCTTGTTAACCATCAGCAATGATTACCTAAGCAGCAGGTTAATTTTACTCCATATTAAGCTGTGTATAAAAGTAAAATAAAAGAGAAAAAACTGTGGGCCCTTTTTAAACAATCTACAGCATCTCCCAGTCCTCTGCCCCATCTAAAACTCCACTGCACTGCAAATGCACTGATATGTAGCTAAGGAGGGGATGGAGGGCTGCTGTGCATTATAGTGATGTGCAGATTGCAGTCCATGCATGGACCGGGCATAAAAATTTTCACATGCAACTTAATTACACTTATTATTTATACATATATAGGATCAGTTTGGATCTGATGTAAATTAATGTTCTGTGTTTTTCTACACATGTAAAAGGTCACACACAGTCCAGGCTCATACAGTTTGGAGGAAAACAGCTCCATCAGAGCTGTCTAAAAAAATGTTTATTTCAGAGATTTAAAGTTTCCTTTGTCATTTCAAGTTTACAGCTTTTAGATTCGCTCTTTAAACCTCTAAAATCTCTCTGAATGCGGATTCAGATGATATCAGAGCAGATCTGTGCACCTCTGGTGTGTAAACACATTGTGAAGCTCTTATTTTTTGAATTAGGTTTCCTTTAAATAGCAAGCAAAACTACTGCACCACTGACTCTAGACCAGGTTTTTGTTGGTCAATGCAATTGCTTTCTGCTGCCTGAAGATAACAATGCACCAACAATGCGTCTAAAAGCACTTCATTTTAAGACCAACAGTCTTTGTCACACAGATGGGCAAAAGTATTGCACAATGTGGGTGGAAACCAGTAGTGACCTGCCATGTACCACTTTGCGCCGTGCATAAGATACAGCCCTGTATTTTTCAGGTGAAAGTGACAGATAAAGTCTTAGTAATTAAACATGATTTGGAATTGCATCTGCAATAGCTTTCTACAGGAGGGTTTGTATAGCTGTGTTTGTGTGCAAGTGTTTTGGGTGTACATTTGTGACAGGTTGACGAAAGGCGGCACTGTCATTTTAGATTAAGTGGAGTGTCAAGCCTCAGTGCTTCATCTTACAGGAGATCCCATTTGATCAAAACTCCCACATACCTGACAATTTTATACCTCAGTACCTCTGCCTTTGAAACCTTGTAGAGGAATGTGTGGTTTTTTTTTTCCCAGCATTCTGTAGTTCTGCAGCACAAATCCAAAGCTAAAGTGGCCTGTAAAATCATTGGTGTTTAACTGCCTGATCGCTCACACTTTTCGTGAGAGAGCAATTTAAAAGGCTCGAGTTATTTAACAGTGTCCTCTACATCCTCTGTTTGGAGAGTTTGAGCCCGGCTGCAGTGCTGATATAGACTACTGAAGGCAAAGTCTAACAGGATGAACATTTTCTTTTATCTCTTAAGCCACTAAAATTTCAAATACTCTTGATTACTCAGTTGATGATAACTTTTCCATACAACTACAGGGACTGATGATGCTAGATGTATGCTAGATGTAGTGAGGTTTCTTGTCACTTGATGTATTCATGTTTTATGTATTTTATGAGTGCCTAAATATCTCCGTTTTTTGTGTTTGGCCTGGCTGCAGTGCAGAATTTTCCCCCAGAGCACAATAAAGTCAAAGGTGAAGCTGCACCACATGATTCCATACTCGCATCAATGATCCTGACCATCTTACCTCAGCAGCAGTTTATACAGATATATCCATCTGTCTGCAAACAGAAATAGATCAAAGTATGGTGGATACACAGTATGCTCGCCTTACTGCACGTGTTTGCACAGCTACAACAGTGTTTGCAGTTATGCTGACTGCAAATTACGCCACTGGAACAATATAATATCTCTGTTGCCCTCACATTTAAGTGCCTATGTTTCTGCTCTTGCTGTTGATGGAGAGGTGTATCATTTAAGCACTGAATCCACAGATGCAGGGTTGCCCATTAAAAGATTCACCTGGATGTAGCTCCATGACACTTTAATCTTTACATTTACTCTCTCGGGAACACAAACTCAGAAACATGTCTTTCATCTGAAGTAAATTTTAAAAAAAAATAGCAGAAGGAGGAAGCACATTCATGTAGAGAATTGTAGTATGTAGAGAATTTGTTACAAAGGCCCAGAAATTATTAAACTGTGTTGTGGTTTGAGTAGATTTTGTACTTTCATCACAAGCTCTTGTTGGTTGTCACTGGCCACTGTTCCAAAACATCCACAACTGCTGCAGATTTTGTAAACAATATTCAAACCCTTGGTGTGTCTGAGAGGAAGCTGATGATGATGGAAATGAGTCCACAGGAGACAGAGTCCTTTTCAATCTTCTGGTTGATTGGTTTATGAAGTAGCAAGTCATGGGATTATTCAGTATCTAACCCCTTTTTATTTATCTAAATCCTGGATCATTTACTTCCTGTGTGTCTGCGTGTATTACCTAGCAGTGGGAGTACAAGAAGCCAATCACAAACCGATTTCAGTGTGTTGATATGAATTTGCCCGCCTGCATTTGGAATACCGTGAGAGCAGAGGAGACAGCGGTGACAGGGACAACGATGGGCAACACTAAGCACTCATCACACACACCTGTCACACAGGGTGAACCATGGATGACAACCACTCCATTACTGGTGAGATGATAGACTGAATGACAGAGGGAAAACAAGGAAAAAAAGAAAGAGAAAAGAATGAGATGGTGAGAGAAAAGGGAAAAGATAGAGGTGAGAAGAGGTTGTAAACACTGGGTAAACAATTGCCTTGTGTGAAATGGAAAGCACAGAGCAGCTCCAACAGTAACATTAGCGACCCCATGAGAGTGACTGTTGGCATCAGAGAAACACACAGTCAATAGTAAACACAGCTTTCTGCAAACTGTCCTCAACTTGTATTTCTACTTAAGTTTTTCAGTAAAGACACACTGTGCATCTTCTGAACCTAAAGTTTGCGTTTTGCTGCAGCGTTTCATACTAAAAATGAACGTTACAGTGTAATTATAACAGTTGGTGTTAGGGTGGCATTTTATCAACCTATTTACCAAAATGGATGTTGTTTTAAGGTATGTTTCTACCAGTTATGTTGAAACTTTAATTTCTTTCTGTTCATTTTTCAGTTTTATGTTGTGACAAAGATGTGGTTAATGTCTTGTTAGGTTTAGGCACAAAAACCACTTGGTTAGGGTCAGGAAAAGATCATGTTTTGGCTTAAATGGTTTGTCCCCACAATCACGGCTGGAAATTGTCCTGATGGCTCATTAAAAATACCCAGTTTCTGGCTGAAAAATGTCCAAAAAGTGAAGTGTTCTCTCACTTGGCAGCTGCTACCTCAAGCCATTTGAAAACAAAGCCAGCTCATATAAATATATGAACACATTACGTTACCTATTGTAGAAAGATTGATGTGATAAATAGAAATATGACTTCTATTTTCTTTCTGCTTGTATATACACTGTATATGCACATGACGTCCTCCATCTGGCAAAATTCGGCACAAAGTGAGCAAAGAACAAACTTACATTCTCATCTGTCAGACAGAGGCAGATGAAGGGAAGAGAAGAGAAGAGAAGAAGAACCAATTGCAACCAAAAATAGATGAGAGACAAAAAGAAATACAGCCAAACAAGATGGCAAAAGATGTGCAAAAATAGAGACAATGGAGATACACAACAAGTAGAGAAAATACACCAATTGAGGCAACAAAGCAGAGGGAGAGATAAAGAAAATAAAAAAAAGAGACAAAGTTGAAAATAACTCAGCTGTCTCTCAAAGGAACGATTATAGAATAGCAGTAATACTTTTTATCTATTCATTTATTTTCTGTCTCTGCTGTTCACCTTTTTAGTAACATTATTTTTTAAGCAATGCACACTGTCTTCCGTACCTTGTTCAGCACATTCATTATGAACAATAAATGGGCGTTTAAGGGGCATTTATAGCTATAATTACTGTGAATGCATTACACCATTCAGAACCACGATGACATTAGGGATGGAAAAACATACACAGTTTTATTATTTCTCCTGCAAGATTTAACAAAACAAGCTATCAGTCCAACAGCAGGTACTGTATTACCATAGGCTCAGATGGTTTATTCTGCCACCTACCAGCCAGTGCAATAAATCTGGATAAAAATAAATAATAATGTGTATCATTAAATAAAAGTTCAAGGAATTAGTCTTAAATACATAATACAGAAATATTTTGCTATTTGTGTTGATAAGCAGACCAGCAAAGTATGAGTTTCACAATGTGATTTGATGCTGTGAACTGATGGCTAATGCACCTTAATGCAAGGTTAGAAAAGTTTTGTTAGAAAGTTTCAGTAATGCACTGCTGTAATAGTAGTACATGGCAACTTTAGGGTACATTTTGTAAAGTTCCTCTCAAGAAATAACTTGTTTGGCTTCATATTAAAACCTGCTGCCTGATAAAAGGATGATGCTACAGCTTCTACGACACAGCTGAGTACTTTCAGTATAATTACAGGAGACGCTGCTGTTTTACGGCTGAAGAGTTTAAATAATATTTTGTGTCAAACTGTTGCTCTTTTGCTCTCTTGCATCTCTGTCGAATTTTGTTTCAGGGCAACAAGAGAAAACCCTGACTATTTATTTGCTTTAATTAATAAACACACTATGTCTTCTGTGACATTTTAGCAGCGCAGCTACTCATGAATCTCCTTTGTATCTTACTCCCATGATGAGCAAATTGAAGGGACAGCAATGAAGCATGTCTTCTCCCAGAAGTCGACAAATACCGTTTGTATTTGGAATAGAGCAGAGAAATAAAAACAATGCTTGGGTCTTGTCAGCTCACCTAATGATAATAAACACAAAGCCCAAAATGCAAGTCTTCGATCGATGTAGCAGACTCACAGCCATCTGTGAGAAGTGAAGCAGTCTGCCTGGCCTCTACTCCCTGCTGCTTACTCCTCTGTTCAGTTATTTATGTTTTTTAAAGTGAGGGGAAAATTACATAGTCATCCAGCATCTGCTCCATTGGAAATGTCCTCAGTGGAGATATAAGCTTGTTTGAAATTTCTTCACCCATCATAACACACCAAAAACACTAATTTGATTTGCTCCAGTGTGCACTGTACATTTTGCATTTTAAATTTAACATTTCCAGGTGGTTGCTGCTAGTTTGGCGCATAATGACGTGACATTCTTCAGAAAAGAAAGACCTTAGTTTAACATGTTAACATCTGTTAATTATCACCAAACAAAAACTGAGGCTGGGTGAGTTAGCTTTGCAGGAATTTGATCATAAACCACTGAATTCAACCACGTGGATACAAATCAAAAACTGCAAGAATTAAGCAAAAGCAAAGCACAAGTAGGCCTGATACTTATATATACTACATGTCCTGCTGTCCTGATTTCAAAGGGAAGCTTTTTCCGCTATTGTGGAGCCTGAACCTCAAACAGTTGTGATTTTGTTGAGTGGTACCTGGACTCCCCTCATAGTGAAAGAGTAGCAAGAAAATTGCCAACAGCAGAGTGCGGTAGATGGAGGGTGCATTTCCAGGAGACCTAAGTGATTTTTCTTCACGCAAGTGTTCTCTCCAAAAACATGACACTGTCGAATATGGCGCTATAATAACAGGCAGATTTGCAGTAGGTACAGATGAGCTTCTCTACATCCTGTGTTTGTCCTGAAGAGTTCTCTTTGTTCAACAACTTCCTGGGTGTTCAACGTTTATAATCCACAGAAACAAGTTTTCAGTGGGGCGGGGGGGTGAAGGGGTGCCGTTCTGCCGCCTGCTCCCCTTCAGCAAAAGGGAAATTTGCTTGAACATAAACATGATTGCCACATGATGGAAACATGCTACATTGCATGTTATTTGTGTCTTGCTTTTTATTGGCTGCATGGGATACAAATCTACAATATATTTAAAAATGGGGCCTATTGTGATTAGAAATCATTTAAGACGTTTAATAATCAAACATTCTTTTTTTTAAGATATCCGTTTGCCTTTGCTTCTGGTACTTCAACTACAATGACGTGGATGCTGAGAACCTACATTGACATTCTTTTTTAAAAATTTATCTAGTCTTGTTTCACCCCTCAGCAAACTGTAACTTAACAGAGCTGGGCAGCCTGCATTCCTCGGTAAACTCCAAATGCTCCCTGAGTCATGCACAGCCGACTAACAGTGCAGAAGGAGGTACTTTGAAGAAAATAGATGATTTTAGTTTCAGTGAGCATTCTGCACATGGATGTACAATCCATTGTTACAAACGTGTCTGTATGTCTGAGCGAGAGAAAGGCACACAGAACGGAAAAGTCAGGGAGAAAACAACTTTCATGAAAGAGTTCACACTCTGTGATTATGCTCTCTTGGAGTAAAGGCACTGCGGATTGGATCGCTGTTGTCATTGCCTGTAGCCTATTGTTTCCTGCAGAGCTGATGAAGTCGGGTGTTCAGAATCAAACAGAGAACCCACCAAGACGATCAAAGAAAATACAACAGCCTGTTTAGCTTCTGTCAGTCTGTCAAACATGTAAATTGATTGGAGACCACCTCTGTTCAGACAGTGCTGTGTGATTAGCAATTTGTTTATTGACATTGTCAATCAATATCGGTGGCCACAGAGGAGGTCTTGATCAGAAACACTTCATCAAGTCTACATTGAACCTGTTACTTTCCATTTACAATTATGTAGCGTTATTGTAACACACACGCTACAACATATTAGATTTGTAATACAAGGCTCTCTGTATTTACTTTCAACACATATTTTACCTCCCCACAGAGAAAAAAAGTTTTCCCTATTTTACTTTTCAGGGCTACAAATAATTTCCTGTCAAGGTTTTCTGCATATTATCTGTAACCCCAAAGGAAGCAGAATTACTGTTGTAAATTGGACAATAAAATTTTTAAAGAGATGAAGGGTGTTTAAAAAGACGAGTGGGGCCGATTCACTTCCTCTGCACTATTGTCCTTAAATAACTCCATAAGGTAGTGTAGCTCAGTTTGGCACCATAGTTCCTGAAGAAAAGAAATGAAGGATTATCAATTTTGCCAACATTGACAAAACTACAATCATTTTGTCATTTGTGAGGAGTGTTTTTCTGAGGTTTTCCTTCTTGTTTCCCATTCTTTATATTTTTTTTTTTTTTTGACAAGGAGACTTGTAATTTTCTTGTCTGCCACCAAGAAGTGCATACATAAACATGATGACACAGGTAAACAAAGAGCAGAGAAGAGAAGAGAAGCGAAGAAAAGAGAAGAAAAGAAAAGAGAAGAGATGGATCCTGTTATCTGTAGTTGACATAAGCACAGAGACAAAACGCTTCTGGAGGGAGTGTGACCATGATGGTGCAGTTGAAGCATGACATTGAACAAGGCCTGGTTTTCTAATCCCAGTCCCATCAACATGGTGAGAGGAAAAGTGATACAAAAAAGGAAATCTGCACTATAAACCCCTTGAAAGGTTTCAGCCAGAATCCTGCAGCGTGTTTTAAAGACTCTTTGTGCCAGGAAGGCTTTCTTTGACAGCCACCAAAACAAAAGAATACCTTGTGTGTCTGGTTGAAATGCACAAGGATGCGACAAAGCATCAGTTTGTGATGAGCTGGGTAAGAAGAACATGTTGATTATTTTGCCATCTGTCTTTGTCATATTTCTGTCCCAGACACATAAGGTACCTAAGGTTTGAGTGCCCAAGGTTTGAGCATTTCCTACCACAAAGCCTTTCTAACACTTGGTGAACATGAAACACCACATTGGTTAAGTTCAGGCACAAAAGCTACTTGGTTGTGTGCCTGAACTTGTGTATGTGATCCTGCACTCCACCCCAAACTCCAACACTTTTGGGACTTTCTTGCTTTGTAGTCTCTGTCACATTGCGCCGGTTGCTCTGACAGTTTCATACTGACCCAGCTGGGTTTACATCGCAAGTAGTTCAAAGCCAGGTGTGACTGTGTACTCTGTGCATCTGGATGGAATGCAGAGGGATGAGATGGAACAGTGGTATTTGACGCCCTGGGAATGAGACAAGGCTGGTTCAATACAACCATGTAATCATGCCACACAGGTGTGTGATTTTAGAAAACATACCAGAAACAGAAGAGGCACGACATGTAACACAGCAACATCAGCATCTAGTGTGACATTTTACTTACATATCAGGCATTGCTTTCTAAATACAAATAATGGAATAACAGGGAAATAACAATCATTCACTGTCTCTGTCACAAGCCATTTGATTTTCTCTGCTCTGAAGGTAAGAAGCCCCAAGACCTCGTTGTCTCCCCAACTTGCAGACGTTTTACGTTGCTGTTAAGTTAACTGCTGCTTGCTGCTCACTCCAACAACGCCACCGACTCTATATTACTCATTTAAGTTCATATAACCCAATTTTTCCCCAGGGTTGAATGAAGTATTTGTGATTCTAATATAAATATAAATATGAACACATACATATACATAAATATCTGAATCACCTGTCTGTCAGGGATGTTGTGTGTGTGAGTGAGAGTGAGTTAGATGAATCCTCTGTTAGCTCTTTGATGCAGTTGTTTGCACACACACCTCTTCTGTAATAATAATGCTTCATGTCATTAAGTCTGAAAGACTCCCTGAGCTCAACAGGTGGAACAATGTCTATTCGCTGATCAATTAAACTTGTTAAATTCTTACAATTGCATAACATTGAATTAGCAAATTCTCCCAGCGACTGGTTGAAAATTAATCCCTTAGCTGCCATGGCAGTGTGATTTCTGTTGTCATTTCCTGCCACAGTCAGATGCTCTGTGTATATGTTTGTGGTTTGTACGACTTTGTTTTGAATCTCTCTTCCAGGCAATCCTCTGCAGATTTTGGTCTCATAATAAAAGAATTTCACGCCATTCAGCCTGAGAGTCTCTGGTGAAATAAAGACCAAAGCACGGAGTCTCTTCATAGCCCATAAAAGCCAACATAATAGTTGCATAAACAGCTCGGCCAGACAGAGCTTGACAACATCATTTTGACTGTTCATTAGAAGAATGTAATCAAGACAGTCAGCTAATTGGCTTGACTACTGTATTAACATCAGTTTGGTGCTGCAAAACACATCTTGCTTTGGTCACTAATGACATTCACAACACAAAATACAATATATAAAATGTGTGTGGCTGTTTGCTGCAGTGTATAAGTGTGTCTCTGTGCGTAAATAAGACAATAACAATTGTGTGTGCATGTGCGCGCGTGTGCATACGGGCTTGCTTTCATGCAGGGTCACTGAAATGTCTTGGTTGAGCATTTGGATCCCGACACGATATTGAAAGGCAAGAAACTGAGCCAGCTTGCTTTGAAGTCCGATTTCCTGTGGTACTGATGTCTAAGTCTCGCATTTAGACACTTGTTCAATACATACAGCACAAGAGCACAGCTAGAAACATGCAAATAAACTGAACAAAAAAACACACAGCTTGCATAATGAATGAGAGCAAAAATGATGCAAATGCGAAAGACTTTTTCAATCTGTATACCAAGGAGGATGGAATTATTGATGATTAGTAGGCGGTCATCAGCCAAAGGAATTTGCATTCAAATTGTGTTGACTTACCGGTTGGAATAGGTACAAGATGCTTTATTAATTATATATTTCTCTTCAGTCAGTAAACAGCTCCAGGCCATTAAGTGAGACAGTAATGACAGTTTGTTTTATGTTGCCCTCAACTGTTGCTTCTACTAATGACTTTTAATACAAGCTCTGTCTATCATCAAAGGAAAAACACTGTGACGTCCTCTATGTTTTCAAAAGATGAGCTCCTTAGGCATTTGTCACATCTTTTTTCACAAAGTTCTTGAAAATTTAAATTCCTGTAAAAATATTGAAATGAAACTGAGTGCTATAAATCCTTACCAGCAGACTCGTTTTATTGTTGCTCTTAGTAAACCTCTTCCAAATATGTTTAAGACTTTGTCCCACTTCTCCTCCTTTTGGAGGTCGCCCGTGGCGTGGGATTGCTTGTGACCTCTTATTAATTGTACACATCATCAAAATCTGACACTTGACAGGTGACAAATTAAATCACGTACTAGTATTAAGTATCGACAACTGTTGCCATGAAATTTTGTACATTTAGGATCCTAAAAAGATCAGTCTCACTGATCAGTCTGATCATCAACAAATGTTACCATGCTAATATGTTAAACTAAGGTAGTTAAACAACTGGTTAAACAAATACCTACTAAATACCTACCAAGATGTTAGCATTGTGAAGACATTAGTATATGATATTAGCATAAAAATGCAGGGTTAGGGTTAGGGTTAGATTCTTGAGTTAGGGTTAGGGTTATATTCTTGGGTTAGGGTTAGGGTTAGATTCTTGGTCTTGTTCTTCTCCATCTTGTGTTTGTTAATTGCTGCTGAATCGCTACCAGTTAAGTTTCACATTAGGCTTAACGCTTGCTGCTGTCCAAACTTTTTCTTGAAATATTTAACAGGTATTATGGGAAGTCATTAATAATTAAAAAACTCTATTCAGAGGAGTGAAAACAGACAGGTTTCTTATTTGCAATTGACTGGCCAAGGTTGTCATGGGTCCTTGAAGTGCTTAGAATTCTATGAAATTGATGAAAAAAATTTATGCCTTTAAAAGTTTTGAAAATATACATACATTGCATGTACTTGAGTTTTTATTTATTTATTTTTATTTTTATTTTTTGTAAAATAGAAATAGAAATTGGTTTGTTTTGTGTTGGTGTGTTGGTTCTCATTGTGAAAATTCTTATGTGAGGGAATTAGACCTGGAACGGTGTATGAAAATACAAAAACTTGAATTTGATGTTAAAGAAGATGTGGGAACCCTGATTTACATTCATGAAGTGAATACATATAACAGGCTCACTCCAAACTGATAACAGAAATTAATTCTGAATGTCCCCATATTTACCCCTTTGTGTATATTGTTCATGCATTTCAGCTTGTAATTCAGGTCTTTCCAAAGAAAGCAGCATAAATTTAATTTGGATGGCTGGTATGAGATTCAATGTTTTCACAGCCCTATTCCACACGAATCTGGGTGGAGCCAACCCCACAGTCCACTGCAGAACTGAACAGCCCTGGACTTTTTCTTTATTTAATCTGTTCTTATCAGTGTTGCTAGACTCAGTCCAGACCCACATGGTGACTGGCTCACCAAGAAAACTCCTGTCGGTCCATATGGTCGGTTCACCACACACTGTGAAAAATAGAGGAGTGTGTTTTGCACCCACTGTGTTTTGTTTTGACTGTTTTGTGTGTGTGTGTGTGCATGGGGAGTGAGTGGAGCATATTCGAAAATTTGGTGCATGTGTTTTGACATTGTTTTGAATATCTAAATAATAATGATGACTATCATCATGAATGCAGATCAAATTTCATACAAATAAAATCATCAGAGATTATTAATAAAAATGCACATGAAACATGTACTCTCATAAAACAAAACACTACATTACCTGCTGTATTTCATTGTATATTACAAGGACAAGTCATCTTTGTGGACTGTGGATACCATGAAATTAAAAGGCTCCCAAACCTCCAAATTAACTTCAGCCTAAAGTCTCCATTTGGCCTTGGGCTGTCCTGTTGTCCTGATCATTTACCGGAGGTGGCAAGGGTTCACCAAAGTACAAGTTCTCACAGACTTGTAAGCATCAACACTGCCACCAACAGGTCTTGACACAGAAACATTTCTTGTCTTTTTGTGTCCACTAGATCGATCCTCCATACCTACAAGTGACTGTTTTAAGCTCACTAATCAATGTGGCTTTTTCTCCTCTGTCTCTCCTTGATGGCCTCTTTTGGTCCTTACAAAGAACAAAGTGAAGGTGTGTTTGTATATATGTTTACACTCTATTTGACAGCAGGAAACATCAGAATGTAAAATTAATACAACATGAGAAATTAGAATTAAAAATAAGACACAACAAAGAGATGATAATACTTGCAAAAATAATATATGACAGTGTAAAATGAGCATTATCAGCAGGGTGTGATCACTCAGAGACCTGGGGGAGAGAAGAGTGCAGGCAAAAAATGCCAGGCAAGGAATTACTCCTGCTGCATCAAATATAATTGAGATTCTCAGAATTAATTTTTATTCATAAAAAGAAGTTGTTGCCTTAAGTAAAATAAGCTTGACAAGAATTACAACACTTACAAGAAACTACACCTAAATATCTGCAAGAGTGAGAAGGAATGCCAAGTACAACAGAAGGACAGAGAAAAATCAGTTAACAAAAATAAAAAGAACGCAATACTATATGTACAAGATGGAGAGCCAATAAAGTGAAGTGGAAACAGTGTATATCGGGACACTGTTTAATGGGAAGTTCAGACGATGATATCCTAGTCATATTCAGTTTTAGAAGGTTAAAGTCTGCATTATCTGAATCATAATATGCATTATATTAATATCTCTTCACAATAATCTGTTTTTGCAAACAACCATTTTACTTTTCATTTCCGCCCCAACTGATTTGGAATAGACACGAATGAAAACTTGGACCGAAAGAAGCGCTTTCATTTCTGTGAAGGCCTAAAACTCATAATATTCTCAATTGTTAGCAATTTCCTCTCTAATGAAATACATCCACATGAGCGCTGATAGAGAAAGGCCAATCAATTCTTTGTTATGTTCTTCAGGCACCACCGTCCCTCCCGGGTTCCCTTCCTGATGTGCCATTAGAGTTTCCATTATCAAACAATGAGGGTATATTAAAAGTTGTGCTGTTCTCAAGTGTTTTTAATTTTCAGGTTCCAGCTCAGCCCAAAGACCTCATACTGTAGCTTTTTCATTCTGAAGGATGTATTGGATATTTGTACTAGTGAGTAGTGGAAGTAGAGTAGGCACTAATAAATATGTATTGCATTCAGTGCTGGTAACAGCCGAAAAGGAAATGATTAATATAAAAGATTCTCCTCATGTATCAGGATTAAAATCAATTCACAGGTTAGTTCCCTTTGGTACGAAACGTGTTTGTAGACAGCATTGTGTCCTAATAAGCCTGAATTACAAATCTGCAAGTGGCCTCCAGGTTTACTGTGTCAAATGCATTGTGGTTATTTAACTGCTCAGAAATTTCTTCCACTTACTCACAATATCAAATAAGACAAACTTTAATAGGATCAAGTGAATCAAAGGGTTGTAATGGGACAGTAACAAGAGCAAATCTAAAAACAAGCTCAGGACTTAAAGCACGGAAAACAGAGTTTTGTTTGTAGGAGGCTAAGATTAGTGTGAAAGGACAAAACCTTCCTCTAAAAAGGCTTTTTTTATTGCCTTCAGGACTCTGTGAATTTCATATCTAACTGAAAAACTCTCAGGTAGAAATCGTCCTCAGAGTGTGTCTGTGTGTCAGATTCTGTCCATTCAGAGCCATTTAAACCCTGAAGACAGGTTGTTTACAAAAACATGACTGGAGAGGTGAGGAGATGGTTTTTACATCCTGTTGTGTCCTGTGTTTTTGTCATCACTGTTTCTGTAGATTTGGGATATTTTTGCGTTTTTAAAGGAGGCACATAATGAAACTCTCAGATTACTGAGAGAGTGTGCGTTTTCAGCTTGGAGTCACATGAAGTCACCTGTTTGAATCATATGTGTTGCACCCAAAATCAGATATCACAAATTTGCTTTAGAGAGAAAAAGGTAGAAACACAGGAGGGATAATGAAAGCTAAAGGCCATTGTTTCTGTGTGAACTGATCATTTTGTAGTATTTTCTGAGACATAATTAACATCTGAATGAGCCTATGCGCAGACCTTTTGAAATAAATAAGTAAAAGATGTTTTGCTTGAGTATCTGCCCTCCCAAATGTGAGCACACAGCCCTGCTGCTGACTGAAATGGAGCATCACTTAAATAGCAGGTTAGTTAGCTGCTGTTTTTGGCATCAACAGCTAATTAATACCAGGTGTGCCACTGAGTGAGCACTTGTCAATTAGGAAGCAACTGAACTGAACTCAGCTGGCACACCTGTTGTTTATTAGCTGCTGTTTTCTGACACCTCTACCTGCTCCTAATCGAGGTTTCAAAGTAAAACTGAAAACTTGAACCTGCAAAAATCACTTCTGTTTCTTTAGCTTCTCATTTTGCTCAAACAGAGCACACATCTGAATGCCTCTCGCCACACATGTCAGTGCATTTCAACAAGAGGCAGCAGGAAACACTGTCTTTTAGTCTGGTGTTAGGCCACTGCCAAAGGTAATGGTGGCCGAAATGTGAAACAGTCGTAAAGGGAGTTACTTTATATGAGTACAAAGTCAGAAAGCATGTATTGTGAGCACTGTGAACACACAAAATCAATCTTCAGACATTTTCTCCCCTTTCCAAGAAAAGCAGTTAAAGAATAGAACAGTGCTGTTGGAAAGCATTTCTGACTTGTTCTGATATGAAACCTAGAACCTTATCACAACTTTTGAATTCTAAAACACACACCTGTCTTGCTGTCCAAATTGCTCACTAAACAAACACACACATACACACACACAAACTGAACTAAGTTTAATATTCCAGACAGAGAAATGGAAATCAAATGAGGCTTAGGACAAAGCCTGATAAGAATCTTGAGGGAGGTAAACACGGCTTCAATCAGCATTGCCAAACAACAGCAATTACAGCGCTTGTTGCTAAATGAATTCCAGCTTTTGCTGCAAGGCTTACAAAAGCAATACTTCTCTGTGTCAAACTGCCATCTAGTGTTAGGATTTATCAACTAGTATCAACTGCCTTGGAGACAGCTTTGGAGGATGTCATGTTTATGTTTTTTTTTTGTTTGTTTGTTTGTTTTTTTGTTTTTAACTTTTCACTTGTTGGCAAAAAGCAAAAGCCTTCCCTTCTCTGTCACGGATCATTGTGGCCTTCACCACCCCTGAACACAGGAAGCCATACCTGTTCCAGAAGTACTGTATGCATCATCTCCAACACGCGCCCCCATATCTCCTGTTCTGGTGTCAATCTCCCTTTTTATTCATCTCCAGTGCTGTCATGGCTGTGATCAGTGATGCTTTCAGGAGTCGATGAGGTTCATGCGCTCCAGCTTTCCTTTATCAGTGTCAGTTATCTGAGTCTGTCTCTTGAATACCACAAGGTCTCAGTCATTTAGCTCACCGTGGAAGGGAAAGCAGCTCTAATATGTGCTTATGCCATCTTGGATGGGTAGCAAATGATTAAGCTATTACAAACACTTCAGTTTGCTTGATTGGATGATTCTTGTCTTTTGTGTGTGTGTGTGTGTAAGCTGTCCAACATAAGCTGAATATTAAATAGTTAAAACAGATTTGCTTTAGTAATTAGATTTTTAGGTCAGGACAAATTTGGAGGTTTTATTCCCCATCCTCTTAAAATTACCACCAAGCACATTCAGTCAGTCTGTTAAGTTTAAAGTAACGGCACAAATCTTCCATCAACTATTAAGTGTGGAGTAAATTAGTCTTAAGACATGAAAATAAATAAATCCATTGTATGACCTTCACCCATGTGCGCTTGGGAACAAACATTTTTAATGATTGGTTTACCATTGATTTACTGATAAAAAAAAAAAAAAAGAAAAGAAAAGAAAGAAAAAAAAAGTTTTTCATACTAAACATCAACCTTGTGAGATGTCAAAAAGAGGGAATTCTGGCTATAATTTTTGCTACATCTTCATAATAGTTTTCATAATTTCTGCAGCCTTGGCATGCAGTTAAGGAGAGGTCACATCTTTCTGTTTCACTATTTGCAATCCTCCTCTGGGTTTGTTTTGGCAGCTATACGTCAGTTGGGACATTTAAATTGCCATGCTGCATTTAGATGAAAATTTCCCTCCACGTGATATTTGGATTTCCATGAAAACATGATGACATCTGTTCATGGTGAGCCCGGACGGACAAAAGAACTGTGCTTGGAATGTGTCCCTTTCCTGCCCCTCCCTTGTCTTTCAACTGAAACAAAGTTAAAATCGCAGGAAAATAATTTTCTTTTGTGTGGAATGAATGCTCCACACAACACTCTGAGGTGCAATCATGAGCTATTTATATGGAGCAGGGCAGGCAGCTTATTACAGTGACATAGGTAACGAAACTGTGGCTGCGCAGTCCAGTGCAAAGCCTGGACACCCATTTTAAAAGAGAAGCTTTTAGCTGAAATTAGAGTAAATAATTGGGGCAGAAGAGTGTTTGAAAGAATGTCTGCAAAAACATGCACTTTTCAGTCGTAAAAGCTAACAGAAAACGGTGGTACTCTTCAGTGTCATGGGTCATCTTTTGCCAACACACTCCAGGATGAGATTATAACTCCATGCATTCACATCACACAAGTACATAATGTTATAAAAACAGCAGTAACCTTTTATTTCATGATGTCTGTCTATCTCAGTAATTTTACACTGAAAGGATGGAGAAGCGTGAATCAAAGGAAAAAGGCTCGATGGCAGTCTCCATTTTAATTGCTGTCTCAACAGGCCAAAGTCTGACAGGCAGGTAAACATCGAGACTATTAATTTGCCCTTGAGCATAGTTTCGGAGGCTTAGGCCAATCTATCATTTTGCTGAGGTGTTTTTGTTTACGGTATCAGTATAATTGGCCATGAAGACACAACTTTGCTTGTTTCCACATACAAAAAAATGGGAAATTAGAGATCAAATTCTTATGTTAACAGACATGGGAAGTGATGATTAGACCTTCCCTCCACAATAGCCAAAAAAGAATACTGATTTACAGATTAACTTTTGTCAGTTCAGTAACAACGGACACCAAGAGTCGTATTCTGTGAGATTTTCAGGAGGAACCCTTGTATTTGTAGGTGTTTTAGGGACAGGGAGATAATTCACAGTTTCATTTCAGAAAAGTTCTTTTTTCTTTTTTTTCTGGCAACTTTTTCACAGACTCTGACTTGAAATCAGTCTTGGCAGGGTGAGGAGCTGGTCTCAGGTGCTTTATATTCAGTAACATTATCTCCAGGTGCTCAGAAAGAAGCAGAGGTGAGGAGACAGGGAACTTGGAGAGACTTCACACTAACATTTGAGAGGGGGGAAAGAATGGCTAGGAATTTCAGAGGGGCTGGTAGTGCTGCCATTCATCTTTCAAAAATGTGAGGAATCAGCCTTGGAAAGAGCTGAAATGTCTCAAGAAAGGCCACACCACAGACGTTTTTAATACATGATCCTTGTGCGACAGGCAGCATTTTCTGTCATGTCTAAGCAACAAAACGTGCAGTTACTTGAGTGACAGACACTTTAATGAATGGTGTCGTGCTCTGCTGAAGGACTACAAAGGGTAAACTCAGAAAAAACATTAACTTTGACAAGGCACTTTGTTTAATGTATCCCATCAAATCATAATACTTGGTGAAATGTAGCATGCATAATGATTATTTGTCCAATGTGTCCAAAGTGCTAGTGGAGTTTGAATTAATGCACCATATCCAAATGAATATTTGCATGTTGTTGGCAAATTTAGATTTGATTCCTGCTCTATGGGTAAACAAAGGTGATGGTGACCAAAAGTGTTTTCTGATGTTTAACCCCCCCCCTCAAAAAAAGGTTTTTTAAATTTATTAAGTTTTATTAATTTGCAAATATAAATATGTTCACATAATTGTCTTGTTTCCTAATCCCATAGCCATGTATCAGATAGAGACAGAATCTTTGAAAATGGGTTAACTGAAAATATGACAAGGGAAAGTGATTCATTTTCAATGCTGACTGCTCAGTAACGTGTGGATCACAGAAATGTTTTACTTCCCCTGCCACACAACATTTACCCCTGTATCTATCACGTCAGTATGTGCTCAGTTTATTACTCCAACACGCCAACAGAAGGCTGCTGCACAGCAGGTGAACACTGCAAGTTAGGGTAGTGAGGATAAGTGGGATTCAAGACAATCAATAAAACTTCAATACGAGGAGTATCTGCATACAGTTAAATCACAGCTCCCTATAACTGTGATAACAACACTTCGACCGGCTACAGGGAGTACATATAGATCCTATGGGGGGAATTGGAATAAAGAAACAAAAATATACCAAGGCTTTGATTATTTCTTTCTGAAGAGATATATAGGCTATAATAAAAGGCTCTGCCAACAAGAAAGGACTTAACATATAAATTCTCTTTAAAACCTTAAGGGGCCAAGGGGTTGAGAAACTCCAATAAGTCTCCCAATTCGAGAGTTTCCTGTTGCGATCACCCATTCATTTATCAACTTTTTCAAAGCCAAGGTATTTCTAATTGGTTTAAATGAGCACCTGGGGAATGATGCATGTCACCTTTTCTAATATTACTCCTGAGTCTTAGTGTAGTTGTTTTTTTGCTAATAAAATAACATTACAGGGATTCCAGTCTACAGCTATTCCCTTTATTGTTGTAGCTGAACTGTTGCACTGATTTTGTTTGTGACATTTCACAATTTTTAAACCAATGTCATTTGATTTTTTCATTTTCACTTATTTGTGCTGGTTTTGGAGATTCATTTAAGGCAGTTCATTCACAAGACAGTCTGTATTTGATGACTGTATCTGTGGACATGTTCTAACAAGTTGTGAGGAAGGAGAAACGTGACGTTGCTATAATCTATGGCAGTTTTATTGGACTCACAGCCTGAATGAGCCTGAATGAGGGACTGATTCTCTCTGAATCCCCTCCACAGTATTGCAGGAGCAAAGATTTTAGGCTTTTAATTGACTTATGGGTAATTAAAAGCCGTAACTGGGAACAGTGATGGTAAAACGAACAAAACGGATCATCCACCCTTCAATAGTTTGCTTTGTATTTGCATTCTCATTTGACTAAAAGCCAGAGTGCCCTTGCACTATGAAGTCAGTCCCTACCAGCTGCAGTGATGCTTTTTTATGTCTGTTGACACTCTGCTTCTGGGGGGTTTTGAGAAAATGGCAGCCACCCTGCAGGGATCAATAAAGGTCATTAGTGGTAGAGTAAGTCCCATTAAATGTGTAGGTATGAATAGAAGAACAGTTAGTCCTATCAGCTTAGACACTATTAAGATAAGCAAGGCCCCAATCCCTGCCTGTGCCCCTATGCAGCAGGGTTGTAAATATAAGTGCTCCACTGGGTTAATGAGGTGTTCCATGTGTGGGAGCTTACATTTACTCTCCAATAAACTCCTGCCAGGGACGACATCACTCCCCATTTCTTATAATGGCATTTTAATAGATATTCATTTAAAAACACCGTAGCAGCATCAGTGCAAGGGATGGAGGCAGGTGTGGGAGATACGAGAAGGGCATGTGTGTCTGCATGGGTGTTTCTATATGTGTGTGTGTGTGTGTGTGTGTGTGTGTGTGTGTCTGTGCTGACCAAGTACAGCTAATAGTGGAAGGCAAAAGGAGAGAAAATGACAGAAAATGAGAGGACACAGAGGACAGATAAAGTGATGTTTTAAAATCTAGAAATAAGATCAAGACTGTTTTCTCATGTGTTTACATTAATCAATAGTTTCATCAGATTGAGATCCTGGTAAATCGTATTACATCTCAGGCATGCATCTCAATCCTCAGTCGTGTGCTAAAAGGCATTTTGCAGCTTTCAAAAAAGGTAGAAATTTGTATGTCATTGATGTCTGCATCTTGAGGGCCTCTGGAGATTGAAATTTTGCTGCACTTACATCAACACCTGTATAGTTTATTTTCTGGTCATGCATCAGAGAAATGAGTACGAGTAGGTGGATGAATACAAATGGTGAAATGAAGAATGGGAAAAACATCAGAAAGCTATAATTCATAGAATAATTGAATGAGTTTTGGGCAAACTAACGTGCTACAGATTACCAACCAAGTGATTAACTTTGGTGTATTTGGATTACTGATGAAAGAATGCTACTTAACTAACAGGAATATTGTATTCATCTGAGTCTATCTGAGAATAAAGACAATACGAAGTTTTTATACCGCAGTTGTGCTAACTCTTCCTCATCAATTCCACTCAGGGCCCCACAGAAGGCAGTGTGCAGAATCCAAATAACGGGCGCTGGATACTTTACACCAGTGCACACATTCAGTATGGTTTAGTCTAGATGAAAACACTATCCCTTTGGCCTTATGAGGTCTAATGATTCTTCACTAGAACTGAAAATAGGCTTATCTGCTGAAGACCTTTTTTTATTAAATAATAATAAATTTACTACCCCCAAGGTTACAGCCATTTCCTTGAAATTTGTACCTAATTTTCACCCACTAAAGGGCCGCACTGAGAATAATACTGCATATAAGAATTTATGATACCTAATATAGAATGTCTTCAATGCCCTTTTAAGAGAAAAGATGAAAATTTAGTGATTCTGAAGGAAAAATCCTGTGCAGTAGCCAAAAGCACCTACAGCCCAAATTTTCCACAGTCCATGGACTACAACCCATCCTGCCCCCTTGCAGCAGTCACGTGTTGGCTGGGCAGGTCCACCATATAGGTTAAATACCTGGGACCCGTCCAGACCAGTTAATCAGAACTGAAGAAGCCTTTAGCATGAGAGGTGAAACGTCTTCGCTTTTACAGTGAAGTCCAGCTCTTCTATGATCGCAGCATGATAGACCTTTTCCCATCAGTCATTTCAACTTGCGACAGCACGACAAGGTGTCAACATGACACATAAATGATTTCTACACTCCTTTCAGGTTCTCCAGTTTGTTCATGGTGACATGTTTTACTGAGAGGGAGTATACAGGAGCTTCTCAAGTGACTTTTCATGTAGTACAAACACTGCTGTTTATTATGGCCAAAATCTACAATATATAAGACTGAAAGGATTAATCATTTTTCATTAATTATTAATTCATTTGATTAATCATTTGTTATTTAGCTCCAGTGTGGAGCTAAACACATGATGCCATGTCATCTGTGTTCAAATTTTTCTATGGAAATAAAAGAAGAAATAATAGAACATGGGGAATAAATATGGAGCATAAAAATAATAGAGCCTTTTTAAAGATTGGAGGAAAGATGCATCTTAATCTTAAAACAACCCCAGATATGTGCATTGAGGGTTACTACACTAACATGCTGTACAGAGAAGCCCAGGGGAACAATGATATTGCAAATGTGTATAAGCATGGATTAGCTATTACAGTGGTGGGGATGGTGGATGGAGGTGGTCAGAAATGCATCTTCTGTAGTTTTTGTGATATATTTTCCACACTGATGAGTGTCATGCAGCTGGGAGCTCCAAAAAATAAGACTGTACTACATTTCAACAGTGCAGTCTATCTGTTTGAACAGCAGGGACTTTGGGAAAGAAGCCAAATTCTGTGTATCTGTCCATTCTCTCCAAACAATATTTCAGATGTTATCGTGTGTATTTTGTTCTAGGCTGTGAAATACAATAATCTCTGTGCTATTGCTATTTTGTTTATCATATACAAATTATGTACATGTATATACACATAATAATATTAATATTAATAATAATAATAATAATAATAATAATAGTTTTGTCCGCCTTTTCGTCCTTTTTTTGTAGCATTTGCTGTGAGAGTAATTGCCACTCATGGGAACAGTAAAGATGAAGTTCACCACAAAATTAACATAACGGGGTATGAAATGCAGGATAACTCTAGAAATTGCACTATAATAACAAAGCTTTGTGATAGCTTGCAGGCAACAACATTTAAGGACCGATTTAACTTTATTATTCTGTTGCCATTACTTTCTTACATGTAGGAGTCTATATTTTTTACCTGCCCTTTTTTTATGAAGTAAATGTATTAGCTCTCTTCCTCCACCTCTCCTCTCTCCAATGGCCAATCTCGTGTGAGCGCTGGCTGTGGTCTAAAATCTGTAAAAATCTGTCATCCAGAATCTACAGCAGCAGCTGTACAGCTGTCAAGGTATGTACACCAAAATACAGCGGAAATGTTCAGAAATGAAACCTGCCTGATGGGCTGAAACATGAGGCTATCACCTGCCGCCAAGCTCAGGATGCGGAGGCAGCAAGAGCTTTATCTGCTGAGAGGGCTGCTGTCAAGACCTGTCCATCAACTGAGACCAAGTACCCCAGCTTACCAGCAGAGGCCAGCAGTGCACACAATTTTATTGAAAAGTTATAAAGCGCAGAACAGCCAAGACCTGCCACTGTACTCACTGTTCCTCACTGATTTATGTGAAATATCATTATAATTGGTATAATCTGCAGTTTTCTTTTATAAAATGAAATAAAATATAGATATTCATTGGCAAACTGACTGATTCTATTATAATATCAATGGAAAAATCCTCAAGTCTCTTAAAGACATTGGTGTCTTTTTCACTTAGCATATTATTTCTTGTATTTTGTAATCAGTGCTGAGGCTCTTTATGTATCAGGCTTTAACACAATTTGATATTTCACAGTTCACATCAGTTCGCATCATTCTGCCATTTTGTAAGTGGGGGTTCACACACTTGTGATACGCTCCTGCAGCTCGTGAAAATACAAAGAGAAATAAAGTAATAGTTGACGTTAATGAGTTAAGAAAATGATGCTGGATAACATAAGTTACAGAATTCAGTGATAATGTATTGAAACAATTTAAGTTATCAGCATTCTGCAATTTAAAGTGAATTTGTATAATATTTGCTGAACAAGCGCAACTGTGGCCACAAGTGGAAGGTATCATAGTTAATTCACATTAGTGACAAATATTAGCCACCATAAACTAATAAGACAAGATAAAATAAGATAATGTAAGATTTGTTTGTTTGTTTGTTTCTCATACACCTGCTTGAGCCACACTTGGGTGCAATTTGCAAAAATATAGACTCGGAAAAGAAGATAATATAATGCAAAGCAATAAAATCTCTTAACAACTGCAGCCTAATATATGAGTGACTGTTTGTTTGCAGGAGACACAGGTGAGAGAGAAGTGTTTACTGCCCTTCATTTCAGGTCATCATGGCCTTTTAGCCTGAGTGCTCTCCCTCCCAGCGGCCGTGTTGACCCTGAACGCACATTCCTGAAGCTGAATCTGAGAGCCTGCTGGGGGGGGGGGGTTATTCGTAGATGGAAGGTGAAAACTCAAAAGGGTCCAATTGGACTGCTTAATCATGTAGGCTTTATGCTTGTATGTGTCTTACCCTATTATATGTGTGTACAGAGATGGTATGCTGTGTGTGTGTGTGTGTGCGCACTGTTGTCTTGTGCATTACAGTGTATGTGCATGCATGTCAGTGTGGGCTTCCCTCTATCATTAACCCCCCCCCCAACAAATAAAAAAAAATTGTTCCTATGAATGGGATCCATTGACACAAGCTGTAACTGAGTGACACCCTGTGGTGTAACGCCAGCACACAAGTGGTTCATTTGTTTATAAGCTGACAATCACAGGCAGACCAACACTGAGAGACATAAACAGTGTTTTCCTCTAAAACGCCTACTGTGCTTATATTTTAATTTAGGTATACTGCTTTGATAATTCCTTTGAGAGTTAAGAAGAGGCCAATTCCTCTTAGACTGAATTGAAAATATATTTCTTAATTGATTATTTAGCACAGAATATATTCTGATTACTTGCGATTACAGAACACTCTCTGCAGTGGTAACATTTAAAAGTTAAAGAGGAATCAGTCATAAATGTCTTGAATGTCTGGTTACTCTCTAAAGAACAGATTCCTGCTCTTGCTGCTACTGCTAATATATATCAGGAAAATCATCATTAGCTAAAGTTATAGAGACAGTAAATTGTCTGTTTTGGAGAGACAAATGGATAAAGAAAAGTAAAAGCATGGACAGAGATGAGGCAGAGTGGAAAAGCCGGCCAGAATAAAAGATCAGTCACAAAACACACATAATTTCTCCTTTTGCTCTCCCTTGTGTTAAAATGTCAGTAGACAATCCAAGAGACAAGCATTCGCTAACTCCTTTGTTTACATTATGAGCTCCTATTGGTCAAAGCTCCAGCCTGCACTGATAACATATTACACATAACCCCAGGGAGATTTACTTAAATATACAGGGGACTCAGTCAGCAAAGCACTTATTACCATGAGTCTCAGTTAACACACTGCTGTGACTTTTAGACTGATGCAGTAATAATAGCCACAGCGAGACCTACTTTACACACAGGGTTATTTGTGTTAGACTGTGAGGGATTGACCAGTGCTTCATAAACACTAACATGCTGGGCTTGTTTCAACAATGGGAAAGTGATATGATCTTGTGGGTTAAACTGTAAAGAGGGTCTGCCTGCATACACAGCTGGACCAAAGTCTAACTGAGTGGATAAATGTCTTAATGGACTGATAATAAACCAGCGAAATTTTTATCAGTTTCCTTACTGATTTCCTTACTGATTAATCCGGACTAAATCAAAGAACTTAAAGTCATGCGGTGAACAGAACAGGAAGAATTTCTCGTATTATAAAAACTTTTTTTTTTTTTAATTGCAGCCTCTCTTTAAGAAATGAGAAAGAAAATTAGTCATTCTGCCATCCACCAGTTCCGTCCTTCACGATCTCCACTTATGAATTGTGATTTGTCAGTTCTTCATAAGGGACCTGACATTTTTAATGAGGACTTCAGCTGCACCAGAAAAAAAAAAACCCAACAAAAACTGAGGATTTCATTATTTCAAGAAAAAACTACATAGATTTCCAGCGCCATGTCTTCAGTTATTCTCGGTTTTGTGCTCCACAGGAAACAGACGTCTGCAAGGACATCTGCTTTCAATTCCTACAGGTTTACTTTGTCCAATCTGGCAACCCCACCTCGCGTCCAGTGTGTTTTCGTAAGACCCATTTTCTTATTCGATTGCCTTTTAAAAAGTACATATCTGTCAAAAGCAGTCTGATTTCATATTGCAATAAATGAGGGGATAATGAAAGTAAAATCTCTACAAGCTAATGTAGCAACAAATCCTAAAAAAAAGTTACATGTCACTTGATGAAAAGATTGAATGTCAAATAACAACAATGCCATAACAATTCTGTGCGACAGCATGTTTTCATGCGCATGTGTTGCAAATGATTCTGGTTGAAATTCTGCGCTGCAGCTAACTCATGTCTATCATGTTTACTGAACTCCTGGGTTTGAGCCTGGAACTGGACTCACCTGTTATCAACATGCAGGCTTTGGAAGCTTAAATTACATGTGGAACACAGTTAGGGAGAGGGAAAGTAAATGAACACAAGAAAAATATCACTCAAACTGCAGTCAAAGTAACTGCCTGCTGATCAGGCTTTGACCTTGTGTCCTGATCTCGGGTGCTGATCTTGGTTTCATGTCTCTGTTCTGCACTTAGCTTTTATGGTACTCAGTTTGACTTATGGTATTCCCACCATGCTTTATGCAATGTTTCTGATAGTAAATGAGCTGTAACATCTGTCAGTAAAAGCACTCAACGGAAGGCAATTAGAGGAGTGTCCTGCACCTTTGTTTGCTTATACTTTTATGGAATGACTGAGTGACTTACAAGATCTGTTGTTTTAACGTTTTCTGTTACATGTAGCAGAGGAAAGATCTCGTTCAAAGTCACATACTGTTTCTAATAAGACGTGAGTTTAATGTTTTTGTGTTTGCACTCGCTACACTTGATGCCTTTAGTTATGAAGTCTGCTTTTTCTCTGCACATTTGCTTTCTAGCGCACAAACGCACAGTGAAAATTACTGTTCAGTTGTGCTTTTACACGTGAGATCAGCAGAGGAAGTAAGGAGTGTAATTTGTTAGGGAGACAGATTACAAATGTTAACTGATTAATCAATGTGTCACAGGTACAGGCCTCAATAATTCACAAAGGGAAAATCCAGATGCTGTTGTGTTAAATATCAGATCACAAAAAAAGCAAAAGCAAAATGGAAAACAGTAAATGCATCCAGGATTTCAGAGTACATCACTGAGGTTGTTAAACAGTGTTACTGAGCTCAGTTCCATCCTTGCAAGAACTTTGTAGATACCTCTCATACCTCACTTAATGCTGATGAAGGTTGTTTTCCCTGTCCTAACATTGTTCGTGCACATCAGTCACGCACAGACCCCTCTGACCTCCTTTAGCACACATTCAGTCATAAATCAAAGCACAAACTAACAAGTCAATTAGCTTTCTTTTCCTGTTGATATAACAAATCAATTATGTCTCATTTCCTGTACATCTAAAGAATCCCTTAGTGCTGGTTTCCTGTTTGTTTCCTGCAAGGGTCGACATACGCCAGCAGGAGCAGCTGCCTTGTTTGTGGCAGACCACATGCACACATCAAACAGTCCCTAATAGCAGCCTTATCACAGAACATTAACCTCACATAAACAAGCCATGAACCCCGGGTCAGGGCAGGAGTGCAGCATGTACACCCACCCACACATTTGTTCAGGACAGCCAAAATACAGTGTGATGCTGTTACACTGATCAGATTACTGACTTGTATCAACAATTAGCAACCTGAAGTCCTTTGAGTCATATTAGGTGCTGCATGCGTTTAATTTCCTGTGATGTGAACATGTACCTGGGCATGTACACATAACCTTTGAACCGCAGAGACAAACATTTGTACACTTGGAAGAAGTTGTGAACACATCATTGTACATTACTGATATGGTGAGCGCGAATGTTCTCTCACCTCTTACCGCCATTTTCATCTCCACAAACCCCAAATTATCTGGATCTTTAACTGCTAAATGCTCCAAAATGATTACCAGATATGCAGTGGTTAGCAGTGTCGCCTCATAGCAAGAGGGTTCCAGGTTCGAATCCCGGTCTGGGCCCTTCTATGTGGAGTTTGCATGTTCTCCCTGTGCCTGCGTGGATTTTCTCCGGGTACTTCGGCTTCCCCCAACAATACCAAAAACATGCACATTAGGTTAATTGGCTACTCTAAATTGCCCCTAGGTGTGAGTGTGAGAGTGTGTGGTTGTCTGTCTTTGTGTGTTGGCCCTGCGATTGACTGGCGACCAGTCCAGGGTGAACCCCGCCTCTCGCCCGTAGTCAGCTGGGATAGGCTCCAGCTCCCCTGCGACCCTGACGGATAAGCGGTATAGAAAATGGATGGATGGATGATTACCAGATAGTTGCCAACTTGATCAGGGTGATGTTTAACGATTTCCGGGCAGATAGTGCTTGGTGGGTTTAAAGAGCATTTCTTTGCTGAAATCGGTTACCTGTTGCATCTGAAAAATACAAGCTGCAGAATGTCAAATCAAAACAATGAGTAAAAAAAATACTAAAATGCTCTGTAGGGTTGAGGGAAACTGCTGTCACATTGCAAATAGTCATTTGATCTATTGTTAACATGACAATACTGATAATAGCAGCTTTAAAGTCTCTATATGTTTAGAAGTTTGAAATGTTACACTTTGGCAACTAGCCAAAATATGACATGGTATACAGCCATGCAGGTGACACTCTGTACAAACAAAAACAAACACTCAATAAATATGAAGGGCAGGCCCTCACTGACTTGCCACTGATTTGCTTTGCAGAGAAGCATGAGTAACAAAACAAGATTTTAGTCTAGATAAATATTTTATTGTTGTCATGGTAATACTATTACAATCATCTCATGCCATATGTGAAATGTGAAGGGCCTATTTAAAACATTATGCCGTATGTGGTCGATCTGTGTGGACTTAAAACTGAATTATTATTACCATCGTATGCATTTGAAGTTGTGGTCGAAAACATTTGAAGTAACACATTTGGACATCATTGTGACTGCAAAAAACATATACAAACAAACATTGGAAACATTTCATCTGGCTAAAGCAAAACTATAGTAGTTAAATAAATTAAACAAATGATCTCTATGTGAAAACACCCACACACACTCACACACATAACATGAATCCTTTCAGCAGACACATACAGCAAAGCAAGTGATAACACTGATACATATAAAGTACAATAAAATCATATGTCCCTTCCAAAAATTTCATTTCAGTGAGACACATGACATGGGCTATGGTGGTTAGATCCTGCTTTTTCAAAAATATACTGCATATCTATTTATAGATTTATATAAACAACAACAAAACTTTTAATAGTTTTTTTTTTTATAATTCTAAAATACATCTATAATATTTAGAAACAATATGTACAATTTCCCCCCACAGCAGGCTTTTATGCAACTTTAAACAAATTCTTCTAAAATGGAAGAATAAATTAAGGTTTGAAGAGGAACACCTCTGTTCGCAAGGCCGGTGGGGTTAAGAGCTGATAGATTTTGTTTGTCTCTCTCTCTCTCTCTCTCTCACACACACACACACACACACACACACACACTCCAGTTGTACATATTGAAGGTATACCATATTCAGCAATAGTTTCTACAGCGTTCCTGTGTTCATCCACTAAACACTCAGTGAGATCTCATACTGTCAGTGGTTTGAATGTGGGATGATGAGTGATGAGCAACTATTGTAACACTATAATCCGTAATGGAGCTGACATGTATTTAGTGCCAGTGAGACGTCCCATAATGCTTCCTGTTTTCTTTCCTGCTGCATTCTATGTAATCTCTCCTGCCGTGTGTGTGTGTGTATGTGTGTACAATAATGCAAACCTTGTGAAATGTTCCAATAAACCTAACGTTATACAAACTTACATGCTCATAAAGGCTTCGATTTGTAAGAGACGTACTCTACTGACATGATTTACCATTCAGTCCCAATAACTCAAACTTTCTGTAACCTAACATCCATGGAGTGTACTATTACCTGACAGCTAGAGCTGATTTCACATCCATTCTCCATGCTTTTATTTTTTCCGTGAACAGGCTGAGAGAGTCAGCATTCTCTCTCTACATATTGCGATGCGTGATCAGACCTCCATATGTGAGAGTTCATAGAGTCTGACTGTTTCTGTAGTCCCGACTACTGCTCTACTAGAGGAACATAGTCCATGTCTGCACTGTAAACAATGTGCAGAGGAAGACAAGTAAAGATGAAGAGGACGAGGAGGTGGTTGAAGCCGAAGATATGTGATGGTAGCTGTTGTGGCTGTGGGCTCTGTCGGGTGGCTGCACTGTGATGTAACCATTAATGATGCGAACCAGTGGGGGAGGTGGAGACTGGGCCATAGAACTGTGGAGGGAAGATGAGACAGAGTAGTAGACAGATTAGTTTGAAAACAAATCTATCTTTATCCATAATTATCTCTTAACAACCCCCTAAAAACTGTTTTCTACATCAGTTTCTCACTGTGAATGAGGTCCTACGTGAATATAATTTTCTGGAAAACACTTTGGTCGTGTTTCTGTCTGCGTTCCCCTCAATGGTTTGAGATGGTTTGGAAAGAATCTGTCACATACTTCAGTATTTACCAATATTTAGCAACACTTGTGAGGTTGTTTGCTCATGTTGTCTTGCCACTGGCAATTAAATGTGATCAAATGACACTGACACAGTCCTCACAGAGCAGGGTTTCAGACTGTTTAACTGAAAGAAAAATCATTGAGTAAGACAGAATTCTCACTACTTCCCATATCACCACTGTGGTCAGAGAAAATAACCAGAACGCAAGAGTAAAACTATGGAAATATTATTGATGGTGAAGCCAGCGAAGGAAAAAATTCCTCGACAAAGGGATCAACTGTTACAGCACTGATCAATTAGGACAGCTTTTACAAATACAAAACTTCTGGCCATGCAACTCATTGATCAGCTCACAGCTCTAAACCAAGTGCCAATTCTTATTTCTTCTCTTTGTTGTCCTCTCTCAATGTTAATCTGCCTGGCACTCTTACGCTATCTCCAGTTCTCTCTTTATTTTATAGCATTAGATATTAAAGAAAAGTGACTGCAACATAGAATGTACATTTTACTGTATTTATATTCTGTTGGGAAAGATATTTTTGCTAAGCATAACATAAAGAACATAAAGAAAAATACAAACACATTTATCATAAGTTTAAAAACTGGAATTAAATCATATCCCCATCCTGTCTGCAGACAAATGAGACTATGCTTCGAAGCAGGCTGCAAACTCTTTGGATGAAGTAAGGACACATTTGGAAGAGTTTAGAGAGTTAAGCGCCAGTCAAAACAAATGGCCAGAATATGCTGTCTTACAGCCAGTGATGAATGAGAGAACCACTGCACAAATAGGCAACAGAACATAGATCCCATTACCAAACTGTACAGAGGAATTTCCTACTAGATGACCAGAATTTTTTTCAAAAGCGCCAGAACTAAAAAGGAAAAAATCCTCTTCAAAATCAAACAGCCGCTTGTTAACAGATTCGATTAAAGGGTTTGAATATTTTCCCCATAATTTCTAAATTAACCTCAAGTGATGGACTTACTCACAGATACTTATTAATAATATCTACTTTGCACTAACTTAAGCACAACTGCTTGTTAGTCTATGCTTTCGTAATTAAATACATTTTAATATGGTAGATTATACCAATCACTACGCAGAAAATTTACCTGGTACTGAAAGAAAGAAGTTATGAAGCTGGTTTATTTAAGTTTGAGGGCCAGGGGCCGTGTAAGGAAACCATGTGCAACCTAAAGAACAGGATGACTGCACCAAACACAACAGAAGGCTGAGGCGCTGCAGTCATTTCTGTTCCTCAGACTCCCTCTTCCCTTCTCACTCGACCACCTTTTCAGACGTTAAAATATACAAAGACGTGCACCGTGTGCACACTTTGTAACATGTGTACACAAACAAGCTGTTTCCTTTCGGCTCAAAATACAGAGTCTCTCAGAAAGAGAGAAAACACTGCAGACATAATGTACACAAATGTTCACAAAACCCCTTCTGTTCCTGCTAAGAACACAGGCTACATAGTTGGATATTTTTCTTTTCCGTCACTAATTTTGAGTAGTATATACTGTACATGGAAAAATACATGCTCTTGTGGGGGTAAAAAGCAGTACACGCTTAAGAGCCGAAGCCTACACAGGTGCAGTTTTGCAAATCCTCACTCGCTAGTTAGCAACAATTGAAGATCATGATTTGGGAAACTCTGAAATGAAAATAAGAAAAACTGCAACAGCTGACTTTCGTATTTGTCTCTTGACCGTGTTGGGATATGTCTCTACCAACTTTGCACATCTAAACTGTTCAATATGTGTCCATTCTTCTTTACAGAACTGTTCAAGACTGCAGTTTTGAGGTCATTCCACACATTTTCATTGGGGTTTAAGTCTGGGCTCTGACAAGGCCATCCAAGGACATTCACTTTTCTCTTTCAATCACTGTGTGGTCAATTATGTGGTGTGCTTTGGGTCATAGTCATGTTGGAAGATGAACCTTCTCCCCACTGACATCTTTCTGACAGTGTTGTGTTTTGCCCCATTCCCTGCCACAGAGAAACACCCCCACAGCAGGAGGCTTCATGCTTTACTCTAGGTATGGCCCTCACTGGATGGTGAACTGTCTGGCATTTGGGTTTGAGGCCAAATAGTTCAATGTTGGTTTTATCTGACAATAACACCTTTTTCCACCGAGCCTCAGTTTTTCCCACCCATCTCCTGACTTGTGCCTTTCCACAACTTTATCCTAGAGATCTTTTGCCTTGAAACCCCTCACTTCAGCGTTTGCTTTTAGTTGTACTACCAGGGGCTGAAGCGCCCCAGGAATAGCTGTTTTTATGCTGAGCTACTCAAACGATCACAATGGTTCACAGGTGGAAGTCAATTAGCTCAGTGTGCCACTGAGATGGTGATCAGTTACACCTGATTGAGTTGACTAACATTTTTAGGAGGGGGTGCTCCTTTATCCTTCCCAGTGATTCTTTTTTTTTATTGTTTTCTTAACTGTTGAGTAAATACAGCTAGAAAAAATATTATTTTGTGTCTGTCTTCATTTCAAGTCGCAAAGCAACAAAATGTGATTATTTTAGAGGAGGTGATTCTTTTCTATACCCCCTCTATGTAGTAGGTGCATGTGAGATGCACAACCTTTAATTTCAGGCCAGTAAGCTCTACAATCATTTAATCAGATTGCTCCTAGACTAAGAAACAGCATGTGATTTTCTGACAATATAACTGAATATCTTTGGGAAAACATAAAGCTACACACAAAATATATTTAAATGTTTGAATTGAAGAGTAAATTGATAAACTTTCTGTTTCCTCAATAGGAGAAAAGTTTGTCCAAGTAAAGTCATAAGTTAAGATTGTCGCTTTGACCTTTAGGCTGGTGATTGTGCAGTTTAATTCACTTTCCCCAAATTAGACAGTGAGTTATAAATTTAATTGAGCTGATATTAACACCGAGTTGTAAAATAAAAATTTGTCTCTCACAGAAAGAATCTTGTCTGTGTGAGTTTAGTGAAGGTGTTGAAGCTTCCTCTCCCACTCCAAAGATGTGGAAGTCAGGTGAATTGGAAACTAAAATTATCCTCAAGTGTGAAGGAATTTGGTTGTCTGACTATCTGTGTTGGCCTTGTGAAAGACTAAATCCACCCTGTGTGTGCTCTGAACAGAAAAGAGGTAAATAAACCTTTTTGTTTCCTGCCCACGTGCACAGTCATATCTATAAAACATGAAAATTTGCCATTATTGAGAGAAGTTTCAACACAGCAGACCACACCTTGTGCAGAGGTCTCCTTTTTGTCTGAAAGGTGAGCTTGTTTTGTTGTCCGGTTAGTCCCTGCCTGGAGCTACTGTGAGACCAAAACCGGATACTTAGTAGGAATTCCCAGGCTGATGTTTTCACATCTAGGACACTTATACCAGGTAGGAACTGGTCTGGACTCATACCCTACTGCAAGGTGTGTGTATCAATTGAAGCGTGTGCAGATGCCATGAAGAGAAAGGTGATGTGATATGATGACTGTTGGAGCCTACGGCGCCACACCAGGAAGTGTCAGTTTTATTCTATAGACAAGTGGAAAGACTGCATTACACATTTCCAATTTCCCCACTCACATCCTTCCTGTTTTTCTTCTCATATACTCTTGAGTTTTCTCAACACCTGTGACCTGTTCTACACTTCTCCTCACCCCCCTATTCAAAGAAAAGAGACAAACTTGTCATTGATGATAGAAGTATATAAAAACCAAGACCCCGTGTGCTCATCTTTCCCTCCCTACACTCTTACCTCTCGTCAATGCGAACCCAGAGGTCATTAAAATGTCGGTGCCGCTGCTTCTTCTGCTTATTCTTCCTCTTTTTCTTCAGCATTTTCCTCTCTGCTTTCTCCATCAGCTCCAGGCTATCTGGTGGTAGAAGCATATGGGGTAGCAGATCATCCTCCAGGGGACTCCGCTGATCATCCTCTTTGTGGGGGAGCTCGTGGAAGAAAGGCTCCAGGAGTGGGGATTCATCATGGTGTTCCTCTGTCTCTGTCGAGGCAGGTCTGGATGATGATTTTCTGAAGGATACACATCACAGGAACATAAGAAGACAAAAGTATTGAGGCACCTGACCATTATACCAACAGGGACTTTAATGACATTGTATTTTAACAGCTTTACAGCCATAACACATTCCACTCTTCTGGGAAGGCTTTCCACAAGATTGTGGAGTGTTTCTGTGGGAGTTTTTGTTCATTCATGCAGTAAAGCAATCGTGAAGTCAGGCACTGATGTTGGATGAAAAGGCCTGGCTCACAGTCTCTGCTCTAGTTCATCCCCAAGGTGTTGGATGGGGTTGAGGTGTGATGGTGCCAGTCAAGTTCTTCCACAGCAAACTCATCCAACCATGTCTTTATGGACCTTAATGTCTTGATATGCTGAAGCATTAAGATTTCCCTTCACTGAAAGTAAGGGGCTCAGCTCAGCCCCAGAAAAACTGTCCCATGAAGAGGTGTGTCTGAATACTTTTGTCTATAAAATATACTTCTGAAAGAAGCACTTCAGAGTTGAATGCAATCTTTACAGCAGCATACACTAAGTGTGATGTGACCTATCTTTCCTGCACAATATCATCAATAATTGTTCAGTAAAGACTGTAGATTTAAGATTTTTGTCTGCATCCAAATTACAGCAGACAAAGCCACACTGGTTTTCCTGCTCGTCGCACTGCAAGTTCCTATCATTGCAGTGGATGAAAAGCAAAAGCTGTAGAGAGATGCAGATTTTTGACTGTCGGGAAAGAGTAAAAAGGAATCCTGCACCAAAGATCCATCCTTAAGATATCAATTGCCTGTGAGTATTAGAATCTGAACCAACCACTGGAGTGGTTTCTATAAAGACTGTCATACATTTCATCTCCAAAAACAGAGCCACTCGCAGTTTAAAGTCAGTGATCATTAAATTATAGATTTGCTGTAGTGTATTCCTTTAATGTGACCTGGTGAAAGGCGATGATCCGCTGAAATTTTTACAGATGTTCAGCCTGGAAAAGCAAGGTGAAACCATGGCCAAATACAGATTAAAGAAAAAGAAAGGAAAGGAAAGGAGTAGAGAAGAGGAGGAATTCCTGCTATGTACGAACAGGATGCCGTGAACCTTCCAGCAACCAATATGGAGTCTAATAGAGAACATACCCAAGATTTTCTGGAATAACAAATTGAAGTATCAGAATGGGAAGTATGAGAGCAAAACCCAAACTCATCCCTTTGATTGAAGACACTCTCGTTTGTTTTGATGAGCTGCTGGCCATCTCTAATGAGGTCAACTAACAGCCACCATGCATGTGGACACATACACACACACACACACACACACACGTTTGGGTCGGCTCTTCACAGGCTCATAATCCTGCATCAAACACAGCCTGTGTGTGTGAAAGTGGATTCACTTCTTCATTCACTTGCACACACACACACACACACACACACACACACACACAGATCTGGCCTGAGATAGCCACCCGCACAGTGTGCCATGGTAGACTGCACTACATGCTTCACAGCAGGAGGCTGGCCTTTTCAACATCACTTCACTTGGTGGGGATTTTGTCATATTTATCTTAAGAACAAGCTACATAGGGGACATAACAGGAAAAAAATAAAAGGTCCCCATGAATGAAAGAGATATCAGTGAAAATGTTTTTTCCTAAAACCAAAAAATAAAAATGCGAGCTCCAAACAGCCAACCCGCCATGGCACCGCACTGCGTACTCAGTAAGACATGTCAGACATACAGGCCTGCAGCTCAGGCAACTTCCTTTTACAAATAGCTCAAGCTTGGTTCATGAGAAATATTTGAGTTTTGCATCACAAATCACACTCCTAAATGTTTATATATTGTTCACAAAACAATTCTGCTTGCAGAAATTTTACTTCATTTATTTGTTTTGCACCTAATGTTCAGTATTCTTTTGGGGAGGGTTAGATTGTATACTGTGATATCACCTCTTTGACTGCACATACATTTCCAAATAAAAGTTATACTTTTTTTCCTTTTCTTTCTTTTTTTATAATCCTTAGGATTTCAGCAGTAGTTGATTTGGCTATGACTGTGGTTAGTTGTGGGGATGGTAGGTTTGGTTCAATTCAGTAAACACAACAGCACAGAAGGAACAGGTATACATGTTTACAGTATAGCCAAAGAAACTAAACTGGAATTTAATAAAAGTCAGTCAATTATGACTGCAGCTATTTGATTTCATGCCCTTCATGATGGCAGAGTGGAGTAAAGTTGGTTTCCTTACTGAGAACCTTTGCATCTAGACACAGTTTTGATGACTCCTGGAATCTCTTTGTAATTAAAGCCAGTCACTGCTTCAGCTGAGTGCTTTTGAATAATACAGCTGTGATACGATGTTAGGACAGTGAGCAGTAAACAAGGAGGCTAACAGCAGTGACATAAATGTACTAATATATTGAGAAGTAAATACATTATATAGACAAACGTATTGGGACGCACCTCTTTATTATTGAATTCAGGTGAGGGATGGGAATGTTTTTTAGTGGTTTTTTAATGGTCAGGTGTCATAATACTTTTGTCCATATAGTGAACACTGAACGGATATTTTTGAGAAAATGCCAGTGATACATAGTATCCAAAACAGATTCTGGTTGCATGTAAATCTTAAAGATTATAGCTTTAGAGCTCATCGTTGCTGGATAAAGTTAATTGCTTCACTGTTTCAGACCAAATCAATGGTAAGAAAATACAGCAAATGAATCTGTCACTGAAGCCTATCTGAAGTTAACTGTATTAGGTAAACACTGACTGAGTAAATTTACATTCTAGCCCTGAAAGTTTAAAGACGGTTCTTTTATCCTACTGTAACAACAGAGCTTTGTTTCTTTTCTGTGACGACAAACATCCACACCAAAATGAGCCTATTAGGTGATTAGTGAAGTAGTGGTTCAATTACAAGTAAATAAACAAAACGTTAGCTCTCCAGTAAGAATAAATTGAACAATGACAAACTTCAAATTGAGGAGATAAAACATTCATGTCTAGAGACATTTGGCAAGAGTGAGTACGCTCTCCAGTCACTCAAAGGATAACTAGCAGTGCAGTTTTTGATTATTTGCAGACATCACATTTCTCACAAGGGCTGAAGCAGAACTTGAACATCTGTTTTGGGTCTCTAAATGAACGCAGACCAACTATGGAGTTGTGCTTACTTGGAAAATGATTCCCCAGTTTAAATCCAGTCAGTTAAAAACTTGAGAGAAATATATATTCCTGTCAGGGCCATGAGACAGCGGTTGCCCTGTATCATGTGGCCGGGAAATGAAACCTTACACCCGTTTAAGTGATAAAATATGGGCCTTCAAGTTTTATAGGCGTGTGTTTTCGGAAGAAATCATAATGTGCAACAACGATGGAGAAACACAATATTTTCTGCCCAGTTCTTTATCTAGTATTTTTCATTTTCTCTGCTATTTTCTTAGTTACTTCTCATGTCTCCCAGACATTTATTCAGTTTTTTAAGGAAGACTATTTCCTAAAAATTAAATAACCCCAAAGCAGTCTCTTACACTAAAAACATAATTTCACAAAACTCACTGGAACAGAGAAATTTAGTCCTTTATCTTTGTCTCCCGGAATAATTTTGCCTAACACAACACACCTTTCATTGTAAATCATTTTAACAAAAAAACATTTAAAATTCAAGTTTTGTCTCCTATCAGAAATTATCCCATCAGTCTCACCAACAATTAATTTGCTGTCATTGCTGCAACTAAAGCTTTCTCCTTTTTGAGGCAAACATTAGGAAATGTTTCTCTGCACTTTGAAGTAGGATTTTTATAGGAAGGGATTCCTGGCAGTGTAATTCATCCTTCTGAAAATTAAAATAAATCAGTAATTTTGTAAAAGTAGAAGCTCGTATAACACCGTCAGAGTTATTAGATTTTCATGGTGCACTGCTGTGATAAATCACAAAATCCCAGACCAGTTAAATGTGTCACTAGATGATGTATGTGTGTGTTTAAGGGCATTTTAGCAGTAAATTTACCTGTTTATGGGCTGCCCAGCAGGGGTGTGCTCCACCTCATATCCCTGCCGACGAAGCACATCAATGACTGTGTTGTTGCCTAGAAAGTGACCTGTGACCATAAAAAGACAAGAAAAGATGACCTCCAAGTCTAATGATGAGCTACTGCAGCAAATTGAAGCAGACATTTACTGTCCTTTTAACTGCACTGTCTCGGGAGATCAAAAGTGTACTGAAGACCTATGCACGGTTTTAATGAAGAAATAAATGTAATGGAGAACACTGAACAGAGAGGAGAGGCTGGTCTGTGCTTAACAAAAACACACACACTTAAATCACATGCATTTACATCACTTTTGTGTCATTTATTAAATGATCAAAATTCTACATTTTAATTTGTGCAAAGAAAAGTTCCAAGTTGCTTTATGCCTTACGCTTCCTGCTCTCTAACAGACAAACATGTGAGCAGTATAGACCTTCTCGTTCAAGTTAAGGAAGAGAATGAGAGTTTTTTTTTCCCTGAAACTATTTCTTTGAGTTCATGGAAAATCCAAACACCGGTTCCATCTTAATCATGTGTGAAAAGCCTTCTTATCACCAATGAGGTGAAAATCAAAATCAATCAACACTGTCAGATAATGTATTGGAAGGTGGGACCACTGTGAATTTAGAGATAGTATAGACTCCTTTCTTGCCATCAGATGCTCTTTTCCTCACTTCCTGCCATCCTTCAACTGCTTCCCGAAACGCTTTTAGGGCTTGAGTTTGCCCCGCACCCCATTTCCTACTTTTACACCTGCTGTTTTCCTGTTAGATCCATCATTGCCAAGACTCATCCCTTTTCTCCTCTCTTTTTTCACAAATGATCCATTTTTCTTCACCTCTTTATTTCTTTTCATCCGCCCATTTTATTTTCTCCATTCTCCTTCGTTATCTCTAACTTCTCCTCTTCTCCCTCTTCCTCTCTTTCTCTCTCTGACCCTCTCAGCTACATGAAGTGGGGGCATTGAGGCTTCAGGTTGCCATGTCAAGAGGTCTCCATTCTTCCCCTCACTCTGACAAGGGGGAGCAGGGGCCCATTGTTTGGGCCTGCTCAGCCGTGGCACCACAGAGCTGTGTAAACAATGAGCCCCGGCACTTTAATCTGGCCCAGAGCCATCGATAGAGAGAGGGAGGTTGGCCTAGATGGACTAAGGGTGCCATGATGCTTCCCCAACCCTAGAAATAGTAAGTGATGGCTAAACTATGTCCCAGTGTGTAGTAGGCATGGAAAAAGTGAACTGAACTGAACTGAATATTGCAGAATTGAATAACTTTTTTCAAACTAGTCTACTTTTGAATTTTGTCTAAGCTCCTCTGAGAGGAAAAATGTCCCATAAGAATCAAGGCTGATGGTTCTTAAAAAAAAAACTGTTAGAGCTATTACCTTCTGTTTCAAGTGAGTTTAAATAGAAAAATATCATCTTATGTCACTCTCTAAATCATCCAAGGGCTCTTGTGTGAGAACAACCAACATTAACCATGAAAAAGAGTCATTCATTTATTTTTTTTTTTTGTTTTTGTTTGAAATGAAATCATTATCCATACAGGTGGTCAGTTAAATGAATACCCAGCAGCTCTAAAACTCTCCACGGGAGTTGGAAACCAGAGCAAGACAGAGAGACAGAGACCAAGTTTTCCAGCCTGCCCACGTTTAGAAACAACTCAGTGTGATTTATGTGGGTTTACGTCAGGGGATTAAGGTGGGACAAATGGAGCTGTTCAGCACAATGTAGGGCCACAGAGGGGTGGGCGGACTCCAAAAACTTCAAAGGAACACACACACACACACACGCACGCACGCACACACACACACACAAATATGCAAATTCTAATAGGAGGTAAACCATCAATCCTGACATGTCCCCAAAGGCTTCAGTGTGGAAGCTGAGTGTGTGAGCTGAACCAAAAAAAAAGTTAGAAGGTTAAGACAAAAGACGATATTTAAAAACCCTGTAGCACAACACACACGCACACATTAAAAAAGTGAAATTTCTGTGAAGCTTTTTCTGTGACAAGTTATTTAGGTAAACACACAAATTCTTTTTTGTAGTGGATTTTCTCCAAATATGCTTTCAGTCCCACCAGTGTGGCCCAAATGTTTTTGAGACTTTGAGGTCTATTGAGTTTTTGTTAAAATTTTGATGATGTAAAAAATGGATAAATCTAAAGCAAATACCATGCCACAAGCATTTAACATGAAGACCAGTTCTTTTTATGAACAGCAGACCACCTTAACAAGAACATGTTTCATACTTGAAAATGAAAAAGAAAAAAATCACATGCAGATTGCTGGTGTGCCAAAGTCATGGAATCACAAACAAAAACGAAATTCAGACACCTCCTATTAAAAATGATTGATGTCCCGGAAGAAAGCAGGAACAGAAAATTAGAAGAAAACTTTCCTAATGTATGATGTTGTCTTTGGCAACTGACATGAACTTTTAGGTCTAAACGTGTGAGATGATTTGTGACAACTGCTTCTCTCTGTTTCTCTCTCACATTGCTAACAGTTGGCACCAAACAATGTATTGAATGAAGATGCACCAGATGCCAAAACAAATTCCTCGTAGATGGAACCTACCTGGCAATAAAAGCTTTTCTGATTCTGAAGAAATAAAGAAAAAAAGGTATGACAGACAATATACTGGAAAGGGAGAAAAAGCCAAGACACTGGATGTCTTGGTGAAATGAAGTGCGTCGTTTACACATACACAGCCAAAGGTGCAAAGTTATTTACTTATTTATTTGGTCAATTGTATTATATATCCAAATTTTGCATGCAATAACTGAAAGTGATAACTAACATTTACAAGTTTCCCTATTTATCTATACAACAATCTTAATTTCATGTTTAAATTTAAACAGGTCCATTCTATATGCCTTTATGTTTTCCCATGTGTCTCTAAGATTTACTGTTGCTGTCCAATTCTAAAAGGTGGACATTGGGGTGAGAAAACACCTGTGCATCTTTTTACTAAAAAAAAAAAAAAAAAGTCAACATTTGGGCCACAGAAGTCATTTTCAAAGCTTCAGGATTACAGGACTACTTCTATATTTACTTTTCTGCTTTAACACTTCAATATTAGAAAAAACACATAATAATTGTGAAAATGCTAATGCCGTGCAATTGACACATTCGCATTTTAGCATTTTTCTGCGCTGTAACAAGACTGCACCACTCACAGATGTTTTCACTGCATGACTTTGCTAAATATGTTGACTCACAGTCACCGTCACTTATTCTACTTGTTAGTTGTCTCACGGCAAATCAAAATGAAAACATTTCTTGGTCAGCACTGTACAGTCTTAATTTAGACATTGTTACTGAATTTTAGTCTCCACTATGTGACTTCAACAAATTAATTCATTGTTTTGATCTGGAGATTATCACAGTTTTCCACCTTCAGGCCCAAAATGTGTCACTTCAATGTTGCTTTAGGCTCCATACACAAGAAACTGTAGTAGTCATATTAATTTTGGCTCCGACTAGAAACCTACAGCCCACAGTAGGGCCCAATCCACAGTTTAGGCAGCACACCCCTGGAGTGACATCTGTGACATCTGACATATATTTCCACAGATTATTTATGTAAGCCAATTTCATACATTTTAACTTTACGAAATGGGCCAAAAATACGTACATCCATGCACAATATGTTGACTATATGTCTTTCCAGCAGCACTGAGAGAGGGGAGATGGTAGAGATAAAGGCCAGGGACAGACCTGAAAGCTCTCATTCACAGCTAACTCCCTACATGCAGCGACATTCATACATGGGACCACTTAGTTGAAGGGTCACAGATTAGCTCATGTCACGGTTATAGAAACTTAAAAGTTTGTATATACTTACTGACGTTTTCTATATAAAGCACTAGCTGTAATAATAATGCTGAACAATCAGGTGGCATAGTTTGGCTGTCTATGCTAAACAAGTACAAATTTTCAATGGGTGAGGTTAATTATATATTGTAATTGTAATAATACTCAAAAGTAACTATAATTATTAAAAAGAAGCCTTTTCAGTCCCACCTCCTGCAATATAAGTTTGTAGACTTCTAATTGAAGTCTACAAGCGCGATGTAGAGCATAGAAGATGTAGGAGGAGGAGAAGGAGGTAGGGCTGGTTATACAAACTGGGGTTCACATCCTCCCATATGTTGTTAGGTTATTGTTACAAAACATTTGGTTACTGTTAGGGAAAGATTGTGGTTTTAGTTAAAAAACTGAAAAAGTCCAGATCTTGTGCATTAAATAAATGCTATATTTTTCAGTATTTAAGACCACGGTGCCCAGAAGGTCTTTTTAACTTATCATAAAATCATTACCAAGAAAATACGCTGACCACAAACATTTTGCAGATTCTGTAGATTAAATGCACTTTTCCTTATTATGATGTTAAAAATAATAGATAAGACAGCTGTTTTCAATTTTCAGTTATTATTTTTTTAAAAACATCTTTATTATAGTGGAATAGCTTTACTTCCCTGGATGTCACTTATTCCTACTGTACTACAGTCTTGACTGTAATGAGGAACACAGATGTTTGCATTATTGTTTTAAGAGGACAACTAAGTGTAAAAGACCAGCTGAAAGTGTCTACAGTAAACTACAGCAACTTTCCAAAAATCTGATTTGTAATTGACTTGAATGAAACCTATCTGCACACCTTCCCTCAGTCAGAGCAACATCAGACGAGAACCATGGCAGCAAAAGACATCCAGTCCCTACTATCAGCAGCTCAAATTATTAGAACATATGGTAAGCCTTAAATTGTGTTACGTTTCCATACACATTAATATTTACATTACAACTTGTACCCAGGCCCAAGCAGCAGTTCTCATAACATTACAGCATGTTGGATAAACAAACGCCACAGGCAGCACTGAGGCCATTCTTCCCCATATAGCCTCTGCTAGCTGTTTATATACACATACTCTCTGCTAGTCAGCTGTGCCCAGCAACCCATAATCATTACCACTAACAACTGAATGGAACCTTTTACTGGATGAGATGACCGTAAGGTGTACAGTACTTTCTTTAGTCTGTAGCATGCAGTGTTTTAGTTTGTTACTTCCTGGAAGTAACTTTTATTGCCAATGACATAAAACCACAAACCTTTGGCTTGAATTTTTCTTTGCAGCTGGCCAGGTTTGTCTTTCTTTCTATCGCTTGCATTCTATTCTTATGTAGATATGTCACACAACAGTGGCTTAATTTACAGGACACATAGAGGACAGACAGAGAGAGAGAGAGAGAGAGATTTAAGCGATTCAAACTATTTTCAAGCCTAAATAATAAACTGAGTTTAAAGACTTTCCATTTCTATGACATCGGAGGCAGTGACCAGGCGTTTTCGCTCAAAGACAAGTAAAACCTCAGTGTCTTCAACGGTGAAGGAGACACAGGCATCCATAAAAGTAAAGTCATGTCAAAGACAAATAACAGAAAAATTATTGTTTATCCACTGGCATAAAGATCACACAGTCATCATGATGAAACAATATCAGCTCAATATTAACACTCATATTAAATGTCTGGAAATACAAGCTCCGCTTACATAGCACTTCCTCTTATCCCTCATTAAATCATACCATTTTATGTCTTTTTTATACACAGGACTGTTTTGATCTAAATGCTAACAATCACAATCTTAACATTCTGCTTTCTAGTAGGAGTATTAGACAAATTAAACTGACTTAGTAATGGGCTTCAATTATAATCTCAGTGCATCACCAAACTCATTAGGGAACCATGAAAAATCCATTTGGAATATGCTGAGATATTTTGCTGGTTATGCCAAGATTTTGACCCGCTGGTGACGCATGACGACAAATCAGGGTCTCAGTAAAGCCATTAGGATTCGTTATCTGGGCCCTATCCATGTCTGTAAAAACTTGGTTTTAATACATCCAATTGTTACAGAGACATTATATCAACAACAAAAAAGTCAAGCTCATGGTAGCATTAGAGCAAAAGCTGAGTGGTTCACAATGTCAGCAGGATTCCTCCTCTTGGAATAATGAAGGATGGTTACAAAATTAAAAGGCAATCCATCAAGCAGCTGTTGAGATATTTCAGTCTAGACCTACCAAAAAACCAACACCTGCATCATTAGAGCCACACTGCTAGAGTGTAAAAATAAAGAGTAAAAATCTTAGAAGGTAACAAGACAGGAATTGAGCATAGCATAAAACACTTAGTGCCTCTAAGTGTTTTATGTAAAGTGATCTTAACCACAATTCAATTTCTGGACAGCAGCAGTTACTGTTGTTTATTTAAGTGAAATTTCTTCCATAATTTATGCACCGTGGCCAACCTGCGGTGTTGAGAAGAGCCTCTTAATGTTAATATACTATTCATCCTAGCAGGCACCAAGATTCTTTACCACTGGATGGGCCATGGAAAATAGTTTTAAAAAATGTTTTTGCCAGCAATCAATTTAGTCTGATATTATGTGCAGCTATATGTTGTCAGTTTGATCCAAATTCCCTGCAGGATGAGGATACTCTTAATATAATAGCATAGAAGGGATAGCCAGCAGCCAAAACCAAGATATGTTGAGTTAAATGTGTCTGCATACAAGCCCACAAACTGAACTTGAGTCACAAGGGAATGAAATCTTTACTGTCAATGGTTCACATCAGTCCAAATCCTATAACACATAAAATTTTAGCTTTAGTCTGTTGCATTTCTCAATTATCTATCTTTGTAATGTATCTTATAAGAACAAAGGATGCACTTTATGCACATATGCTGTATACTGTATGTACATATATACACATGTAGACTGACGCAGAACCTCAGAAGTCCAGTTTAAGGGTGAAACCACTGACTGAGCCAAACCAAACGTCCAAATGTTGTTTTAATTTTCAGCTGCTCAGTCATTAATGACCTACTGTACGTGCCCCGTTTCTGAAGATGATGTCATAGTTCCCTTCAAAACTATGCTTGAATGAAAACTTTAAACCTACATTTACACTAGATCCTGGACGAAAAGCATTTACAGTATGAAATGCAATGGGAACACAAGTTGTAGGGGACTGATCCATCCTCTGAGCACCATGAACAGCCAACTGACCAGCATTACAATCCCTGGAACTGCGCTGCTGAAGTGTCAGAATAAACAGTTTTAACCTTCCGTACTCCAGATTCATTTTGGTTCATTTTTGGGACTTTGTTGCATTTATTCATTGTTTTTTAACTTTAAAATTGTCCTTTTTCACCCCATAGACTTGGTTTAAATTGTGATTTGCCCCTTAATTTAACTGCAAATACAAATACAATAAAAACGAAGACTGACTGTCACAAATGACAATGACTCAAAATATCATGATCGAACAAGAGAATGTTGTGGAAATTATTGTTATATGAGTAATACAAACAAATAGAACAGAAAAACATGCAAATACTAGTACTAAAATAAATTATAGGGCACACCCTGAAATATTTTTGACAACTTAGCCTAAGAATCAGACTGCTTTTCCGTTCAAATTTCTCCAGTATACGGTTTTGAATACAAGATACCATGACGTGAGAAAGCTGTGATAAAAGACAGCTGTGATATGGCTGCGTGAATTTGAAAGACACAAATACACCTCTGTTCCATGAAATCAGCCTTTCTTAAGTCAAGCCGAAGAATGCTAACATCTCAACCACCACCAAAACATTTTTCTTTCTGTTTCTTTCAGCCATAGTGAGATGCACAGTTCAGAAACAGGCTGAATCGAACATGTCACCCCTTTATTGTAAAATTGATACCAATCACTATTTCACAAACAGACACGGGCTGTTGAAGGAGACATGGAGAGGTGCAAGCAGAGGCAAAAACAACAGGCAGGACACAGACGCTGACTAAAGAACAAGGTGATTCAAGACAGACAGAAGAACAGACGAAGGAGCAGAATGAGCGCTGATGTCAATTGCTGAATTTCTCTTGGAAAGAAAAACAGGAATAGAGACTAAAGACAGAGGCATGCAAAACAACACAGGAATGTTAAGTCCTCAGATGCCAGACTGTGATAGCTGAGGATAAGACCATCCTGTAAGGCCTTCAGTAAAGGACTGAAACATATCTACTGAGACTATGGAGACTGTAGTTTGACATGGTGCCCATGTAAAGTCTGCCCTACGAAACAGGAGTGCAACCAGGGCTCCTTGAAGTGGTATTCAACCATTTTTTTTCCTTTAGCAAAGGTAAACCATAAAATCTTTGAAGAAATGCAAGCCAAAAGAAAAATCCTATATCAGAAAACTTTAAACATACAGTAGTTCCTATGTGGCAGAGGAGATGTGATTTGAACACTTTCTTCACTTTCACCTCATCTGTAATTTTCACATATCAGGATGTGTTGCTTATCTGAGCTAATTTATTATCTAACGGTAGACACATCTAAAGGTCTCTACAACTAATGTCATCACCCCAGACAAATGTTTAAGACTTATGAAGTGCTAAAAAGCATATAAGTGAAATTTATTATGTACAGTATTTGGGGTAATGTGACACAAATGATGGGACCAAGGATTTGTTTAGCTTACAAAGACAGCTTGATGCATAAAATTGCATGCAAAATGTGTAATTTTCTACAGCTTTATGTTCACTTGTGAGAATTAAGAAGATGGATCAGTAAACATGCCAACATTTTAAATGCTTTATCTTGCTAATGGCCTTCTCTTGTACGTAAGTTATGTTTCACTGAGTTTACTGCTGGAGTAAAATCGGCTACGTTGTCTGCACACATTTTCCTGAGATCATGCTGAGCAACTTAAGATTTGAATTTATGCTGAGAATAAATGAGAAACAGAGCACATAAGAGGCCTGTGGTGTGAGGTTGTTTTTTAAATAAACTCTCACTCAAACTTTGTGGTGGCACACAGCACTTTGGAGCGGTGAGAGGGATTACATCTGTGAGGCTGCAATGGTCTTTGGACTCCCTGTCGATGCAGTCCTCAGTTTTGCTCTTTCTGCCAAGATATTATGGCGCATGAACACACACCAGCCCATTCACTGTGCTATGAAAGAGTGATTAAAGTAAGAAAATTCTATAAAAGTGAGCAGTTTTGACAAAGTAAACTAGAGCACTGCCACTGAATGCCACCTTTTACTTATAAATACTGTCTCAGAGAATATTCTTACTATAAAAGCAAGTGAAAAGAGCAGTTTAAAAAGTGTGGGGTTGGATACCTGGCCACTTGACCTGAGGCTGACTGAAAAGAGTTTCCCATGTTGAGCTTATAACGTGTATAACATTTACAAAACTTTATGTTAAGGGAGTACAAAAATTGTACTTCATTGTGCTGCAAATTCCTATTATAATATAGAAATCTACCTGAGGAATATACCAGGTGTGTCACCGCAGTCACAATGGGACAAAAAAGCAGGAAAAACACATTTGGTTAATTTTCTTGAACCTTTTCTTCTAATCTTGTTCATTTGTGAGTCATTTTTACATTATAGGCTCATAAATCTAATAAATCTTTGGTTGAAACAGCTAGAACACATAGATTGTTGCAATCTTTGAATAGGATCTGCAAGTAGGAAAAGCTTTGTTTTAAGGGGCTATACGTCAAAAAGTTTGCCTGACTGAATGAGACCATATAATCACAAAGTGCAGAGTTGAGGTATAAAACTGTCGGTTCAAATGGACTGGATTAGCAGCAGTACAAATTTTAAACTGTTCATCACAAGTGAACTGAAGAAGGAAACTGAGATTGGTTTCTACCATACAACACGACCAGCCATGTTACACCTTGGATCAATTGCAGACTGTCTTGCCAACAGAGGTTTGATCACAATCACTCCACTCATTCAACCAGCAGGCGTTCTGAAGCCGTAACAGAGTTTCTTTTGTCCCCCCCCCCCTTTCTTCAAAAGTGTGCTTTTGCTCGTCTGAACCTGCCAAAATGTATTCCTGCAGTTTGCATACTGCAGCTTCAAGACTACTTCCTCTGAAAACATCCCTGCCAGACTCACATCCTGCTGTGAGTCTCTGCTCAGCCTTTAAACTGTCTCAGTCCAGAAATAAGGAAACTGAGGCGAGTCAGATGCCCGCTCACCTTTTCAAAAAGCATTCTTCATTGTAGTTTTTCTCAGATGTTTTCTCACAGAGCTTCCATCTACAACATGTGGCTTAGAGTACAATTTTGTGCCTATTTAGCTTGAGTAATCTGAAAGAGATCTTGTGGATGTGAAATGAGGCCTGCATATCATCTGTGATTTTGGTGTAGGTTATAACTAAGAACAGATCTACAGATTAAAGGACTGTAAATTCTCACAGGATCTGCTTTTGGCTCTCTTATCTCATTCTATCTCTCAGTTTTCGTTTTTCTTTCTTGGTTTTTTGGCTCCCTTTTAATTTTTTTTTTTTTTTTTTAGCTATAATGCCATGTTTGTGTCTCTCTGACATCCTTAACATCTGTTAATCTCATTTAATCCATAATTATTCTTTCCTCTATCCATCTCTAACAAGGTAACCAGAGTGTGTCATGGACAGAGCTATGGGCTTTGTTTTCCAGAAGGTCTTTTGCAAATACTTCAGCACCACAGCGAAACATGGCCAACTTTTACATCTGCGTCTACTAAAGCATATGAAACAGCCTCTACAAAAACAGAAAATTGTTTTTTTTATGATCGCAATCTCACGTTTGCTCCAGACTTTCAGTGACGTAAAACAGAAGTTACAAAACATAAGGTAATTAAAATTGAGCTTGTTTGCGTTGAATCAAGGAGATTATTTTGTTATTGCTGCATCAGTGATAAGACAATTTTGCCTAATGTCTATTTTAAGGATTTAGGCCTGATGAAACTCTGAAAATACTGTAATAGATATACGGATAGAAAAGTTCCAAACCCCATAGCACCGTCCAAAGGAGTTTCAAACACTTTTCTGAACAAGTAGATTTTGTTTGATTTATAGTACTGTACTACATCATTATCACATAATTCTACTTCATTCTTATCCAGTGAAACTGTTCAAGGTTCTTCCACCTTAGATTTGATGCATTCAGTAAATACTTCATTTCATCAGGTCATGTATTTGAAAATGTTGAATCTACTCCCAGTTCCTCTGATCATAGTACACCTTGCTAGACAAGCAAATTTGGCACTCACATTTTTCAATGAACCACTTTACAAATCTCGACATGTTTAATGCTCTTACATTCTTCGCTCGTAGCCAAGATTTGTGCATGATTTTTTTTTCTTCTAAACTGAGATAGAACGTTGCAGTTTCAAAAATATCCCCATGTGTTCGGACGTAGACCCAGAAATACTTAATCTAAAGAAATCATTTTCACTAGCTGAATTTTGACAGGTATGAATATATAAATACAATGAAGCTAATTTGTGACATCCTACTGTCCAATTGTGCGACTAGGTCCATAGACTGTGTACAGCCAACAACACAGGTATTCATACATTCATACAATGTACCAGAAAACTCCTCACTCACTCCAGTGAGACAAAAAAAGTATTCCGGGTTGGGAGAGAGTGGAAGCCACAAATCACACAAGTCTTGTTTTCCTCTGTCTCTTCATATCTTCATCCCCTCTGGGCTGTGTGTTGCTCTCCCTTATGTTTTAGCTCCAAAATGAAAAGGGACGACTCCTTCATAACAATTCCTACTCGGAATCATCAATGGATGCAATGCCGCCCGCTAGCTACATATATAATTTTCCTTTCCCTTTCATATAGGAGCGAGGTATTTCTGGTTCAAATGAAAGTTTAGCCCCTGGGTAGATATGTAAAGAGACCATTCCAGGTGCATAAGGAAATACTGCTGGGTTTGAATGGGGTCGGGGGTGAGGAGTTCAAGTCTTTCAATAAATCACAACAAGCTGTTGTGACAAGGGTTCACTGCTATGACCGGGAGAGAAGTGTAAGCTATATGAAATATGTCTTTCAAGTACAGAGACTGGAGGCCTTTAACCCGATGAGTGCAACAAAATGTATATGTTAAGGTGCTTTTCACTCAGCAGCTTAACAGTCAGTTAGTTATTCGGAGCGGCTGACAGGTTTATCCTCCCATTTAAGAAGAGACAGAGATGTACCAGATGATACATTGCAGACCCTCCTGACATGTTAACAACTCACTGGTTAAAAGTTTTTCATGTTTATCTGCCTTGTATTTAGAATTGTAAATATCTAAGCTAACATCACACTTGAAGAGGAAGTTCCGAACAGACAGACTGGTCAAAAGTGACAGGAGGTCTGTAAGTCAGTGTGTCACATTCCATACAAGGGACCAACACTGTCATCACAACTTTCCATCTGTTGCGAATGGACACCAATACAGGTAAATTAACCTAGAAATCACTAATAACCATGCTGATGTTCAATGAACTGTGTTATGCATTAGATCATGGAAAACTTGACTGCAGTTTTCCTGTAATATTTAGTAAAATCATTTTGTTCAATGAAAATGTCATCGAGATATTATTACATGGAAAGGTCTTAAAGCTATAAACATTAAAACTTTCATGAAATAAACAATATGTTTTAAACTACGGTTGACCTTTTATGCAGCAATACCCATTAACCTTTCTGTAAAGTAGCTTTCACTGTTAGTGATGGAGTCCGCCATTCCCTCACTGGATTCAAATGCCCTTCACATTGGAAATGATGCATGTATTTAATCCAGCAACAGTCGTAATTGTATCTCGCTGATATCACTGTTTACTTTCATTGTGCTACAGCTGCATTAAGTTACTGCTAATGCAAACCAAACATTTTCTATTACTGCAAGTTCACATTAAAAGCAAAAAACAGGGCTTTTATTGTAAAGTACATTTACAAAAGTATATACTTTTAAAGAATATGCTTGAGCTCAGTGCATTTGAGTATTAATGTATTTGATCAATTACTGATTTGATTATAACATATAACTTACAAAATAAATTGATTAGTGGAATGGCAATCCTCCAAACTAACAATAACATACTCTATTTTGTTCATCATTGCCTTACAAAATCACACTTCTGAACATATTCTGTTCCCATACTGCTTTTGGCTGGACAATGTTACCTGTCAGTACCTCCAAAAACTGCTACAAATGACCACAGTAAAGTACCCCTTTAAAACTGAAAACCTTAAGAAAAAGCTGTAGCATAAAGGTGTCATTCAAACTTAATTCCTGGACTTAATCCAGATTTGGCAGACAGTTTGCCCCTTCCTGCCTGCTTTCCTACCAAGTATGTGGTAGGTCTGGTCTGGGTTTTAATGGTGCTGTATGACATGTGTGTACTCATGTCAGTGACTGCCCCAAACAGCTGTAAACTGGCTGTTTATGAGGGTGATGTGCCGTGAAAACGCACCACGTTTTTGACTTTCACACCATCTGGGGAAGAAAAAAAGTCAAAAGAGGGCAGTGAGTGTAGCGGTGTGGTGCTCAGTGTGAAAACTCACTAGAGGGATTTGGGCCAGGTTTGAGTAATGTTTGGCTGGAGATTTATAACAGAATTTGAATAAGAGTGTCTAGTCAGTCACCTAAAGCTTTGAGCCTGACATATCACACATGCAGGTCTAGTTAAAGCAAAGTTTAAATGCAGAAGGCATTAGAAAGATATGTATTTAATTTATTTTTAAATTCCCTGAATCCTCTTACGATTGTTTGCTAAATAAAGTTAAAATAATCCTATTTCACCACAGTATCATATACAGCCTATTCTGCATCTGTTTGTTCCAGATCTTTATTGGAGCTCTCTGATGTTTACACTAAGGGAAGTGAGCCAGTTTCATATGGCTACAACATTCAGTCCAGTGGAAATACTCCAGATGTCTTGCATCTTTTTAGCCACATTTCTCAACACTCTGCCCTGGCATATTTGGTATCTTTAGAAACTTAGAAATCTTTAGTACAATTCAAAATAAAGTTATGTGGGTTTGTTGAAAATTTGGCTGCACAGAGTTTATAATGATGATATACAGCCTAACTGTGTGTGTTTTGTAGTTCTTTTAGTATGTACACTAATAAAAACATAATTTGTTGAATTTGCTCTTATTTATTTTTACCATTAATGTATCTGGGGCACTGCAGCATATATTAATTGTACAATTAATTAAACATTTTTACCTGTAGTTCCTGGTCACAGGTCACCAGTGGTGTAAGCAGCAAATTAAAGCGTGAAAGTGTGCTGTTTTAGTCTCTTTGTTTTTCCCTTTGTCCCATTGACATATTCCCATTTGCAGAAAACATAAAGGATCAAATGCCAAAGGTGAGGAATACCACCTTTAACACCTATTAAGTCATGTTCCTCCTTTATGACTAAATGTGGCTCAACACACTAAGTACAGTGTATGAAATTACTATTTCCCCACTCCAGTACCGAGAGCTATACCACATACTGACAACTCAAGGTGCTCTGTGTGAGTTATGAGTTCATGTCAGCCTCTGTCATGATCTCACAGGCCAAGCCATCCATTTATTGCAGTCTACCCACCGCACTAAACAGGTCACTAATCGAGGGGTATTCACTTTAGCGCGGCTGTACCAACCTAAATAGTGAAAGATCCAAAGGCAAACCTTAATTGTCTGTGAAAAGAGTCAAACATTTCAAAGTACAGTAACCATTAGAGCCTGTCAACCACACTGGCAATTACACCACCACAAATATTTAAATTTGTGGTTTTGGAGCAGAGTTTGAGGGGAATCATGATGTGCTAAGCAGCTTGGGGCTGAGACTAAAACATGGATGCATTCAAGTTCACCCTGGAAAAAAAAGACAAGAATAAGTAAGAGCCGGAAGAAACTGAGCCCTCAACCTTCAACGATAAACACATCATTTTAGCAAAATCAAAAGTGCCAGGGTACAGTGGAGATCATAAAGTGAGCATGGGTTCAGATTGTATACATGGATTGGGTTACTGTACCTATGGAGCACAGTAATAACCACTTCCATATGCCTGTCAGAACATATGACGCTTTTTCAATATCATCATTTACGTTGAGTGATGGCCATGTTATTTCAGACAAACAGGTGGGGGGGAAAGACAAATTTCTAGGAGGTATTTACTTACAGATAAGTAAAGTATAGCAAGGCATGACAATACCCTCAACTCAAAGCAGGGTGAGGCAAGGCAGCGCTTCGGTTATAGATCGAAAAACTGGAGAAAACCTTTCTATTCCCTCTCATAGATACCAGAGTGCTTTATGTTTTCTCTAAGTTACTCTTCTTACGCTTTTATCTGTCAAAAACAAAAATCCAGCCAGCAAGCAAGTTTTATAGCAGTGTTGCTCAATGAACATGAGCAGATCACTGAAGCCATGCCAAATTACAAAACTGCCGTCAGAGCCTTTTTGGATGTGTATGAAAGTAAAAGCTGAGGCGAAGGTTTTGTAACCCTACTAACCCCTTTTTTGTTTAATTCAACGGAAAGAGGCTGAAAGCTGTTCAGATAAATCAGGAAAAAATGATGAACGCCTGCCATAATATCAAACAAACTAGTGGGTGGTCATCGTGGGTGTGCGCTACATAAATGTGACATTGTTGTAAGCAGCTCTTATCACCTCCCACTCTCTCTCACTTTTTTCCCCTCTTTGCTCATGTCTGGATCCTCTCTGTACTATGTAGTGAAGCTTTAAATGCCTATAGACAAGACGATGAGATGAAGACAGATCGTAGGTAGATGCCACCAATAAAAAATGAAATGGAGTGTATGGTGCGCAGATGAAGAGACAGTGTGGGAGAGAGTTTGGGAGACACAGAAAGATGTGTGTCTCGGAGCTGACCAGTGACCACTTCTGTTTATTTAATTGTTGCCTTCATGACCACGACTCTGACCAGACCTCTGGAAAAACAACAGTGAGGGCTGGGATGAAAAACTGGTCACAGGTCTCATTCTGATGGGTCTGGACTCAACCAAAGAATCTGTAACTTAGAAAGGGAGGCAAATGACTCTTGCAGCATGTATGTAAGATTCTGTCGACTATTTAGAATACTTGATTTCAGTGAAAAAGGTTTCACACAAACTACACCTCGTGTGTTATCCGTCTTCCACTGTGTTTATTGACTCGGCACCCACTGACCAAGAGACCTTTGATAAATGGCACATGGTTGTAGACAAAATAATCTTGTTTTAGTGGGGGCAGCCTTAACTTTCTTGGTTACAAATATCTCAAGGTCACAGAACAAGACTAGACATAGCATTAACAGAAAACTGGATTTGTTGTTTTTACACATATGTCTTAATACAGAGTTTTTAAAAATGGGAGATAGGCCTCCAAATGTTTTAGTAATTTTTACATTAGTTATCAAAAGGAGATAACAAAGAAGCCCAAATGTGCATTTAAATAGTTCGGAGACACAGTAGGAGGGTTTTTCCACACTTTTCCGGAGCCATAAACCATAAATGTTATGGGGCAAACCTTTTTATTTATTTGGTGTAGTCTAAAGTTATGTCAAATAGTAACATTAAGCTATCTTGGCTTAATTTTTGAGTATCTATGGGATGAAATAACATAACCATGATCTCATAGGTGTCAGGAACTGAGTGAAACTAAGCAAGTAAACTAAGCACATGAGAATTCAGTTAGGGTTAGAAAATTTAGCTCTGGTTTGGCAGTGTGTGACTGCTGACCATTAATGCTCTCTCCATAAACAATTTCCAAAACCTCAAGCAAACACGAAATACTTTGTCCCCATAAACACACATAACAATGAAAAAGAGCACATTTATACATTTTTCTTCACTACCGTTTCACTCGGGCTGTTGCAGCCTGAGTTCATTATGATTTTCTAACATTTCTGCTAACATTAAAAATTGAAGGTAAAAACTGATGACTTGGGAGCACTCTGACTTACTGCAGCAGCAGTAGCAAATATGTATTTCATTTAAGAATGATTATGATAGTCTTGCAACAAAGTTTACTCCCTTAACCTTACTGGATTAAATTTAGTTGCAATTTACTTGTTCAGATACTTACTGTCATCAATCCTGACAAACAAACATGAATGGAGCTTCCATAAACAATAAATCACCAGGATACCCAAGCACTTTTCTGTGATAACTCAAGTTTCCTTTGGCAAAGTACAATCTGCATCCAACCAGGCGATTTGACAGGGAATAAATTATCATGCATAAACTGTTTTGTTAACTTGTTGGGGCAATAAAGCTTATTACAGGGAAAAATGAAAACCCTCAACAATTTTCCACATAGGTCAGTCTGGAATCTGCAGGCCAACTCCTGCTGGCTAATGGGATCATTACTGGGGAAGAGAACTATGCTAAATATGCAGTTGCTCTTTCAAAAAAGTGGAAAGCTAATTCCTCTGAATCCGATTTGAAGTCAAATCTGGGTGTATGTCAAATAATCATAATTTCACTAAAGCTTTTAGTATGACAATTGGAGAGGCCAGTTATCTCCAAGTTTCTGGTCGCTGTAACACGTCATGTTGACAAGGTGAAGAACAGACAAAAATCACATTTTGAATCATTTCGAAGTCGTTTTGTGCGGATTTAGAGAGACGCGAGACGGCCACTGATAAGACAGGTCTCACGCCCGATTGTGAAGTTCGAGAGAAGTTTGAGAACATAATGGGCTTCATTGTAGTGTGTGTGTGCGAGTGCGTGTGTGTGAATGTGTGTGTGTGTATGTGTGTCCTCTGACCCCTCCAGACATAATTAAGGACACATTTTACCCAGGTCTGTCTTAGGTATGGCTTGGGACTGGGTAGTTTGTGTATGTGTGTGTATGTGTGTGTACATTTTAGGTGTGTGCGTTTGTGCATAAGCACATGTGCATGCACCCTAATGTGCCCCATCCCGTTCCTTGTACATGCCGACCCAACCTGCCCTCCGTATGTCTAACACTAGTGCTTCTGGGCTGATTGCCCATATCACTTTCACTCACCAGCTCACACACACTCACGTAAATACACACAGAGGCACACACCTTTTTAGACCAAGCCCTTGTAAAGGCACCTCCTTAGGGACACGTCGTGAAATGTACCCCTTGTTAGGGCTCGAGTGTGTGTGTGTGTGCGCATATGTGTGTCTGCTTTACCTCAGCTGTTTCCTGCCAGCTCAGAAACCAGCAGACTGTGAAGGCCTCTCTCTCTCTCTCTCTCTCTCTCTCTCTCTCTGCTCAGAGTTTGCTGCTTTTAAGCTTCTAAATGACCAAAGAACCTTTGGATGAGGATGTTTCTGACGATGTCATCACTAGGAAAGTTTGACTGTGGAACTGATGGGTCTCAAATTTAATCCTCTCTCCTCCATACATATCCTATAATGAACTAAATGAAATTATGGGGGGAACAGATTCTTTCCAAAGTGTATGTGGCCTTCACTGTCAATATATCATAAACTTTTTTAAAGCTTTTATGAACTACAAATTCATGACTTGCAAAACTGACATTTTTATTCAAGCATTCAGCTGGAGTGTATTTACATGAAATAATAATGTTACTCCATTACTGTTTTATATCTGATGATAGATTTATGACTCATGATGACATTTGCTCTGGGCCTGTTTTATTTCTTGTCTCCTTCCTATCCGTTTCTTTAGTTCACTGTATAATCTGAGAAAATTACTATTTCAGTTATGTGAGCGTTACAATTTGAACTTTATGTAAACTGATTTACATTTGATTTTGGGCAATTATCTTGCATGGAAGCCATTTCAATTAATTATTTACAAGAAAGGCATATATGTGATTAAATAATACATAATTGTTATATTGTTATTGTTAGTTGTTATAATTGTTAAATTAATTAACAACTACAGCCTCTGAAATGTCAGTGTGCCAATTAAATGTTTTTTTGTGTGTGTGGGATGGTATTTACATATTTTCACATAAACATATGCTGACAATATGTAAACGCAAGGTTATGGTTGATTTCTTGTGGCTTTGTAAGGTGTCTTGTTAAAGGGTTACATGTTAAATGTTATGGCATGACATAAAAACTAACTAACTTTATTTGGACTGAAAACCCTCTTGGGTCAATGATTACAAAACAGCCTCTTTATTAGGTGTGAACAATGCTTTAAGCAACAGGAGGTCGAGCAAACCGTTACGACTCCCACGGGACAAAGACTGTCTGCCTTAGATACACGTCATCTAACCAAGAAACATGAAAACACACACACACACACGCACGCACAGAGAAAGCTATCCACGGTTAAGTCTACAACTTTGTGGAATCTTCTCTGTTGTTATCTGGCCTCTTTATCCTCCCTGCTTTAAGTCAATTCTCTTATCTGGCAGGTACTACTTATTTGGTTGTGGGCATAGTTATGGAGGAATTTAGAGTAGCCTATTGAACTGACATGTCTAAAGCTATGTGAGAGGATTCCACATGTCTGTTTCTGGTCAGTCCTGAACTGATGAAAGGATGTTTTATTGAGCCTCTGCTTCAGAGGAAAAAAACAGCACAACTGTGTTTTACTTGGTCCCTAAGCTGATAAAGGTGTATATCAATGGTTTAGTCTAGTCTGGTTTGCTTTCATCTGCTAAGCCACTGATCAGTTACAGGGCTGCTTATCAACAGCAATTTCCCAAACAGAATCAATAAGTAATGACAGGGGAAGAAACAAAAAGTGTGTGTGTGTATGTGTAAAGGGGCTGTGCTGCCTTGCTGTTTAGAAAGCTAATGAATGAGTCCCACCTCTCTGCTCAGCTGAGATTTCTGTCGCCACTTTCTTAAGTTGTCTTTTTTTCTCTTTCTCTATATGAGTTTGTTAAGCTGCTCAGACTAAGACTCCTTCTATCTCCTTGCTGTTTGAACAAAAAGAGGAATTTAAGTCATGTTGCAGGGATAAAAGTAATCTTACTGAGTGCTTTGATGAACAGACACATAAGGACCAGAAACTAATAAAGAACTAATCACCTGTCTGACATTTTAGTCTGAAACACTGGCATCTGTGAAGTTGATGCTTTTGCATTTGCTTCCTTATTTCATTTCATTCCTTTATAGCATGTATTTTACACCAACCTGCTCCAAAAGCAAAGAAGAAGCTTTTGTCAGGGTGCTCCTCTAGCAGTGCCTTGACCCTCTTCCCCATCCTCTCATTCCTCTTGTAGATGAGCTCCTGTCGAAAGTAGCTATCAATTTCCTGGGCTGTCACCTGCTCGCTGGGTGGCAGTGTCACGTTATTGAAGTTAGGGACCTAGGGTTGAAGAAGTGTTGGGTCAGTCAAGGTGTGAAGGTGAAAAGAAAAAGGGTGAAAGAAGATTTATTTTGTCTTCTTCAGAGCTTTCATTCAAATGTCACAAAAGAAAAGGCAGGAATGCTAAATGCACCAAAATTTGCTTCACTTTTCTTATACTGACAAAACATAATTGGACTGACCAAAAATCAGAGGAATTACTAAGGTGACAGCAAATCAAACTGAGAAAGACAAGTCAAAGATGGTGGAGGGAAGAACAAAGCAAAGAACAGGTCGACTAAACAGGCAAAAGTAAGAGAAGCTGGTAGAAGATGGGTGGGCAGAGGAGTAGTAGTGGGGGGATGACAGGCCTTTGAGAGGGTTACGGGTGAAGGTAAAATGTCAAGGGTCGTGTCACTGGGACACTCCAGAAGGTCAAAGGGTCAAACTGACTTTTAGCTTATTAACTAGAGTGAAAGTAGTTTAAGGCTAATGCTGCACAAGATAAGATACAATAAGATAAGATACGATAAGATAAGAGAAGACTGACCTGTGAGGTGTCATGATTGAAGATGATGGAGTTGAGATCGCCACAGTTGTAGTGCCTGATCAGGTCTTCAGTGGTATATGGAACCTGAAGGCTTCCTGCCCTTAAAGACTCCTGCTGTAATAACGTCTGGTTCAGGGCAAAGATCACCTAGAATGAGACAATGACAGCTTGTTATTGATCAATTTGTTTTTACCCTTGAGGAAGATCACGGTTGTACTGAATGAGTAAGTAACTGTAGAAGTATTTAGAATTGATGTAACAAATGCATAATACTGCAGGATGAGGAACATTTATTAGAACTACATAATAGAAATAAATTAGGTTACATGAGTAATAATGCACATAATTATCCATTCAAATATACTAAAACATGAGAGGTTTAAAGGTACTCAGTGCAAATGTGAACTCTATGGTGGTAATTAAAAAAAAATATATCAAGACATCACCAAATTTATCAGGATACACCATCTGGGGACCGTGAATATTTGTACCAACTCTCATCTTGTACAATGCTGAGATCTTTCTAGACCTTAGACCTTAGACCTGTTGGCCGCGGAAACAGAGGAAAAGTTCAGGGGAACACCAGGGTCAGTGGGATTCACCCTCTGGGGACCATAAATGTCAGTACAGAAATGCACAAGAAAATGCATCTTCTGTCATTTTGATTTTATTATATCTTTTAATTGACAGAAGATGTACAATGTACTCCATGCAAGTGCAATGTCTGTATAAAAAGAATTTCCCCTCGGGGATAAATAAAGGAATTCAGACTCTGATGTTCAGATTTACTTTCAGATTTACTGAACTAACTATTAAGGCAAATGAGACAGTTTGGGTTTCTCCTGCCAAATCACCTTCTGCTCTGCTGCAGCGACTCAACTATTGTGTGAGCGTGAAATCAGCCAGTGTTTGGTGAGAGGGCCCTGGTGAGCCTGCCGCCTATGATCAGTGCCACAGGGACACACTGCGCATACGTGCACACAAGTACACAGTAACACACACACACACACACACACACACTGGAGCTCCTGCACATCTACACACAACAAGACCGAGTTACACACACAGAAACCATCACCGCTCCTCACCTCAAGGCACATGGTCCCACTCTGATCTCTACACCACACACACACACACACATACACACACACACACACACATAAAACTTCACCCTGCAAACCACTGATGTTGAATCCCATGAATGAAGAGAGTTTGTATGGTTTATTTGTTTCTCAATGGCAACCATCAGTCAGAGTGAAGATAAGTTTTGTCAGGTGTGGAACTGTGTAATTGTGCCTACAGTATGTCTGTATATTCTTACAATTCAATGATCGTTTGGCTGTGTGTGTATGTATGTGTGCGCACATGTGCATGTACTCTCACATCTTTGTCAAATGAATTCTGTTGATATGCATACCCGTACGGCGACCAGGCCGACCCAAGCGACTGTTTCTTTCTCTTTTTTCATGTTCGGTTTTCTAAGGTGCTCTGATGACACTTTTCTCTCTCGACTGGCCCATTGTGGGAGCCTTCGGTATAGTAGAGGAGTGGAGGAGCAGAGGGCAGCGTGGAGCAGATGCCTTCTTGTCAGGGGACAAAGAACCCCTCCGTCACCCTCTCTTCTTCTCTCCTCTGCACTCCCTCCAGCTTTCATCAGCCGCGCATCAAAGTGGCGCTCTGCATATGAAAAGGACCCCGTCTTTATGCCACGCAAATTAGCCTATCGCCACCCCTCCCCGACTCATTTCACAAAAACACCCTCACATCTGTGCCACGTCCGTGAAGGAAGGCCCTCATCTGCAGGGTCTCCCCTTTTTCTCAGCTCCCTCTTCTCCTCTTTCTCCACTCGCCGTGCCTTTCAGCCCCTTAAATCATGGCTGAGAAGGATGGTGGTGGTGGTGGTGGTGGTGGTGGTGGAGGGGGGATCAGTCATAGCCAGTTAAAAGAAAGGCAACAAAAAGGTTTATGGTAGGAAAGAGAAGGGATAAACAGCAAGAAAACATGAGCAAAAAAGTGAGGTAGGATACAGAAAACATGTGCACAGAGGACGAGTGAAGAAAGAAAACCTGTATGAATGATTTCTTTCTTTTCACTGTGATCCTCCTCTTCTGTTAGTACACTGTGGGTCAGTGGGTGCATTTTCCCACTCGGTTCCTTTCATCAGGTCCCCCTGTTTCTTCTTCTCCTCCACTGCTGCCCCCCCCTATCCTGCCCCCTCCAGCACGCACACACAGACACACAGACACGCCCCTTGCTGATATCAAAGCAAGCGGAGCCAATGAAAGTCAATAATTGTCCTTTGTCATGGAAATGTCCCTTCTTGTTGAGATGAAGTGGGGTGGGTGTGTGCATCCAGAGCAAACATCATCACAGTCAGATTCCCACATGTGGAGATCTGGAGTGTTTCGGAGGCTCTGCTGAAAAAAAACCTTTGCTGCTCTTGCTCTGAAGTGTGTTGGCTTCGGTTAGGATTTGCAAGAAAAAATATGCTTAGTGGAGTATCTCTGAGGAGAGCTTACATTAATTGCATTTATGAAAGAAAGAGAAAAAATGAGACAAAAAAAATGTAAGCATCATTAGAAGTGAGACATTTCAACCTGTCTCACATAATTCCACAGAAGCAGACCATGCATTGAACACAAGCACCCATGAATTATCGCACTGATGCAGCAGAGCGAGTCGCAGGGCTGTCACGTTCTTTTGTTCATCGAAGAAAAAACTAAACATCCAATCAGAAATGATCTATCCAAATAAATGAACTGAAGCCTCATCCAGACCTATTGCACACTCTATTGCCAAACAAGAGTTGTTCTCACCAAAAAGAAGGAAACTAGTGAACTCTTCTGAAAGGACTCATCACAACACGTTAGAGATACACCAAGAATGGCCAAATCGGCTGTTTACCAATTTTGCAAAATGAAACTGTCTAATGCTGAGATCAGAAGGACACAATAGTTTCGTCTTTTGAGTTAGGGGGTCGTCTGCCAAATGTTGAACGCTTCTTGGTTGAGGTGACTATACTTGTTTATGGAATTTATATTCCACTTCTGCCCCTAAATCCTTCACAGTAGACTTAAACTGCCACGCTGACAGATGTGTGCGCTGGACCCTCTTATACATCACTGTCAAGGAACACAGAAGTTATCAAACAGGCTAGATGTCATGAGGTCATGAGGTAACCCAAATGGTGCACTGGGTCGCTTTTACTGTCACTTACAAGCAGGACAATTTCAGCTTGGGAATATAGTTTAGAATTGGGTGATGAACTCTGTGTGATCAAATCTGATTTTAATACATGTTCTAGTTCTAATTCATTCCTTCATTCATTCAAAGACACATTCACCAGGAGTGAGGAATGACGGCACAACAGCCTGCACCATTAAAGTGTAGTTCAGCTTCACTGCTTTTCAGTTTCATCTGCAGTAAATGCCGTCTTATTCACCATAGACCTCACAGAAAAGATAACTTGAGGTATTCGATCTCAGCAACAAAGTGTCAGCAACACATTGTGTCTGTATATAAATGTATACTGTATGTAAACTGTATGTGAGGTCCTGTCACAGTATAAATTTGCTGCGATGTGAGCAGCTTGTAAAAACCAAGATCAGCTCCTTGTATGGTAAAGCCTCCGGCTAATTGATGTTGTTCTGATTGTAAGCGCTGGCACTGGAGTTGAGGAGTGTTTCTGTAACTTCATTTTCAAATGAATTTTGATGAGCTACAGAACAGCATGTGTGTCTCTGGATGCATCTGCCTTACTGTGTGTGTGTGTTGTTTTTCTAAATGATTATATATGTGCAGAACATGCCTCTGGGTCGAAATAAAGCCTGTCCACGCTATTGACACACAGTACAAGCAGACAATTCAATGAGCCCTGGCTGTCTCCCAAGTGCAAATGAAGACTTCCAACAGCTCCTCTATTTCCTCCTGACTCTCTGATGTTATCAGACTAACACGCCTTTTTTTTCTCTCTCTGTCATGCACTCAGACATAGACATATCTATGATTTCCCTCAGAAATCAGAATAGGGAGAAACACAACAGCCGAACCAATAAGAGCCAGAGACAGAAGGACAGAGATAAGGACAGAAATGGACTCTCTGTGCTGATGTTATCTGTGAAGTCTCAGAGGAGGAGTGCACAGACAGAGATGAGGACAGACACAAATGGACAGAGACAAGGATTCTGAGTTACCTGTGAGTGATGTTATCAGTGACACGTTAGTCTGAGCCTTAAAACAAGATGGATCAGGAGCCCAGCAGCACCGCCAGGCTTTCACCAAGCAGCAGCTCTGAGGAACTGTTCTATATTTACACACTAACACCTGGCATTTTGACTGCATTGTTTAGTCTGAACTGCAGGAAGTAACCTGTCTTCTATTTTATCTTCCAGGCAAGTTTTCATGTGAATGGCAGATACAGTTGCACAACTGATGAAGTGCATTAATAATGAAGCCTGAGGGCAAAACTGAAGACTTCTTGGAGGTCTCAAATGAATGGGAATAAAATGGTATCAGATTCTGCAAAATTCTGATTTCAATCAGCAACAATCTAATCAAAGAATAAGATTACTAACCTGGCATTCAATGATAACTTTCAGTATGTGGTAGTTTTCATTACTCTGTGCTTTCAACATATTTTGGTCAATACCAAAAAAGTATTGAGGTTCAATACCGAGCCATAATCTCTTCTTTCTCCCTGTTCAGTTTGACGCCATCTGAAGCCTACATCTCACAGTGCAAGATCAATGTTTTCCAAAGTTTGAGAAAATTTCAACTTATTTGTGGTATTGGGAAATGCTACTATTTGGACTGGGGGCATAAAAATTGGGGGAAAAAAAATCATTTTGAAATTTATCCACATTTATTGAGAAATGTCGAAAGCAGGTAATGGCTACTGCAGCTGCAAAAAAAATGGCCACAGTTCCATTCAGCAGGTATTCACTCCCCATTCACACACACACATTTGCACATACATAAATCTTTCAGCACTGCACAAGTGAGCTTTCACTTTCTGGCAGAAAACCCAGCTTTTAAACACAGACACACACACACACCTGTCAGTTTGAGTTATCTATATTGTTTTTGTCCCTCTATCCTACCTCTACCTCCTCCTTTTCCTCCCATGTCTCCCCTTTTCTCTCCTTCCAACTCCCCCTGAGCACATTTTCTTTTACTTTTCTCCACCCTCTACTCTCACTCCTCCATTCATCCTGCCATCATTTCAGTCCTCCTTTCCTCTCCCCTTTGATCCTGTACATTCCCTCCCTCCCTCCCTCCCTCTCCTCCTTCCATCCATCTCTCCCTCCCTTTCTCTCTCTCTCTCTTTTTCCTTTGATCCTATACATCCCCTCTATCAGTTAGGTCTTTAAAGATTTGACCCCTGCATTCCTCAGGTCACTCATGACCTCCTTGCTGCGTGTGTGTGTTTCTATACATGTAAGTGTGTATACACCTGTACAAGATTAGGTCTTTTCTCTGTGTTTTTGTATGTTCATGAATACATGACCGCATGTGTGTGTGTGTGTGTGTGTGTGTGTGTGTGTGTATGCATTTAAATGCTCCATCACTGTGGATTACTGCACATTCTGCGGAGCTCAAAGCAGACCTTTGAAGATAGCTTTATTAATTTTCCAATATGAAACAAAGGAAAGGAAATATGGGGACTAGATTTCCCACACAGAGGAGAAAGAAAGGAGCAAGTGAAAAAGACAAAAAGGAAGACGAGGGTTTCTTTGCCAAACCACACAGAGAAAAATCCCCAGGCCTGCATGTTTGACAATAATGATGACCAAAAATTGTTTTTCCTCCCTCTTTTTGAAAGGAAAATCCATCTTTCGGCATAATTGATATATCCTATTCCTTTTGATCTTGAATGTTCAATCAATGAATGTTGACTTGAACAACTCTCTCACAGAGCCAGATAGCGGTCTGTGTGCACACAGAAAGTTTCTTTCTCTTCAAAATGTGCCTGAAAAGAATTCGCTTCCACTGGACAGCATTTAAGGAGGGTTTAGTCTCATCAAATGATGATATCCACTGACTGTGCAGTCAATTATTATTATTATTATTATATTATTATTATTATTACCAGAAATGAATGAATTTTTCAAGCTATAAAATATTAGAAAGCACCTTCAGCATATCCCAGAGCTCACATTAACTTCTTCACATTGCTTGTTCCAGCTGATCAACAGTGCAAAAACCAAAGGTAGTCAATTTGCAACCCTAAAAAAGTAAGAGCTGGGTCACCTCACCTGGCAGAGCTTGCATCCCATGTACAAAGGCTGCAGTGAGAGTTCGAATCTGACCCCGTGTCCTTTACTGCACGTCTTCCCTCTCTCTTCCCCCTTTCCTGTCAAGATACTCAGCTATCCCTCCTAACAAATGCACAACACAACACTCCATTGTCGTGTCATTTAAGAAGTTTACACATAATGTATTTAATTACAATGGTATTTTACTCCTGTGGATTTCTTTAAATGAACACTTGATTCTGTATATTACACTGATGGTCAACACACAAACTATCACATTTCTGCTAAGGTGTGGACACATTTCTCTTTCTCTCTGTTTCTCTTCCTTTATCTCTGTCCAAAACCTCTCTTTCTCTCTCTCTCTCCCTCCCTCTCTCTCTCTCTCTCTCTCTCTCTCTCTCTCTCTCTCTCTCTCACACGCTATAAAAACATTCTTGTGGGGTGCATTTACCTTGGTGCCCGGACGCAGCCAAATATTTAGGCTGTCACAGGGAATCAGCCTCAAACCAAAGTTGGAGGTCTGTGTGTGTGTGTGTGTGTGTGTGTGTGTGTGCATGCGCGCGTGCTTTTGTGTGTCTGTTGGGGATTGTGGTGATTGAAATGTCAACTTCTTAACCGCCCCCCCACCCAATCTCGCTTCACTACCTGCTGAACAAGCCGTACATGAGTCGAACAGTGATGACAAAACAGTGAGAAATTAATGAAAATTTAAAGAAATAAAGGGCCAATTATGACTGACCTTCAAGGAAAACTGTCAACTATTTGATGGCTCCATCTTCTCAAATGTGAAGATTCTTTTGTAACTAAAATTAAATGATTTTGACAAAACAAGCAGTTTGAAAATATCCTATTGACCTCCTTTCGTGGTTTTTTGCCATTTTAGAAACTAAACTGATCAAAGAAAGCTCAAAAAATCAAGTATGGTACCCTCATTTAAGATTAGTAATATAATTTGATTATTGCAATATAATTAATCAGTCAATGCAATATTCAAGTCTCTCCTTATTTCTCACACTGATCTCACTTGTTGATTGAGTGATTATCAATTGGAAAGAATAAGCAAAGTAACTCTTCTAAGCCCCACAACAAGAATTTAACACACACATACACACACACACGCAAACACGCACTGTGGTGGCACCTGTCATCACACTCTCACAAACAAAAGGAGTTGCACTGTTAACAGACCTCTCCTCTCTGTCTTTATGTATGTCACTCTTCCTCCCTCTCTCTCGCCCTGTCCATCTGTCTATCTCTCTATACACACACACACACATACAGACACACACACATGCACATAAAAACACCCCACAGAGCAGCCGCTCAGTCTGTCAGTCCACTAAGAAACAACAGGGTCTTGAAAACACAGTGAGCCACAAGAAAAACAGCCATCAATCTCTACGACTTGTCTGTTGACTGAAGCGACGTTGTTAATCTTCAGGACAGCGCAAGTCAAGAACAACACCGCCGAGCTGTTTCATGCCGAGATTTAAACCAGTACAGCTGTGAGCACTTAGTATGGATGCGCACTAACCATCTGAGTATTCATATTGCGTGTGCGTTATCATGCAAACGGGGAGACACAAATAATCAAGCAGGCAAAAAGCAGCAGCAGTAACATCATAACACAGTGCATTGTATGAGACTTTAGGCTCTATTTCAATCCCCCAGCTGTCAATCTGAGGCAAGAAAACGTAATCAAGTATTCGTGACTTCAATCCTTTTGATGTGCTTCATATTTCAGGACAGCACAAAAACACACACACAGACACACAGCTTCTGGTGAGGTCAGACAGCCTGACCTCTCCACCTCCTCAAGAGTCCAAGGTCACTAATGGACCTTCCTACACAGACCTTCCTACACTGCTCCATTACTAAGGTCACATGGATAACATTGCTGAAATTGCTCAAAATGGAGGTAAATACTTCATTCATACTTTTCTTTCATGCATGTGAATGTGAAGTCACTTGGTATAACATTATGTTCTGTTGTAGTTATGTACAATTTGCCAACCACCGACGATAACCCAGTGTGTTAGGAAGAACTTAAACGTGTAGTATTTGTCATTGTATTAAATTACTATCTATGACAAAAATCTGAGATTTTTCGTATAAAGTATATTTGGAAAAAAAACATAACATTTCACTGGTTTGTAGTTTGAATGTTATGCTCAGCAGAATGCTGCATGTTATGTTTACAATACGTTGACAGGGTTACATCCTGTGGGACTCAGTGATGGATTTGTGGATTCGTACATCATAATAGTTTCATTATCATTTCAATTGTCAGAAAATGTATGCTAATGATATGTTTACTTATGAAATCTATTTGACCTTGGATATCTTGGAGAGCTCCCAACTGTTTGCTACGAGACTGTTTTTTGTTTTTTATTTTTCCCAAATATCTTAAAATATAGATTTTTTTTATATAGCACTGGCCCTAATACTATGTTCCTATTTTGTTTATATAAGTTTATATAAATATTTGCTTCAATGGTCTCGTTTGGCTTTCAAACTATTCTGTGTTCCATGATATTGTCCCACTTTTTAACTGCACATCAAATAAATGTACAAAGCTTTTTGTAATATGTGTCCCTTATGTAATTTTATGTCTTGATTTAGTGGGTAAAATTGACAGTCATGAGTTTGAGACAAGTAACAAAGAGAAGAGAATGGTTACTGGAAATGTTTCCCCAAATCTTGAAGCCAGTTTAAGTATTTCTTTTGGCCAAGTTTCAACCATTTTCTGAATTATCTTTAATAATGTAAATGATCAAATTATGGTTAAGGGAAATGAAAATCACATAAAAAGCGTCATTACTGTCCAAAGAAAATCATGTATCTATCTATATATGTATACAAAAACACACCCACACGCACACACTCTCTCTCTCTCACACACACACTGTTTTCAGAAGATGTGAACAATTCTTACTTACTTACTTACTTACTGACTTCTTATTCTTACTTCTTACTTTGAAATTTCATGTCTTAGATTGCTTTGCTTGGTGCTCACATGTCAGGTTTTCAACTCCTGTTGTAAACCTGTTTTCAAGAGAGACAGCTCCTTTACTGCACAGCATGATGGGTACGATTTTGTTAAGACAGCGTATTCTTAGCACTGGACAGTAAAAACAGAAGACAGCAGCGCCAGAAATACATCTCCAAACTTTTGTCTCTGCAGAAGTCAGATAAAGAGAGACAGCAGGGATCAAAACAAAAAAAAAAAGCCACACAGTCATATTTCCGAGTATCTGCAATCCCTTAAACCACTGGCACAGACTGAGAACCGAAGCACCACTGGCAAACCCCGCTGAACAGGCCCACACACACCAGCACACAGCCAGGCATTCACATTAATATGCATGTAAACACTTTCCGTCAGCTTGCATCAATTCCTTTCTTCTAAACAAAAACACTGACTCAAAGCACAGTACCCTCAACCTCGACCTTTCTCATCAATACAGACCCTAAACCTCACACACACACACACATATACAGAACGAGTCTATGTCATGGAAAGTAGGATCCAAACCATGAGACATGCATCTGTTTGTTGTGGCAAAAGAATGATCAATAAAGGAGATAAAAGGGCCCGAGAGAGATAAACAGAAGGTGAAAAACACTACTGAGAGACAGACAGTGGGAGGAAAGAGAGAGGCAGGCCCATAGGGAAGAAAGAAAAGACAAAGTGATGAAGAGACAGAGGTGGACTGATAGAAAGACACAGAGAGAGCCAGACAGAGTGAAAAGAGAGATGGCTGTTGTTGTGCAGACGTCTGCCTCGACCCACAGCCTCACAACCACAGACTTATAAACAGCCAACAAAATATGAAAAACATCCAAACCTCCTAAAAGTGTTGGGAGTTCAGTTTTCAAAAAAGAGTCCACTTTGCATTCACCGAGGATGGTACACAAATAAACATACTCCCGTTATGTGAAGCTATGGCCAAAATAACAACTGTCAAAGCTACTCAAACGATACAAAATACCCTAAAGAAAAAAAAAATCTACTAATTTTAGATCAGGGAGTAGAAGTGCTGTGGAAAGACAAACAGCAAGTGAAAGGCACTCTGAGAGACACTGATTTGCATCTGATTTTACATCCTGATTTGGACATTCAGCTACAAAGTATTCTTAAGAATCAAACCTGGTTTTGTAACATATTCGACCATGAGGCATTTCATAAGTAATAACTGATGAAACATATAAAATGTGAAAATAGCGCAAGACACACGTTGCAATTCCCTACCGCCCACAGTGACTTACACAACCACCCGTGTCCCAAAACCCAAACATTTTAACTTACAAAGACACAAAAGCAATAAAAAAAACCCCACATTTTAGAAGCTTGGATGAAAGAATGTTTTGCATTTTTCTTTTGATTTTAACAAATAAACATTTCTTTATAAACTTCCTTAATTGTTGTCAATTAAGGAAGGTTTATTGTTTCAGCACCATATTACTTTGAACTTCAGAGGTGCAGAATCTCTGTTTTCATTATCTCTCTTATCTTATCTTTTTATTAAAATGAAGGCTCTTGTGGCTCTTGATAAAAACCTGCCAGATCATTTACAATCACATGCAATCCCTGGTAAAACTGAGTAACATGAGTATGGCCTTGTGTCTGTTGAATAACGAGCCTGAACTGATACAAGGCCTGACTGTAGACTCGAGAAGTGTAGAATCACAATAATATCAACATCTCTGTGAGGCTGTTCTCAGAGATAGCAGTGCTTCTGAGCTAAATGCTAATGTCAGCATTCTAACACGCTCACAATGACAATGTTAACATGCTGACTTGGCCCTAGCGGGTATAATATCACCATGTTTGTCTTAGTTTAGTGTGTTAGGGTTGATTAAAATGTCATTAATTTTGTAGATATTTAGTCAAAACCTAACTATTTAATTAGTTTTTAGATAATGCTTCAAAAGGTTAAGTTAAGAGATCATCAAACTAATCTATTCTGAGGGAAACATGAATGCCTGTACCAACTTCTGTGCCAATTCATCATGTAAAAATTGAGATATTGCACTCTTTATGTAAAAACTTATACTTGTTGGTAGCATTAGACAGTAAGAAGACCACCCAAGTTATTAGGTCTCATCCTCTGTGGACCATGAATGGCACCAGATTTTATGTCAATCCACCAAAAGGATTTGGAGATATTTCTGTCTGGACCAAAGTGGTGGATCAAGCAACCAGCAGCCATCCCATAAAGCCATGTTGCGATAATAAATTAAAACAAATCATATCCAGAATAGTGGCCAATGCTATGAAAATAACAACAGAGTTGTGAAAACTTCTGTAAAGAGATGAAAACATGAAGAAGACAGACCGACACACACACACAGAATGAAAGAGAGTGGTGAAATGAGCTGGGAGGCCAAACAGTGGCATTGCTGTTAAGGTCTGGCAGCTTTTATGATCTCAGCTACCGCAAGCAGACAAAGCCCCCATAACACAAACAGTGTTCGGGTAGAAGCAACCCTGAAAGCCTTCATCCACAGCATGGAACCGACTCTGGGTGGACTCTGGGAGGAATCTGATACACATGTTTATGTATATGTTAGTCTGAAGTGTGTGGACTCTTGCACGAATGCTTAAAAGCATATGTGCACTTAGTAGCCCACACACACCTCAATGTGTGTGTGTGTGTGTGTATGCTTTTGTGTGTCTGTTGGGGATTCTGGTGCACGTGTCTACCTTAGCTTGAATCCAAGAGACAGACACAGGCAGATTATGCCGTAATGATGCACCATCATCACAACACAACAACGTTATTATGCATATAAACAGAATGAAACTAAAAAAAAGAGGATTACAAGTGTCTATCAGAAGTCAGATACACTACTGTTGCTGCTTGCTTCATGCAGAGGGCAAAAGCACACACATGTGGTACCACAGAGATGGACAGAAATTCATCACACACAAAAACACAAGCACACACCACAGGTTTATACAACATCTGTCCCTTTCTCTCCTTTACGGGTACAAAATAAGTCAGAGCAACGGACCATCACATTTCCAGTAGTGCTCAGGCCAATCTGTCAGTCATCCAAGAAGCAACAACTATTAATCAAAACGAAAAGTGTTCCCCTGAAAAGATCTTATCAAGAAGCTACAACTACAGGCTGTTAGAGCTGGCAACTGTTTTTTGACATGCTGGACAGAAACTATACAGACCACGTTAGACTAAAATTCCTCAAAAAAGTGAAACTTTGCAGATTTTCATCTCGCTTTAATGAGTAGCATTTGCTAATGAACAACATTTTATCAACACCCAGAGCATTTCCATAAAATAATCAGCCCACAAGTCAGATCGAGAGAAGAGCAGCTCAGATCAAACTGTCTAAACTGGGCAGTGATAATCACTCCCTGTTTCTCACCTCCAACATTTTTCAGAAACATATTTTAGTATACTGTTTAACTGTCATATTAATACAGACACTTGCAACACTTCAAATTCTCAACAATGAAAGATGACCCATTTCAAGCTGAGGCAATGTAATGAAATTGTATACACTTCCTGTCTCCTATGTGGGCAAGTTTGCACAGAACAGAACGCAGAACACTCACGCTGAATAATTTCACCTCCTCGAGCACATCCCAGTTGTACTGACTGAACCGAATTTGTTGCATACTTTTGTTGTGCTTCTAATCCTGTGTGTCCAGGCCTGTGAACTGTCTCAAAATGATGTCCATATGCAACTGCAGTACGTTACATTTTACTTTTTAGAAAATTCAGAGAAACAGCTATACAGTGAAATATCTTACAAGCAAGTAATGATGATTCATACAACCTTTAACATTAATTATTTAGACAGTGAACACTCACTTGTCAAGTTAACCTAAGAGCACACTGTTCACCTCCACCTGTGTGTGACTTTGCTGAGCTGCTGCAGCTCCCATGTATGGAGTAGTACTGCACTGCTACGTATCTTTCAACACTGAGTTTGCATTTTATTATAAAAGCCTTGTTGAAAAATGAAAGAAGTCAGCCCACAGAAATGCTAAGCAGCAATTAATTTGAAACAGTTACAGGAAGTGCTGAGTTAAAAGTTTGTGGGGTATTTTTTCATTGGAATAAATATCTTTTTTACCCTTTTTTATTTAGTGAATGGAGTCATGTTACTACAGAATCAATAAGACTATTAACAGATCATTTTCACTGCCCATTTTTGATGAGAGCCAAGTCACATGGACAAATAGGTTTCATGTAGATCTAGCTGGTCCACTGCAGCATAGTTTGAAACACACCTGAGCCACGCAGCTCACACGGGCTTTGTGGCTACTCCAACCTGTTACCATGATCACTGAAATGAAAAGGCAAGTGGTTCTGCGATGCACAAGCACTGCTCAGTGGGAATACGGTGGTCTGGGCAATAGATGAGTAACCACATTAATAACAGGGAGAGCAGTTAGTTGAAAATTTCATCCAGCTGAAGGAAATTTGTGTTGGTGTTAGGACAAAACTCTTCATTTTACTCCCAGTACATGTGGAAATGTAACAGCGTGGGATATTTGCTTGTCTGAGACTAAGTCTGGTCAAAACATCTGCAGTCTCACAGAGCCCTCCTGTGTGGTGCTCACCTGTGAAATTCCACTAAAGACACCAAAAAATGTGGAATGGAGCCAGAAAGACACAAGTGGATTTATGGTTAGTTCAGCTCAAAAACTCTGTGGTCCTTCTAACTCTAGTTCAAGTTCCACTTCTACAATTTTAGAATACTACAAGATTTTTTTTTATATCATTTGGTTTATGCTTCTTCATTGAAGTTAGTAGTAAAAGCCACATTAAATCAACATTTCTGTGTAAAAGTGAGGTTACTTCAACATAAATAGTAGAAACCAATTTAATTTAACCAATTTAATCCCAAATCACAAAGTGGCTGTTGCAAAAAGGTTCCCAGTGACACCAGGTGAGGAAGCAAAAATGATTAATCTTCTGGGTTGGAGCTTGTGGACAGTTTTGGCCTCATATTGCTTGGCTAAAGCCCAGCCAGGGTTTGGCTCATTTCTACCAGCGGTAGAATAAGTTTAATTCAGTCCAGATCAGCCACAAACCTGACCAGTACAGAGAAAACATAAACATACCAGCAGTCAAACTAATGGCTTACAGCTCATTTGAACACTAAAGTCCTATCTTAAATGGAATCTTTATTTTATTTTATTTTTTAAAATCAATTTAATGTCTTTGATGCATTTTTATTTCAGTTTGACATTAATTAGAATATGAAAGTGAATCCAAAACAGGCTTCCTAATTTCAAAATTAAGCCAAATATATGCAAGTAACTTTTGGGTGGTCTACAATATGCCTGTTTGGAGGTCACTGTACCAGTAAGATTATAGTCCTAATTCATTAAACATTAGTCCGTCAACAGAGGTATTAGGCTTCTCTGCAGAAAATGAATGTTGAGGTAAACTGTCCAGTCGAGCAGTATGGGAAATGAGGGGTGATGATACCACATGGTGAGAAGTCTGCAACTGATACAATATCCCTACAAAACAATATCAGGTCAGCTCTCCTCAAAGGCAAAACTAAGCTTCAATAGTAAAAGCTGCAAGTAAGAGTGAAAATACTGACAGCTATTAGTCAAGTAAATACTAATGTTGTTAAACAACTTCAATTAGCAAGTGGCAATTAAAAGTCAAAACAAGTAATGTTTCAACCTGCAAAATATGTTTCTGTGTCATTTATGGGAAAAAGGAATTACAGGATGGGATTTTTCACAGTGCAGTCAGTCAGTCTCACATGAAATCAGTCATTGAAAATTGTGCCCTCTAGGGTAAGACAAGTTAGAACAGTTAAAACAATGGAAACCTCACACAGGGTGTGTAAGATTTAATTGAAATCTGCAGGGTTTTGATGTGACAAGAAACTCTCCTAACCTGAAGCAGAAAGCTGGGTCTCACAACTAATACTTTAGATCTCTAAAAGATTCTTATTTCAGTTAAATCCGGGTTGTATTTTCTCAGTAAATGGGAATTACTTTTTCCCCCAAGGAACATGGGATGGCATTCCTTCATTTTTATTAGTCACATGCTAATTCATTGCCGATTGGTCTAGGTTTAGTAATAACAATGACCCTGGGGTCACATTCGACATACAAAAATCTTACCTTACACAACAATGGAGGGAATGATGGGCCCCAAACAAATTGAAATAGCATCGTAATTACTTTAATGGTTCTTACGTATAACTTACACTCTGGGTAAGCCGCTATTAATGAGAGTTAAGTACATTTGTAGATGCTGAGCTCTTCTTATTCAAATTAAGGTGGAGGCACACTGCGAGATAGCCCAAATACAAATGTGTTTCTCGATGGGAAGTTTGCCCTCTGCAAGGTTTCACAATCGTGTTGGAACAGTCAATGGAAAATTGCCTGCTAAAACACAGCAGTGGCAGACACATCTATTATTTCATCTATAATTATGTTGCGAGTTATTTTTACATGTTTTATCTGGGTTGTTAGATATTAATTAAATTGTAATGAATTGCATTCAGCTTGGGCATTACCCTGGACCCATTTAACCAACTAAAGCATTACAGCAAGTTGTATTTTGTATAATCAAAGGCACTCTATTTTAATACACTGTGCATTTACAGTAATATATATTTAAAAAAGCCACAACAACAACAACAACACGACATGCCATGACAGAGGGGTATTTTAGGAAATTCTACACTGACCTTTAAGCAAAAATGCACAAAGAGTCCTGTTGTGTTTGATCAACATGAGTTAAAGGCCTCAATATGGAGATTTTACATGCTTTCAAAAGTGCAGATAAATTGGGGTTACGGGCATTAAGTAACAGGCATTGCAGATTATTGTGAGCTATCAAACATTAGCAGGGGTGCAAAGCAATGATTGTGGTACCAGGCTCCTCAGCCTGCACAAGTTTTCGTGATCTAGTCTTAAGTCAGAGAGACAAGCTATTAAATCCCTGTTTGAGCTGCAGAAGCCTGTGTTACACAACCAGGAAAAGCCTGCAGCAGTCTCCAGAAGTCAGGCTCTGCTCCACCAGAGTGTGTTACAGTATATACTTTCAAAGATCTAAGCTCTTTTTCTTGGCACACGGCTGGCACCATCCAGCTGCATCCGATTCACTTTCAATCAAATATGCCTGAAAAACAAGTGCTTGCAAATGAGTCGACTTAAACAGGAATATTACATTTGATTTGTGAAATTATTCTACCTTCAAAGAGAGTGATTTGCTCATGATCATATCAAAAAAATATTTAGGGATTCTCAACAGAAATGTTTGTCGTGTTTTAGAAAGGTAAAGATTTTCTTTAGTATGTTTAGCGCAAAGAAACTAGACACTGGATTAAAATCAAAAACACTATTACAAATCATTACCAGCCGAGCCTGATTTTATCAGTGTCCTCACACTTGATACTCAAAGTGATGACTGTGAATATGGAAGCAGCTAAGTAGTAAAAGGTGTCCCTCAAATCCTGTGGGTCATGAGTTTGAATCTGAAATGCGGTTCTTTCTGTCTGGTGAAAAAGGTCATTTGGATATCAACAGACCAGCCGGCACACATTCAACTCCTCGTATGTTGCACAAGGTAAAAAAATCTCTCCATCCTGTTGCCTTGTTTGGTTTGGAAACAAACATACCTTCCTTTTATTTTGCTCTAAAAGTCCAAGTGAGGCTGGTTCTAATCATCTCATAATCCATGCAAACTCACTGGCGTTAATCTTAATCATTAGTTCATGACACTGATGACTTTGCTTGTTTGCTCAGCAGCTTTTTATCATGATGACTTGTTGACAGATTTTATGCTTCAATTTCTGTCTATAAAGCATTATTTTTTTTTTTTTTTTTTTTTTTTTAAATGAAGGATGTGAGGGTTGGAAATGAGATGAGCGCTGCATCTTTGTCTCTGGTGTCACGTAACCAGACAGATTGACAGATAACGTCAGAGAGAATGTCAGACACCTAATATGGTACTGTTTGGTCAACAGTGGGGAGGAAATCAAGCACCTTACCACTTGAAACCAGGGAGTCAAAGGAAGCTGTGAGGACATGTTGGAAATTCAAGCATAGAAATGCATGCGCACATGCACACATACACATAGAAATGTTCATTCATACATACACATGAGCTCCTGCAAACATGCACAGAAAAGGAGAGACAGACAGACACAAGCAATAATAAACAGATATAACCAATTATAAGGACGACTACACACCGGACAGTAAAACACCACACTGCAACTCAACATGCAAAGGTGATCATAGCAGAGTGAAGAAAAGTTCTAAACTATCAGAGGACCAAAAAAACAAAAACATTTTAAGACAATATCGTGCACGCATTGTGCACAAATAATAAAAATCAGTAGTCTACTGTAGTATGAGTGGGAATACATTCGTAGCTCTACTACAAGAAGTGAACAGTCTAGCAGGTGAAATGTTCAGTGCACGTTAACATATTTCACTTTAATCTATCTTACTGACATGTACTTTTTTCTGGTTTTAAGCTAATACATTGCATGTTTCCTGTTAATATCTCATACACTGACATTTACTTGGAATAATTCTTTCATGAGTTATTTAAAAATGTCCACAAGATTCATCATTTGTCCAAATAACAAATGATTATTCTTTAAGCCAGGACAATCATCTGGCATAGCATTAAAGTCCAACTCTAAGTACCTTAATGACCTTAATAAATTCAAGTACAGGTTACAATTTATAGCTGTTCTTGTCATGTTTTTGGCTGTGTCTACCCATGTGAGCATACTTATACATTTCATCACTGCAGGCCATTCTGCACTGATGATCACTGACTCAATTGACCGGATAGTTGTGGTTCTTTCCAGCGGGATAAATGAGATTTAATCAGAGTTGCTGTCATCATGCCAGCATATGTTCTCTCTTTACCTTACACACCCAAACACACACAAACACGCACATAGACATAAACCAAGTAGGTGAATCAACCAATTCACCATTCAGAAGATAAAGGGTTTTTTTTAAGGAATAGTGACATAATGGGAAAAGCGCTTGGTTGCTTTCATGCCATGAACTAGATAAGAAGAGTGATAAGACTCTTACTGTAAATATGAAGCTACAACAAGGAGATTAACAGATTGTATCTTGCTTTGTTAATCAATACAGAAAGCAAAGTTTAAAATTATCAGTATGTGGATTTACTGCTAGCAGCAGATTTGTATTTACCATGCAAATATGACATATTCATAAAATGTTGAACTATTCCTTTAAGAGTTGTCCTAACCAGAGACTAGCTAACATTAATGAAGTGCGGCACCAAACCCTAGCACTAACAAATAAGAGCAGTTGACCATCTCAATATCTAGCACTTTGCACAACTTACCCAACCCTGGTCAGCTGAAAAAAAAATCTCCATAGGAATAGGAATCCCAGAGTTTCCCACCCCTACTCATCACCATTGTCAACATTTTCATTTTGCCATCTAATCTCATTACTGAGCAGATTGAGATGGATTTTCCTTTGTGGGCAAACTCTGGAAATCAGTGGCAGCTCGCCCAAAGCACTGCCCATGCTGGGCTAGAAAATAAGCACAGCCTTTGTTTTGTCCAGGATGTCTTTTTCACTTTTCATAGAATCTACATAATGTACACACTTAGCAGCCATTACAATCAAGAAAACACTGACTGTGGGAGTTTGGAGATACACACACTTTGTGACAGCATCTGTCCTGTCCAATGAGTTTTGGTTTTGGTGACTTCAATGAGTCGTAGGTTCACATGCGACATGAGGTCTTTTTTATGGCAAGAGATATTTTCCCACAAAACTGCTGATTCAAGAACAAACTGCACTGCACAAACTGACTTCAGTGTTCAAGTTAACATTTTGTGTTGTAGCTGAGAAAAGGCTTCATGTGTGCAGAGACTATTTCTTAACCAATGGGTCAAAATGGTTTGTTTAAAAACTGTAGCTAAATCCTTTAATCCCAAATCTTGAAAGGTGTTATGTTAAGGGATCTAAATTGAAACAAGACAAAGGAAATATTAAATGTAGAAGTCTGATATGGGCCTAATAAATGCATTACAGCCACATTTAAGGAGGAACAGTTTTTGGAAGTTGGTAGGCAAATGTCTAAATTACAGACAGACAAGAAGATATCATAATTGGGTTAAAATTGCCAGTGCTATTGATCCCTTTTCAGGCTGAGTTTCTGATCCATATCTTATGTCTCTCCTCAAGCTAAGAAACAGATGAAGAAAAGAAAGAGAAGTGAATTGAAAATGTAACTAGAAATGAACTGCTCCATTATACAAGGCTTTTCCAGAAGACAATCTTGCATTTCTCTGAGGTTATAAAAGTAAGTTTTGTTTGGATTTCATCAGCCCTTGTCTCATGAGACCCAGCAAATCCGGGGACCCTGTCGCCCGTCAATTCAAGTGCAAAGAAAACACTACAACTGAAGTTACAAGGTTGTCAAACAGAGGTAACGTCATGATACCTTTAATGCAAGAGTCACGCCTTCCGTCCTTAATGGCTCCTCTACTGATCTCAGTCAGCATCTCAACTCTCCTTGTTCCAGTCCCTCCTCGTCATGAATGAAACAAATGGGCTTCAAACATTCCTTCCCTGTTCTCATAGGCGAATACTGAGATCTGCATTCATCACCTCTCCATGCACCATTACTCCCAGTGATGGGAGGAAAGAAACAACACTTTCATTAGCAGGTCTGCTCCACTGAGGTGTGGAATGTCCCGCGGCTTTCCAACAACAGTGACAGAGAAAGCAGGCCTTCATACGGCTATTGTTGCCCTCAACAAGCTCACTTAGTGTAATGGGCAAGGCTGAACCCGCTCTTCAGAAGATGAGGGGCACCGTGCAAGAATAAGAGCAGTCATGCTTAGCCAGATTAGACATCTGAGTAAAAAAGTGTAATTCATTGTGGTTTGAAAATAATGAGCTCAACGGGCTTAATTTATAGCAGCGGGCAAACTCAAAAATGGACATATCAGTTGGAAGATGAGATGGAAAAAAGGAGTGTATTTCAGAAAATGCATTAAGTTATGTTATATTCTGAGTCTAAGCACATAGCTGCACAAAGCCCGGACTTAATTATCAACATGTAAGAACAATCACGTTTGCTAATCTTTCCTTATCTGTAGTTGAGGAATAACTGCAAAGGTAATGAACATCATATTTTTAAAATATTTTAAAGGAATGCTCCCCTTAATAAGGATTTATCAGGACAGTGGACTGTCAAAGTAATGAGAAAGAGATACTAAAACTGACATAAGCAAGTTTTCTTACAACCTTTTATAGTGGACGTGCCTTGCCTTGTCTGAAATGAAGAGCATTTTATTTTAGTTTTTGATTTTAGTTGACAATTAGTATTGACAACTTAGACTTGAATCCTTAATGGATATGCCAGGCCAATCAGTGCCTCACCAACATTAAAAATGTTATAAAATATCCAAAACAGCAGATGGTTGTGTGATTTAGTCCCCTCTTGAAATCACTCAAAACTCACCAACAACTTTTGAAATTGTGCTGTAGCGGTAAAATGAAGCATAGCTTTTTCTCATCTCAAACATCTCCAGGATTAGACCAGACCAGACCAGCGACAGAACGGCAAGTGGTGCATTCATGCAACCAACTGTGTACAGGGTTTGTGTTGATGTTTCACTGAAGAAAACAATGCCTGCACCAACTCTTGCAATTGCTGCACTGATAATTCACTTGTATTATAACCATATTGCAGGTAACAAACAGGTAGGATGTCATTCTGTGTTTACTTTTAACAAACGAGAGGAGAGGGAAATTTTCGCTACTTCAGTACATGAAACATTTTTATTTTCCATTTGCCGTTCCCTTTCCTTTAAGGCCTGTTTCAATGCCAGATGTAAATGGCCAGTGAAAACATTACAGAGACTATTACAGACCATAATAAATACGGTTCTCCAGGATACAGGCTGATTAAACAGTTCTTTCAGTCAAGAATGGCAGCTGAGGCGGCAGCATTGTTTCAAGAGTGTATCTCACTCATCACACTCTATCTGGACATCTTACAGTTGAGTTGAGCTAAAAGGATTTAAATGGAATTGCCCTTTTCAACTACACTGCAGAACTATGAAAAAATGTTTACTGAAATATTAAGTGAGCTGCTTCAAGCCAGCGGGGCTAAGGCGTCCGTCAAGCTGCTGTTGATTAGATTGAAGCTGAGGATGGAAATTATGGAGTGCCAAACTGTGAGTTGAGTTGGTGCAATTTCAGGGTAAAGGTTGTTTCTGGGACATCAGAATTTATTATCGAGCCTTCTGGAGGCTTTGTGGACCTAATTCAATAAAAACTGTGAAGATGGGAGGTTTTTTTCATTATGGCCCTGTTGACAAACCCAATTTCAGCAACCCAAGTTCTTTCTTCAATATCCATAACAGCAAGTTCCCATTTCCAAAAGACTAAATAAGTCATTTTTCAATGCCCTAAAGAGACCAACTTCACCATTACAAAAATCACTCATGCTAATATGACACCTCATTTAGGTTAATAAACTTCTTGGTTAAAGTTTGAGAAGGATGATGGTCATGATTACGCTTCAGCCATGCCATCTATGGTAGCCAGGTGTATACACAGTAGCAACATATGCCTCCTCAGAAATATAGCTACACATTAGGACTATATAGATACCACATGGGCACCACAAGTTTATGTTTTCTCCTGCAAGCTTCTAATGCTAGTGGAGATTGTTAATCATAAAGGGAACACTGAGGAAGTAGAAGAAAGTTAGTAAAAGTTTACTCATTTTCGGGAACAAACATTTAGTAATAACATCTTTACCGCAAACCTGCTTGGGATTCCCATTAACTTTTGCATTAACCTTCCTATGGTTGAAAGAAACCAGTGAATGAAAGGTGATGCAAACCCTGGTTTCAGATGTCAAAGTCAGAAACGCTGTACATAAAATCATTCAACCCAACATTCTCAGAAAAATTGTTTTATCAAGACACAGACAATGGACTGGGAATTTGATGCCATGGGACCTGTCCATGCAAAGAACTGACAAAAATCATCGGTATCCTAATGTTACATTTGACTGATTACATATCCTGTGTGATAATTGACATCCCCCATTCTTCAACTACAACGGGAGAGAATGCTAAGAAAATTGCTGCTGGGTGGTTTGGGCAGAGACTTGTAGTCTGAGGGGCCAACAAGGCCTGCTTTAAAATAACAACACTTTAAGCTTCTGGGTGTTAGGGTAAATGGTCAAGTGTAATCCCCTTAGCTCCTGACCAGCATTAGCAGAAATTCCTCAATAATACACAACATGATTTCATTGTGACTGCTACTTTGAGAGATGTAATGTTGAAAGGATCAGTGGGGGACACAGACAGACAGACAGGCAGACAGGAAGACAAGGGGACTTAAGTGTGCAGGTTTGAGGAACAAGGTTCCCTTTTTTTCAGGCAATTCCATACTTGAGTCATTAGGATCCATTCTTCTTTAATAACAATGCCTGTGGTAGAGCACGGTTGAATGTTTATACAGCTGATTATTAACATTACACCTTTCTTTGCTGGACTAAGCTATGGGGAAAATAGGAAAAGATAACACTACAGGCCTCTTTTGTAAAATAATAACAATCTTAATGTATACATCTGGTCTTTGTCAATTGTTTTACACAGCTTAATCTTTTGAGCTGGCTTATTTTCAAAAGAGCAGATCTGACATTGAGTTTATTGAAACAAACTTTATATATCTGAAGGATAAACCCAAAGGCTGCGTCATGTAGCACAGATCAATGTACAGGTCAGACAGAGGAAGTAGTTGTAGTACAGTAACCAGGATGTGCTCAACTGAAGGATCCATCAATCCATCTTTTTGTAACTGTTCTGATTCCGCTTATAAAACTCAGCTAATACCATGTATCAACCAATGACTGTGCTCTTTCTTTTCCAAAATGTAAAAGCTAAACCCAGTGTGTGGAAGTGATTATAATACAAGTAAACTAACTTAAAGCTGCAGCTACACATAGGCCTAAATTCTTATGGAGGCTTTCGTTTTTATTTTCCAGATCCTTTTTAAGGCTTGTGTAACTTTTAACAGCTGCCTACAATTTAGAAAAAATCTGTTTAACTCCAGCTGCTAAACTGTATGTAGCATTAGATATTACATCAGTCCGCTTTCTCTGAGCTGTTCTTCGAATTACGTTTTACAGAACGTGATGAAGTGTATTTCATCCATGCAAAGTTATAGAATGACCTCTGGTGGAAAGTGTAGAGTGTAAGAAAATCTACATAACTAAATAACAAAATTGTTAAAAGTCTTATTAAATAGACAACAAAAATAACAGAAGCAATCATGAACTGGTAACTCTTGCAAATAACAAGCTGCTGAGGTGTAGCTAGTGTTTAGTGTGCTGGTTTTGTACGCAAGTGTACATAACAGCTTGGACCAGCAACACACTGTTGACAGAATTATTGTTGTAGTCACACAAACACACAAATGCCTTCGCTTACGGACATAAATTTTGAAGACTATTAAGCAGTGACTATGAATCTTTGAACTGAACTGAACAATATGATTCTAATCACCAAAGTGATTCATGATGATTTCTAGGCTTTACGCGCAACCACACCAAATGAATGGATTAGGCCTGGAATGAATGCAATAAGATCGTTTCTGTACTGTTGAACTGCAATGATGTAAATGTCGTTGTGTGGGCTCACACAGAAAACAACAGCTGCGAGTGTCTTGGTGCACACACAGAGATGATTCTGAACACGACTGAGCACCAATCAGTATAGTTTCAAACTCACCTGGGAGAAGTTGAGCCCGTTGAGCGGATGGCACTGTTCCTCCACTTTCTCGACAGCCCCCGTCCTCTTCCTCATCCTCTCCGCTTCCTGGGCCAGGTACAAGTCCAGCACTGGCACACCTCGTGTCTTAATATCTGCCTCAGTTAACGAATTCACCATCAGCATCACCCAAACAGGCCGCTTCCTCTCCCAGTTTCCAGCGATGGCATTGAAAAGGTAGTCCGCATAGAGTCCCTTCCCTCTCTGATCTGGGGTCATCCATGAAGGCATCATGAGCTTTACATACTCAAGGTGTCTTTTAAGTCTACGATAGATGTCCCTGGGCAGGACATCCTGCAGGTTCTCACCCTGAGGGAGCAGCTGACAGCTGGTCAGGGCTGAGATGGTGTAAGGGTCCGTCAGGTCCAGCTCAAAGTACACGATGTTGCTCTCTTGGAAGGCCTGCTTGGAGTTTTCAGGGATGAAGTCCCAAACACGTGTGTAGGGGACATGGATTGTACCATAGAAATATGAGGGAGGGTCCCGTTTGATCGTCCACAGGAAGGAGTTCAGGTCGGTTTGCTGGGGCAGAAAGGAGAAAAAAAAAGATGAATAGAAAAAATCTTCACATTTGAGAAGCTGTGACTTGGGAATGTTTGATTATCAGTTTATTTTTCAGCAATACATATTAGCAAGAATGAGCCAAAAGACAGCAAGCGAAAGAGAAAAGAAACAGACAGGAATAAAAGAGTGTTGAATTCACAAAATGAGACTTCACTTAAAGTTGCTTGATGCCGTGTACTTTGAACCAACTGGGCCTGTCTGACACCAGCACTTTGTCTGAAAGGGTGTTTATTACACACACTACTAACAGACTAATAATGACTTATTAACAGGCCACTTAGTGCCAACGTGCCAAGCAAACAATACACATGTCAGTGCTGAATGTTTAGCCTTCCTGTTTCTGCTGGATCAGAAGCAGTCTGTGAGACTTGACATGACTCGCTTAAGTAAAAGACAAAGAGAGACTAAAAGGTCATCAGTTAAAATGATTACTAGAAAATGCAAACAAAAGCACAGAATAAGTCTTGAATTGATGGCACTTTCCAAAACACACACGCCTGCCTGGGCAGTGTGTAAAGTCTACATGTTTGTCAAAGCCAATAAACAAAAGTGCTGAAATTATTAGTAGATTAATCGACTAACCATAATGTTCACCAGTGATTATCCCTATATTATTTCCAAAATAAAAAAAAACTTGAATGGGGACTTAATGATGCGCGAATGTTTTGTGGGTTAATGGGTTAATTGAAAACACAACAAACATAGGAATCAACAACGAAAAGTCATTAGTTAAAGGGTTCAAAGGTTCCAACATTAGACAAGTGCAACAAGAGATAAAACTTAACTTCGAGAAGGTGGAATGAATGTAGAAAAGTGAACAATAAGTCAGACAACAAAATGAAGACATTGTAGCGGACATACCCATCACAGCTACTTGTGTAACACGTAAACAGTAGAATTATTCTTATATTTATGATTCATGCTTACTTACTTTCCTGTTAAGCTCGCAGTTGGCGTCCTTCAACCTCCACTGGTCCGCTCGGACCAGGAGTATCAAACAGGACTGAATGAATGCGCCCAAAGTGCCCCGCATCGTAGCTCTTTCCAAAGTTGACCAGGGTGTGTAGCTTGTGTCTCCCAACGTGTTGCACCAACTAATCCCCAGAACGCATGGATGAAGTCCTATTTGCACAGCGCCGGCTCCATGCGGTCGCGTAAAATGAGCTGACAAGTATCCGACGAGCCGCCGGACAGAGTCATGCTGGCTTGAGCCTGGACATGGACGCTCTACTGCCGTTTCACGTGTGTCTGGGAGAGAGAGGGGTGGTCATTGGAGTTTACGCAGGGTCACATCAGCCTCTCACAGCCGGTCTCACACTGCTTTCCCCGCACCTCCTTCTCCGCATCGCCCTCTTCGCGATGTTCTGCAAAGTCTTCGCGAGTTTATCCGCGAATGTGAAGACTCCAAACCAAACTGAACCAGCAGGTCCGCGCCGCATCAACGCACCTGAAGCCAAAAATGAGTTTAAGTCAGGATTGTCCTCCCAGTTGTGCGCTTGGTGCACATGAATCTGGTGTGAATGAGCAAAGAGTTGCACTCTACAGTCTTCAACCCCAAACTTCTCTGCGAACCGACTCTGCCAGGTCTGCAGTGTTAGTAACTTCAGCTCTCTTTTCTCGGACGTATATGAGCGTGCGTGTGCGTGCGTGTGTGTGTGTGTGTGTGAGAGAGAGAGAGAGAGAGAGAGAGAGAGAGCATCTCTGTCGGGCAACTCCACCTACCCCCTGGGTCGTCTGCATACCCCTCCCTCTGTGTTCCTCTCTCTCTCTCTCTCTCTCTCTCACACACACACACACACACACAGAGTTGTAATCTGATTAACATCACCCCTCCCGCGCGACACGTAAAGTCTCCATTCACATCATTCATGTCAATAAACAAGGTGTGGAAGCCCGCAGACCATTAGAACTATTAAGATTTACCGTAACTGTAGGAATAGAAACCAAATTAATGCTAATATTTTGACTAATCCCCCTGATTAAGAATAGCCTGTATCTCTGATTTCATTTCACACCATTACGTGTTTTATTTTCAGTTTCAGGCTGAATGGATGTCTTGGTGCTTCCCCAAAGAAGGCCTACAGGCAATCAAGGGTAGTAACTGTAGTTAATGACTGACAAACCGGGGGCATTAAGCTGAGAAATCTTGCATTTTTTTTAATTGAGTAAAAGATTGTGTGGAAAACAGCTTTGTTTCCCATGGGTGTTTTGTTTGAAAGGGGAAATCTTTAGCATGGGGGAAGAAAAATGTATCTGTTCATAGTGTAGCTCTGTGACCATTCATCACTGTGTTCTTGCTCTGTATTGCCATAAGGTTTTAACCCTATAGCCGGAAACTAGTGAATGATAGTTAATGAATTAAGAATATACTGAAGCACAAAAAAGGATTTTGTGAAATAGTGCAATAATCACCCACTAGTGAGCTTTTTTTAATCAGGAAGATTTCTGGAGAAAAAATAAGTTTAAAATATTAAATTGCACAAAGTGCTGAGAAGAGAGTCAAATATGAAATGTAGATTTGCAGATTCTGAATTGCACTCACAGAGCAGGAGTCATGTTTGTTTCTGGTCTGATGTCTCCCGGCTTCGTTTTCATTGGTTGTTGTTTGCAGTCTAAGAACGGGCAGGACAAATCAGGATAAGGTTGGATCAAGGCAGTCTGGCATGACAAACTTTAGCAGTTCAGGATTTTCTCAAAGCTGTGAAAACTTAGACTATGAAAATCATATTAATTAATGGACATTTCGGACATCTGTGGTTCTGCTGATAAGGGGAGAACATACCTTGTTATGCCTGACCTTTAAAAATGTATGCAAAAATATATGCAGATAGACTATGCATACCTAATAGACAAATTCTGCAGTGTTTCTGTCCTAACTTTGCCGTTGCTGTTAAAGCTCCCCCTAGTGGAGAAGATTATTTTTGCCCCATGTGCTTTTCTCAAGCCACTCTTGTTTAGTCAAGGTTTAAAAAGGTAACTCCCCTGTACTTCACCAGGATCAGGCGTACCATTCAGCTCTGTTTCTAACACTGACAGAGGAAAAAGGCAGACCGAAAGATGAAAGTGAAAATGAAGATAGAGCTGGCAGGACAGAAAACAGACGAGAAGAGAAGAAACAGAAAAGAAGCAGCTGCGAGTCTCAGTTAGAGAGACTGTTTTTGTGAAAACTGAGTGATGTCTTTCCAAAACATCAACCTCAAAAAATGTTTCCCAAAATATTGGTCTCTTTCTCTGTCAATTTCGTGACCTTCTTCTCTGTTCACACATTTCTTTTCTAAACTGCAAAAAAGTAAAAAAAAAAACACCTGGGGACACAACAAGCATTTGGGATAATGGTCATGGGCTTTTGTGTAACAAGGCTACTCCTAGAAGGAAATGGCCACAAATAAACAAACAAATAAATAAAGGAACATATGGAAGCCTGCCAAGCTCTGCCTTACAGATCAGCGACAGTTTAACTGTTTCATCTTCACACTCTCACATTTGCAAAACTATTAAAAGTTGGCTTGTGGATATGAAATGAAGCATGGCACTGCTAATGCATAACCCGTTCCTTAGTTTAAATATATTCAGATTTAGATCCCGCTTATTTCAATAAATAGTTCAGAAGAAACGTGTGAAAATCTGACACAAAGACCAATTATCCATATAAGACCTTGTTGAGATGATTTTCTCTTTCAAGCTGTTGCCAGATCACATGCTGCAGCAATAGGATGAAGGAGGACTTACGTGTGTGTGTTTGTTTGTGTTGTGCATCTGTGTAAAGGTAAAAAAGAACACCTGCAGCTGCTTCCTCTTTAATGTCTGAAAAGGTTGAGAAGCGTGTGATTTGTGGAGAGGCATCTGTGTGCAGCCACACACACACACACACACACACGAACACACACCTGTTCCTTATTTCCATTATCTCTCCACTTAGTGCACAGAGGATATTCTATAACCCCCCCCCCAACATACATCATCCTTTCCAGCTCTGTGTAGTTTCATATATGTCAGAGGTAAAAACCTGTTAAATGTTGCACTTTTTTCACAATCTTTTGTGATTCATGGCAGCAATTTGCAAACATGTGTTTTAGCTTTTTGCTCAAACTAAATGTGGGATCAGGACTGGGCTTCACAACTCTTTGGATGCTGAGAATCTAAGACACATAGCCACACATAGCTACATCACACACAGAGCTTAATGTTCAATCATCAACAGTCATATGCACAAGGAGATGATAAGTAACAAAATGTTCTTATATTACATGCTGAAAAGTGTTTTTGTAATATTGTTCCAACTTTCACAGTTTGTCCTCTTCTAATTTCTTCTTTTATACTGGAGATCATGCCAGGATTATGTTTGAATGACAATTATTTTATTTAAAAGTGTAATTAAACTTAAGGTTTGCTTAAACCAGCAGTCAAGGCATTTATGACATATGCAAACAATGGACATTCTTTTTCAAATAGACAAAACAGGCTGTCATAAATAGTCTGCTTTTTTCCTCTGATGTTTTGTTATTCATTTTCTTTTGCAGTATGCCTGCGTTTTATTTTAACTGAATTCTTTGCATGACCCTTTACATGTCTGTCAAACTCATTCAAAACATCTAACATCATCTTTAAAAAAAATAATAATACTGAAATGAAGAATGATGAATGAATTTATTGTCATGCGATGTTTTAATGCAGTTCTCTCATTTTACGAAAGGGAATCTGTTTGAAGCCTGTTATGGACTACAGTGATCCCTGTCAATACTGATACTACAGCACATCTGTACATTTCCACTTTAAAGTGGCTCTGTTTGTGAAGATCAAAGAGAACTGGGGTCTTCTGAGGGGTCCCGAGCAAACATGCGATTCTGCCTCTTTAGAGAAATCTTCAAAAAGGATCTCACAGTATGGAAATGACCACATATGTTTCATTTTATAAAGACTGGGAGGTGGATGTACCAGATCCTTTCAGGTGACCCATACAGCTCTGTCTGTCTCTTTGGAAGAGCAAAATGAGAACATATTGATAATTAGTTCTTTGTTAAACATCATATCCAGATTATTTTTAATGTTTTTTCATTTCTGTCTTAACGCAAGGCAGATTTCTGATTGACTAAACCTTGCACAATTTTAGAAAAACATAAATAGCAATAAACAAAAAGGGTATATGTGTGCAAGCTTGCAAATGCTTCCAAACTGCTACAGTAATTTCTGTGTTTTTCTAATCCTGAAAACAGATCACAGAAGACAAGACTTTCAGTAAGCAGACTATAGAAGAAAAGTGAAGTATACAGACTACTGCGTAAGCCTTCCAGTAATAGTTTGAGTTTGTGTGTGTTACAGATGGTCAGTCATATTGACCATTGTCCACTTCCTTCACAGCACATTAAACTCTGATTGAAAAAGACCTGACATGAGCATCTAGTGTTCCGAATGTGTGTGTACTGACTGTGTGACTGTGTGTGCATGCAGCACTATGGCTGTATATGCTGGCTGTTTACAGGTGAGATGTTTCCTACACATGAGGTTCTGCTGAATGCACTTAGGAAATTAAGTCAAATGTTCAGTTGTCACATTTAATAATTAAACTTAGACAGTTTAGCTTAACTTAAAGACTGGGAGCAGGATGAAATGGCTGGCATGGCTCCATAATAGCCTGTCTGGGATTTGTACATACTGAACTAACAAGATATAATAATGAGGGAGGCTGGAAAAACAAATTGTAAATAAAAATCTGGTCATGGCAAGCCAGCCATTACTGTTCAAATTGTTGTTTTCCTCCTCAGCTATCTGCTGCCTGTACCTATATAGCATTGCTATACCTTGTATTTCCTCGGGATCAATAAAGTATCTATCTATCTATCTATCTATCTATCTATCTATCTATCTATCTATCTATCTATCTATCTATCATTGATGTTCTCATCTAATTCCCTGCAAAACGTTACCAGAAACAGTTTATGGTTCAATGGGGTACCAAGATCAGATTTCTTTTTTAAAACTGTGGCTTTAATCAAGATATTTTGGATTTCCATCATCATATGTTATTTTCATTTATTTTTGTATATCTAGAAATCAAGAGCTATGAAACAACATTGGAGTACGTGAGCCAGCTTTTCTTTTCACTTGAGTTTTGGTCTGAATTCATGTATTAATGGTTCCCTGCTCACACTGTCGTAAAAGGTACCAGCTGAAGTTAGATATCCTCGATAAATACACTGCAGGTTTGTGTCTGTGGGTTCAAAGCTGCCTGACAATCCCACAGGGGTTCAGACATCTCAGTCAAAGTTTTCTTAGTGTATTCAGTCAGACATCTTGACTGTAAAAACAACTGTCCCCAACCAGGCATGTGCTGCATTAGTCCATGTCTCTCATAAATGGCTACGACACTGACTATTGGCTGACTGAACTGCTGTCTGTTTGAGGAGGTTAATACAGCAAATACAAATACAGTTTAAAATGATTAATTTACCTGCTGCAGTTGGACTTTGACTTTTCTTGGATATTCCTTTTCAACATGGAACTTTACAAACAAACAAAAAGTTAACAGATACCGTGCTTAGTGACTTCCTTAAATTCAGTGGCGTGAACAGTCAAAGACATTGTGGTGGTCATAAAATGCTGACTTGGACTTGCATCTAACAGCATCTACAAAAGACATTTACTGACAAAAATTGTTTCCTGTGTTTGTCAGACAAGAGAAAATACTTAATCTAGGACTTCCCAACACAAGCAAACAAACCTTCCAGATAACTCAACTTCAGTCAGTTTTATACACCGACCTTCCAGTTTTAGCAGGGGTACAAACCACATGATTGCTGTTTTTGATATTCACGACACATTGAGTTATCTGGTTCTTGTAAACATGTACAGTTTCAGATTTCAAAACCAAACATAACATTAACACCAAACGACACGCAGACCAGAAAAGACATGACTGCACGATTAGCTGTGATGGAAGTGGTTGTGTGACTGAGCCGTTAGTCACAGCATCAAAGCAAAAATGGTGTCCATGGTAAAAAGCATTTACTGGAATCCAGGGTGTCTTGGCAGCTTTGTGGGAAGACACACATACCACATATACAAGCGCCAAAGGTCTGCTCTCAGCTCCCACCCCCCACCACCAATCTCCTGTTTCTCCTCTCTTAATTAGGCAACATATTTTTCCAATATCATTGATCTGTATCCAAGGACATTCCAGATAATAATAATAATATATATTATGATCATCTCCCCTCAAACCTCCAATAAGAAAATCAAGCAAATTTAAACTGTTAAAAATGTTTATGTTAATGTTTATATGATCAAACAGTCCATATAATTAATAATGTAACAATCTTAGTTAGAATGTAATCTCTGTTTACACACTGTATATCACTTCTTCTATGATCTGATTAAAATCAAATCATCACAAATTCACTTTTACGTTAGCAAATCTTACTGTGAAACAGCAGAAGAAAAGCTGATTTCTCTGGGGTGAAGTATTAGTACTGCTATGATTTGAGGGATGAAAGGAAAACAAAGCTATTTACCATCTTATACATTAGGAGACTTGACCATGGATGTATATGTATATATAAGGTGATCAAAAAACACAGCACTAAAGTGTTAACTGAATGACTGACGGCTACATTTTAAGCTAACAACTTTCAGTGTCCATTTGTTGTTCTGTCCTGGTATCTTCTGTATTGCAGAGAGAAAGGATGAAAAATGTCCTGATATCCACTACAAGGATTAACAACAAACCACGTTGTCAGCTGTATTTTGTCTAATAATAACCAAAATGTCCAAACTCAGGAGGTTAGAGGAAGTTATAATCAAACCACAACTGCCTTCTCAGTGATGAGTGTAAGCCATGAGTTTAAGACTTAACATGTCATGATATGGCATTCCCATGTGTAAAGTTACCTGTGCTCTTGACAGTCTGCTGCTGTGGGGCTTACATTTCTTGGATTATTGGCATGTTGGTATGCATCAAATCACAAACAGGTCAAAACAATTACAAAGAAACATGTTCAGTTTTATTCCTTTGATTTCCTGACAGCAGCATACAATTAAAAAGTGAAATGTATCCCATTGCTTTTCCAAGGCCTGTCGTCAGTTAAGGTCAAAAGTTGATTTTGAGTTGTTTATTAAGAAAAATAATAATTATCTTTTCCTACTATTATCATTCCAACTCCACCCTCAACTTCCAGCTCATTGCAATAAAACTCCCTCTCTCGCTTTGCCTCTCTCTGATACGCTCCGTGCATGTGTGTTCAGATCATTAGTTTTTATGGTGACATGTTTAAATTGATGCGTGACTTTAAAGTGCTCAACATCATTTCTTTTCCACTTAGAAACAGAAGTAGATGCTGACTGTTACAAAATTGACTTAGACTCTGATCTTTATTGCCGAATTTTTGTTTGCAAGCTCATCTTGCTTTTATTCTCTTGAGAAATTATTTACGCACATTTCCAAAGAGAAATTTTGGAAATTTAATCAATCTTGATACAATGGATATAGAACTTACACAAATCAAGGGTGGAGTTTTAAGGACCTCATCATGTATGTATCATCCGTTCTGCATTATCTTTTTTTCCTTAAGGTTCAAAGCAGCTTTATGAAAATGAGTTACATTTGAAATAATTCCTCTCAGGAGCAGATTTTCAGATGATGATTAAAAACCAAGTCAGGATATAGACGTAGATGTCTTGGCTCTTTTGACCTGCTTTGTAATTCCAGCTTCATTTAAAACATTTAAATCTTCATTCGAAAAGGAAAAATAACTCATTGGTCACTTTTTCTCAGGCCACAGTGTTCCCACAGCAAATGTTGAGTTCAAAGATGGAAACAATCATACTTGTGCCAAATGTGCCAAAGGCAACATCGAAGTTGTGGATTTGATTTGAAGTCTGTACTTTTAAAGGTATTTTGGGTATATTGTCATCATTGACTTACGGGCAGGATTACAAACATGAACTTGGACTCCAGCCTTTGTGCATGGAATCTTTTATCATGGCAGTACAGACCACCAAATTTTCATTGTGAGAAAAAGATCATAGAGAAAGTCTAGTTGGTTCCTTGTGGGCCACTAACAGGTAAATAGGTAAAAACAATAATGCACAATAAGTGCAGCCAAACATTTTGCTAAGGAAGGCACTGCTGATGGAGCCATGCGTGACAAAAAAATAAGGTTTTATTTGTGTCTGACATTGTATTTTATTACTTTTGATTTTCATACATGTTCATGACTTCAGATTTTCATATCACCTTGTGTCATACAAAACAACCAAAGGAGTTTTGTGATTTCTGGCAGCCATATTTGTTTTGATTTGGAGGCATAACTGTAGGAAACAGGCTCAGAATGATTTCATAATGCAACAGACAGAGTATTGTTTTCATCCAGATTATTGGAAGCATCTTTGAGGACTCTGGAAATACCTTCAAAGCAGAGACTATTCTAAGATGCACAATATTCTGTGAAATATCAAACAACATACAGTCAACTGTATTGTGATCAGTTCAATAAACAGCTGCCACACTTCATACCATGCAGATCTTATCCAAATCCAGAGACCCCCAACAAATATTTGGAGAAGTTAAGATGTTTAAGTTTTTGTGGTTTGTCCATACATTTGCAATTGCTGTGCCTGTCAATGCAAACAAATGGCCCAACAATATATGACTCTATAGTGAGGCAACTGTGTGGGAACAAATGAAAGCTACAGTACATAATGACTCACTTTGGCTGTCATGGGTCCATAAATCAGCGGCAGTTGCTTCTGTGAAGCCTCAACTGAAAACCTGTCCACAGTAAAAGGATGACTTACCTCACTTCTGCACTCTTTTTCCATTATGCCTGATCTCCATCACACCAGAACATTACTGAAGAGGGGTGGAGTGGGGGGAGCAGCAAAACCAGAATTGGTATTACTGCACAGTGAAAGAAAGAGAGAGAGAAGGGATGAAGGGGTGTGAAGGAATGTAGCTGTTCAAAAAACTCTTTGATTTAGTGGTCACGGAGTCCGATGTGACTCACTCTGGCTCAAACAGCGTGGAGATCACTCAGACGTTCATCCCCCTGGTCCGGTAATTTTCTCTCTGTGTGTGTTTATACAGTATGTGTGTGTGTGTGTGTGTGTGTGTGTGTGTGAAAGAGAGGGAGAGAGTATAAATTTATCTGCTGCACCTGAACTTGATGACTTGTGCATGTGGTAAGTTACGAAGCTTGTTAAATACAGACACCTGGAAATATGAGTTTGAAAAGGAAAAAGTCAACTACAGAGATGTTGTACTAATCCCCATTAAAAAGATCTAAAAAGATACTGTTAATTGGTATCATGAACATTTCTCCTGCACGTTTCTTCTGCTCATGTTTCTCGTGAGCACCTACTTGTAACGGGAAACGTGAACGACCACAGAGACAGGCAGATGAAAAAGTAGTTGAAGCATGAAAGTTTTCTATTTTCCCTGCTTTTGCCGTAGCCTCCAGCTTACAATGTCGACACATACAGAAAACCCCCACGATCCTGACACCAAGTCAAGTCAACTGGAATGTGTTACTAACTGTAAAAAATGCATGGTTTTCAGTGGTTAAAACCATGTAGTACAAGGGCAGTGTTGAAACACTTGAAATCAATGCCTCATACCTTTGAAACAACTCACGAAATACAATACGCTGCCAAATACTGTACAGAAAAACTATCAGGTTAAAGCTGTCAAAACTGGGAGAAAAGTTCTCCGTTCTCTCCATGCCAACACCGTAATACCTGTTCGGTGAGGTTTCAGTTGTTTTCCTGTCTACTGATGAGTATGTCATTTCATTGTCTTTAATAAGCTTTCACACCAATCAAAATAAACTCATGAAATTACAAGCATTCCTAGCTTTTTCATGTGCCATGACCAGATATTCCAAACACAATGAGAGAAATGAACAAGAATGAGACAAAAACATATGTACAAATGTCAGCCTAAAAATCAAAAGTCAAAATGAAAACGGAAGCACGTGGTACATGTATTTGTCTGAGACAGCATGGTCAAAAGGGAAAAATACATCTAGGTTGAAAAGGCTGGATGACCCAGAACAATTGCGTAAAAAGAAAACACTCTTTGCTCTATATAATCATTTTAGACCAACGATTCTGATGCTGGACACAACAGCATATCAGAGGAGATTTAAAGTGGCAGCAAGCCTGAGAATCTGGTTGAAAATGTCAGCCGACATGTTGGCTAGAACATCAGATCTGTTTATTCTAGCGACCTTGGGAACCTATCGCTCAACGAGAGACGTTTTAACAGCGTAACAGCCCTGAGAGGAGGCTGGCAGAAATAAATAAATCTTCATGTCAAATGAAAGAGATTTGTGTCTCAAGAAACATCACATCCCTTTATAAACCATGGCCTCTTGTACGCAGCGGGTGTCAGTCAAACTGCTCCCCTCCAACTCCACCAGGATCTCCTATTTCACAAGGCTCAATTAGAGAGATAGAGAGAGAGGGAGAGAGAGAGAGAGAGAGAGAGAGAAAAGAGCCACTCCGTTCTTTCAGTCTCTGTGTCAACAGGCTGAGCATGAAGTTTCACTTTTCCCAGTGCACTTCTCACCTGTGTCTCACTGAAGTCATGCCAAAAATGATCATGTATAAGTAGAGTGTTTGCCTGTGTGCTGGCTGATGGTGAAAGTGCTCTTGTGTGTGTGTGTGTGCTGAAGGGAGTGTGTGTCTGTGCTTTTTGCATGTGCGCGTTAAAATCTCACATAAGGTATTTGGCAGGCTCCAATCCAAAAGTGTTGAGACACCACCTGATCTTTGCATGTCTGATTGTGTGTGAGTGTGTATCAATAAGGGCCTTGTGTTATCAGGCCTCTGCCACCCGCCCTACACCAGTCTGATTGAAATGTAAATTGAAAATGTCATAAAGCCCATATTGTCAGCCAAACGCTAAGTTATGAAGAATTAATAACAGGCTCTTTCATTAGGGAAATGGCAGCACTCATTTGCTCTGATTTTCCTCCAGGTGGAATGATCCCATAATTACTTCAATATTGAGAAACACAGAGTTGAAGAAAAGAAAAAAAAAAAAAAACACATCTGGGATCAATGACAACATTTTCTTTAAAAACAATGTTCCTACTCTGACAGCGTTTGCTGGTAAGAACAACAGTGCTCTGTAAAATGGGTGTACTATACAATTGTTGCCATTTAGTCGCCGTGTTTCAAAGGTGTCAAAATTTTCTTGCAAATACAGTTTTATTTCTGTTCATGCAGAGGTTGTTGTTGATGTCTCTGTCAGTTACATTTGAGAGAATACTGTATGGTAACCAAAATGGAGCGATAATGAATCGGACACATTGTGGTCAAGTTTCGAATAACAGTGGAAGAAAGAGGGGCTTTTGTCTGGACCACATGAGTGGAATCGTGTCAGTGCTGCTGGTTGACCATCCTGTTCATAATGTCCGTGACTCACTGTCTGTCTGTGGTGTTTTCATTTTCTCATTGACTTTCCCTGAACTTGTTTTTTTTTCTTCTCAGTTCATTGCAGTTGAATGTACTTAATGGCAAAATGGCGCAAACTGGGACTAGAGCTTTTTACTGCCACAATTCCAAAGCACACTTGTGTCATAATCATGTTATTCAATCGGCATCTAGATATGCCATACCTGTCAGGTGGATGTATTATCTTGGCAAAAGAGAAGTAATGACTAATTTTAACAGATTTGTGCTTACAGTCCGAACAAAATATGTCCCCTGGTTACACAGACAAGAATTGAAAACAATTTTTTAATTGTCAAATGTGGGTCCTGTTTAAAATACCACACTAATGGTCAAACTTGTAGACATAAAGTAAACAGTCTAAACTTAAAGTAATTTGTATTTGGGACCTAACTAGGATAACACAAAGCACCATCTAGGCCTAGGAACTGAGGTTTGGAAAATGATATTAACACACTGGACTGTAACCATGGTCTTCCCGACTTTCATTCAGACCTGTCATGATGGCAGTGAGTGAGAAACCAGAGAAGTGTATTTTTATTGACTCTGGACCTCTGCCGTAAAATGTCAGGAGGGAGAACCCAGAGGCTGAGGTTGGACAGACAGAAAGAAACTTTCAGGATTAAAGGATGGGACACTGATACGGGGAAGTTCCTGTGTCCACAGCCTTGAGGGACATTGAGGCTTCAATTGCCAGTCAGGGCTGTGCTTGTGTTTGGACAGATGCAGTTCATAAGAGAAGATTTAACAAATCAGAATTCACCATGATCCTTAGCTAATACACAACTATGACAGAATAGTATTGTGTTAGTAAGAGTGGTTGTAACACCAAGACCAAAGATAGGAAGGCTAGGGAAAACCAGTTTGCCTCGTTAAGGATATTTTCAGGACACATAAAAACAATTGGAATCATCTCTCCCCTGTTTTCTGACTGGCTAATGACCTAATGCGAGCAAAGGAGTACTGCTAGAGGGGGTTTGGTGAAGCAGCTGAAGAAACTGTTCAAATTCACAATTCACTACAGACCTAAAGTTGAGTGTTTTTGTTTATTGCTTTGTTTGCTACAAAATGACTGCGTGAACTTTTGGGAATGACCTTTACTTAATCCTCAAGGTTTTTATTCTTTCCTGCTCAAATGTGATGTGTTTTAATGAGGCCATCTGCGGCCTCACTTTTTAGAATTTGTTTAACGTCTAAATTTAAATTGGAATTTACACTGAGTGAAATTTATCAACTTGATAAACTTGGATCTCTGCTTTGGGTTTCCACCTGCCTCTGAGAAAAACATCAGGCTCTTTAGCTGCTAAAGGCTCAATGTTCACCAGCTAGTTGTTGTGTCTGACTGCTCTTTGTTGCTGATGCTGAGCAGGTACAGTGGGTTTTTAGAGCTGTATTGCTGACTGCCAGTTCAGCTGCCTGCTGTGGCCGACTACGATGGTATGAGAGCAGGGAGTGATGCATTTATAGTCATATACAGTCATTCATTTATGACCCATTGTCATAGAAACCAGACACCGGAACAAATCAGGACGTGTGTGGTATCTGAGAGCTCGTTGGTCATCATGTTATGTAAAAATTAGAAAACAGACAAGTAGCCTGTTTTATACAAGCTTTATTTACAATGTCATTTCCAAGTTTTGCAGTGTAGGAAGCACATTTTCATCAAGAGGTCTTCATCGGACAGATGCTGGGCCTCTATGAAATCCATCTAAGTAGACATGAGTTTTATTTTTCTCACTTTCAAATGGCCAGACATCTCCTCTACCACTGTGACATAAAGAATGTACATAGTATGTTTCTATACAAGCAATATAAAACTTGGCAAATGGAAGGTTATTTGCTACTTGAATATGTAAAGAAGTTTGCCAATGAGTAAAAAAATACAGCGAACACTGCATGTGTAGTGATAAATGCTGACCTGTTAACAGCCATGTTGTTTATTTCATCTCTTTAACACACTTTGACTGGCCCACAGTGCTGTTAGGAGTCACTAGGGAACAGTGGGCTCATTTTAGCTTGGGTATGTAATACACCACATTTTGTGAAAATTACTGCAATACTCAATCAGTAAATTGTTCATAAAAATTAAGGAAAGGTTTAGGGTTATAGCTCGGACAACACATCCAGGTGTCGACTAATTTTTTGATGAGAAATTAGCATTAATAAGGTTTGTACTTGGCTAGCTAGCTTCTGAAAAACAGTCCCTCTGGTTTGATTACTGAGATAATACCTGTGACAATCTTTCTGCCAGTATCTCATTATTTGCCAGTAAAATGGAGCAACAAAATACAGTGGCTGACTAGATGGGGCATGAATGGTGACATTAAATAACAATAATGTATCCCCAATGTCCCTGATATACATTTAAACGGGTCAACCACAATGTGGATGCATTCCATTATATACAGATTTCTCACCAAACCAAAGACCGATGGAGATGGACGGCTAAAAGAGTTCTGTATACTATAGCTTACAGCTCAAACTGACGGTCGATGGTTTATAAAGCACAGATGTTGAGAGGACAAGAAGATAACTGGACAGAACATGGCATCTCTTTACTTTTGCAAATATACTGCAAAAGTTTGTTTTTTCTCCACCCACTTCTGTAGAATCTGATTTATCGTTATTTCGCCAACTTAACCCAACTCATGCGCTAACTTCATTTTAATGCAATAAGATTTGCATAAGCAACATCTAATGAGCCTTTTCCCCCCACACGCAATACCAGCCTTTGTTGGTATCACTAAAACACTGGAAATATGATCAATTGCAGAGTAACCATAAATTCACCAAATATTCAGTGAATTAACAGTGTAAAATGTGCTTTTTTTGTCAATGAGAAAATATTCATTTTCAAACATGACCACTTTCTTAGCAAAGTCACTTTCTAAAAAACTCCCAGTCCTGAAAAGACAGGAGGTTAATCCATGAGTTTTCCCCATTTTACACTGATCTGAGACACCACTGTCATTACATGGAAACAACTGCTACGCTGTTTCAAAACCATCTCCGCCTATTCTTGCATAAGACACGTATTTAACAGTATTTTGATGTCGTATGAATTCTTAACATCAATTGTAACAGTATAAGTGGTGATATAATAATACTATTAATAAAAAAAAGTAACAACACTGCTGTACAAGCGGCAAAAGAATAAATAAGCCATTAAGATAAAAATGCACGGCATGAATTAAACCAAGGTTACACAATATAACATTTATGAATAAAATAGTTTAAAAACAAAAAAGCCCTCATTAAGCCTAATTAATCTCAACAATACTAATTTTTGTCAATTTTTTTTCACGTGAATGAGATTAAAACTCATCTAATTTTTTTTCTCTTTTCAAATAACACAATAAGACTGGTCTTAAAAGACGGCATGCCTCGCTGCTATAAGGTTTAAGACCAGCCAGTCTTATTTTTTTAAAATAAAGGCACTAAATTGGAGGATTCAACCATCTCTCTCTCTCCTTAGAAAAATATATGCACTTATGCCTATAGAATGCATATACCCTTGGGTTTAGGTTTTTCTTTTAGTCTTTCTCACCCATTGTGTTAATACAATATTAATAAGCTCTGGAAATAAAATTTAAATAACAAATTTATTTAAAAAGCTACACAATATGTACAATATGTAACAGTAACACCAACTTAAGTTTCCCTGTTACTGATACTATCATGTATGAAGGTGTACTAGCAAAACACTGAAATACTGTGAAATACATGCAGGATTACTATAAACTGTGTGGTGTAAACTTCGAATATATATTGAATGAATGTTTGACCTGTGAACAACAGGATCTTTAGATATTACCGAACAGTTTCCCTTTCTTCATTTTAAAACGGCTGGCCCTTTGAATCCAACCAAATGCAGTGCATTAGCCTACATGAGCTAATGAACAAGTTCATATACTTACTTTTCCAATACTTTTTGAGGTGAATCAATCAAATTGTTTTTGGCTCAATTAGATGATGGGTTATTCGCTACTTAGACAAATAACACTACAGCCAACATAAGAGACACTATATAAAAATTCTATCAAATGTGCATTTTATGGAAAATAAGACACTAAACACACATTTAATTCAAGCTGAACAAAAATTGCAAATAGGCTTAATGGGGGCTTTTATCGTAAATAAAAGCATATCTGTAACAATGTTATTCATTAAAAAAAAAAAAAAAAAAAAAGAAGTTATTTTGCCATCCTATGCTCAGACCGCAAACTGTCCAAATGCCTACAGGGCAACACAGTAATACCCCATAGGCTTTATTATTTAGTCCAAAACATGTTGTACTCACTAATACTTGAGATAAAACCACTTCTACAGATGCCATCTAGCCACATGTTTAGAGAGGCTGGGCAGAACCACTGCAGGAGATAAATACTTAAAAGTTTACAGGGGAGCCGACTGCTTTTTTTGTTATGCAGACTAAGCAAGTTACACCTCTCAAATATTTCTCTCACACTGATGCAAACTCCCCTCCAACCATGTCGATAGAAACAGATAGGTGAAATTATGTCACTGAGGTATCCTGAAGAAGCAAGCAAATGAAAAAAATACACGCAAGGATTACATAAAAAGGCTTATTAACAGACAAACTGCTTGAGTATGTACTGCAATATTCTGCCTCCATCCTAGGTATTTGTAACAGGTTGAATTGTAACAGACTTGATGTGGTGTGGAAGCACAAGCAGGCATGTCCATGAAGACTGAGAACAGGGAAGGGGAGGGAAACAGGGCAATGGAGTGCATAACAAAGAACAGGAGAACATGAGGAATAGGGAACTGGAGGGGTAGAAAGGAGTTTAATTGGGAGCAGAAGGGTGAAGGTTTGCTTTCCTGACCCCATCCCTCCTCAGGCTTATCTGGAGGTTACAACGCATGACACTGCAGAGGGTTGTTAGTGCTCATGCTGCTGCCGCTGCTGTGCTGGTTATTCGCAGGCTCGAGTCAATGCAAAGTCATGCAAAAAGTAGGCAGGCAGGTAGTTCATGCATCGTGTGCCTCAGCCTGGCCAACTGTTGGCCAAAGACAGGCCGGGCCAGGCCACACCAGGCTTGGCCAGTTCATTGGTGTGTCAGTCATGCAGTGACATTGCTGTTGGGGGAGGAGAAAGAGAAACAACGGTGAGACTGCGAGGTCTGTTAGCCTGAAATTCTGGCCTTAATGTGAACACATACAGAACAGAGTTAATGTGAAGGCTTCTAAAAGTACATCATGTTAATAAGAGATCAGTCATGATGTGCCTTAAAAACAAGGAAAATGTAAACAGAATTGAAGAAAAAATTAGTTAAGCTGAGGACTTTAACATCTGCAACAAACATAATAAGCTTAATATTCCTATTTTAAGTGGCATAAGCAACTGTGTTGTATTTTTCAAAATCCCTTTAAACAATCCTTGAAAACTTTTTTTTTTTTTTTTTTTTTAAAACTATGATAACCAAATGAGTCAGTAAGCAAATCTGTGGTGTGGGGAGGGAAGCCTGCAGTGTTGCAAGGATAATATTGACCAAATACTGTGGCCCATGCATTTAAATTTATCACAATGGCACATGAGATGTTGTCTGAGACAACCGGGTAAATGCTGGTCGGAGTGAAACTGAACTGATGCCTTCCCTAGTTTGATCGATGACAGATAATGAAAACCAGTCCAAAATGTTATGGAGCACACTGATCTTTGCGTCATCTACCTGTGGACCTTAACATTTGAAACAGATACAACAACCGATGTAGCTACTTTGCTTATTTTCTTAGGGGAAAATTATTTTTCACTCACAATTATTGCTGTTTTTTTCCAAATCATATTGTCCTATTAGAGATCTTCAGACCATTTAGCAAGCAAATGGAAGATATGCATGTGCTGTCTGTACATCTTCCTATGTCTCACTGTATTTGTTGCTGACAATTGATCTAAATTCACAAAACATTAAACATGAACACATGTAAATGAAACTTTCTGTTACCTGCTGAAAGCTACAGCTTAAGAGTTAAAACTGTAAATCCAACAACTCTGGTCAAAAAACAAGCTGAACTTCAAATGCTATCACAGGTAGAGATGTGCATAAATACTGCATTAGCAGACAAAGAGGTTCCTCTAAACAAAAATGACAGTAACTTGTGAAGAGGGTGTGTATTCTTCTTTGCCTTGGGGTCCAGGTCACCTGCCTGGCAAACATCTGCCACAGAGTACAGGCTGATTAAAGTCAGTGGTTCACAGGGAAGAAGAGAGGGTGTCTGGGGTGATTAATCAGACCCTATCAAATGTGCTGGAGAGTGAAAAGGGTAAAAGCCTGGCATCACAGGTAAGGGTAAAATCTGCTTAGTTGGAAAAAAAGTGGTTTGGGCAGCCTTGCCTGGTATCTCTACCTCATGGATCTGACCAAGAAGAAAAACAAAAGAAAATCAATAGGCAGAATGCAGGGAAACAAGAACGTCCATTAGAAATGAATGGAAATAGAGTGCCTTAAAAAAAAGGCACATCTACTGTATGAAAGTTCAAGGGATTTGTTAAGGTAGTTTGTTGCAGTATTTTTCTGCCCTGCAGCCATCTACCTTGCGGTAGCTGGCTGGACATGGCCTGGATAGGAGCGGCGTGCGCTGGTGGCTTGTCTCTGCCGGGCCAAGAAGGACTGACCGGAGCCGGTGTTGGCAAGTCTGTCCTCAGCCGCCTTCTTCTGCAAAGACATACCCTGAGAAAAGATGCAGAGGGAGTATTATCATTGTTCTTAATGGTCACTGTCAGTATAATATGTCAGTTAGTACACAGAGACCCAATAGCACAGTATGAGCCAGAACACTAAACTGTTTTAACACAGAGTGAGAGAGTCACCGCAGAATCAGCTACCGTCAGCCAACTAATCTTGATGCATGAGAAAGCAAATTAGCTTGAACAAAATATTAGCGCCAATTTAACAACTCATGAATGTTAACACTAGCTATTGATCAAATGTGTAACAGAGCAAATGTTGACTGTTAAGCTTATAGAAAGGCATATGCTGCCCTCTAGTGGTTAAAATACCTTCATGAATGACTTGTGACTGGCAAAAAAAAGTCTGCATTACTTTATGGTTACAGCTAACAAATATTTTTAACATAAATTAATCCAACAATTATTTTCTGTATTAATTATTGTTAATTAATTTATCTTTTTTTAATTGGTTACTTTGATATTAAGGATTTTGTATATGATGACTTGAGTAGCTTTACTCCGGCATCTGACATCTGTGACTGGGCTCACAATGTCAGGCTGCAGGTCCTTCTTACCATATTGTACCAGGCTGACACAATCAGTTTCTCCTCATAATCTCTCTGGCCTTTTGTCTTGTCCATCTCTTTCTGTTTGGAGGAAACATCAAGCCACAAAAAATTAAGCAATGCCAAGTGCTTTTTAAGTTATAATACACTGTCATCCAAAAGAGTTTTTGCACACTTCAAGAGGCTTCCTTCTCCTGTCAGTAGTTATCCATAAGGCAACTGGTACACCCAACTAATTTGCCATCTAATACTTAATTACCTCCAATGAGTGCAACATCCTCTCCTTTTCCTGCAGCTGGTTCTTCAGGGCCTGGACCTCTGGACCTGAACCCTGGTTCTGCTTGGGGTCCAGGGTTCGAATCACCTGGAGAGGACACATTCAATCACATCATCTACATTTTCTTGATGACCCACACCTATAACAAGCATCAGTGATTACAGTACACCTTGCACAAGAAAGATCACCTGAACTTTGGTAGAAAAATGTACTCACGCTCTTGGCTTTTTCCAGGTATTTCTTATATCTCTCCTCCATCAGTTTCATGTCCTCATCTTTCTTTTTCAAAGCCTCTTCAAGCTCGTCCACTCGTTGGGCTGAGGGGTGACACACACACACACACATATTTGTTAAAAATAATAAGAACAGATGAAAAGAGAGGATGGAGGTTAACAGGTCAACACTCAGAATTCAACAGAGGTCCAAACTCACAGCAGGTGTTGTGTTTAAGCTCCATTTCGTCAATGAAGGAATTTTTCTTCAGTAACTCATTGTTTAACTCTCGTAGTTTCTCCCTGAGGAAGAACACAAAATATCAACATCAAAAGTGATCGTTTTAGGTCCAGCTTTACCTAAAATTCATTGCAGTAATGCAAGACTAAATCACGCTGTCGTTTTACATCGAGTTTAATGTCAGCCTGACACAGAAAAGAAAAAAAACATACTTCAAGGTCTGTACATAACTTACATGTGCTCCTCGTATTTCTTCTTCAGAATGGAAGACTGAAAAAGACAAAGGATATATTGTAACATTATTACAACCCATACCCCCTACATAAACTACAAACTAGAAACACTCAGTCAACATCACAGTTGTATTTCCCTTCTTATCCAACAGAGGGAGGTGTAGAACCAATAATGTTTGGAAGGGGTTACCAGTATGGAATAGTGAACTGCAAAATCTGTCAGGTCTGTCAGGCAACCAATAGAGAATTAATGTTTCTAATACTTATATTTTTAGAATTAGAGAAAGGTTGTAATTCCTTTTTTCATTTTTTTCATATATGTAGGCAGCATCAAACAACATCAAGGAGCAAGGAATGTTGGGTGACCACAGGAAGGGAAAATCTACATGTAGAGGATGGCAAAGGGCTGAATGAAGAATTAAAGATGCCTCTCTGATTCTACTAGGAAAATGTCCCAACACATTGCTAGGAAAAAGTTTCTCTTTACTTTTGTGCATCAACTCAGTGTAATAATGGCATAAAAATCCTTCCTGAGGTAATTCTGGACAGATTATAATTCTACTCGCAAAGAAAATATACTGTATTTTGTAGTTCTTATTTTATTCTCTAAAGATGTATGATGTACAGTTTGCAAAATGTGTCACTTTATTACATTCTGAGTTGTTACACATTTGTTTCAGGAAGTCAAAGACTAAAGCAAACAGTGAAAGTTTAGAAGATTCAAGAAATTTGTCATAAATGACAAAGTTATACTTACTATAGTCTGATTGTGGGAGCATTATTTGAAAAGAAAATGCACAAATATTTTATTGATTGGCAAGAATCATAGACCTGCCAAATGTGGATGATTTTACATCCGTGTGATAATCTGTGAAGGTGACACACTAGCTCCTAACGTAAATGACTGAAACTGTACTGACAATTCTACCTCTTGTGCACTGTCTTAGCTTAAGTGTACTTTTTATAAACTTTATCACATTACATTATTATAAAATCCCGAAAACAACATGTTCTGGTCATCTCGAGTGAAAAAACAGATGATTAAAATAATAATAAGAAGAAACGTATAGAATGTTGGTGATGGCATGCAAAAGCTACACAGACGGACAGGATTGTTTAGTATTTTAAACTGGTTATTACTGTGGTTAATCACATGGTGGAGAAACACAGCAGCTCATGAAAGATGGCGTCAAACATGCAAGCTCTCTCTCACACATAAACCTTCTTGGGAGATGCTCCAAAAGCTCTTCTTCCTAACCAGTTGTTCTCTACTAAAGACTAGTTCGAAGGAGACGGAAAACAGAGAAAATGAAAATGCTCCCAGTATGTCATGGAATATCTCCAACAAATTTGTGCTGCTCATTATATCACGGTCTGATCTGATGCTATCAACGCTATAGACAGAAACAATGTGGAAACAATGAGAAAGGACATACAAATGGAAAAACAAGTTGTGTTAGGAATACTTATTGTTAGGTGGAGTTAGTCACAACTAAAGGAGATCAAAAATGATTTGTTCTCTATGCAATGGGTCAAGCATGTACACACACATACAAATGTGATATGTGTAAAACTGTTAACTCATTTTGCTGTTTTGCTTTCACAAGTCACTTGTGTTAAAATGAAATATCAAAAGCCTGAGCCTTTGGAAGGAGCGCTGTACTACAGCTTTGTCGAACATATTTATTTACCAAATTAGTATAATAAGAATTTGACTCTGTGTGGTTGTTGCCAACATTTCAACTGGTACCAGTTATACACTTGCAGTGCTGGACCAAACATTTCATTACTCACATCATCCGCTTTGGAACCCTGTTCTTGAAGAGACTTCTGTAGCTCCTCCACCTGACTCTGTTCCTCCATCAGACGCTGATTGATTAGCCTAGATAAAAAGCACAAAAGGCCAGTTTGACAAGATCACAGCAATGAGCAAAATGCACACACTGGCAGATAAAACAACATAGGGGCAGGTCACTGACTGAAAGGTTAGTATAGACAAAGGAAATCTTTGTGGGGAAATAAATGGAAGATTGATCCCCATTCCAACAGAAGGAAACACAATCTTTCCACACGATACTGAACACAGAGGAGCACAGATGAGGAAGAGTGTTTTTCCTCATACAAGTACAAGTTGCTGTTAATTCCACACAGTTCTGTGCTTTTTGCAGACCTGTTCTCTGTCTCAAGTTCATTTTTCCTTCTGTTGGCATCCTCCAGTAGACTCTGCAAAAGTGCAATCTTCTCATTGTCTGATCCCTCCTGGGCCAGCTTCAACATCTTGTTCTCGTGCTGAAGACGAATCAAATGTTCTCTGTAAAAACACATTGGACAGAAGAAAGTGTTAATTTCTAATAAAACTGGTAACTAATTATATACAGCTGGAATAAACCAATAACGGTTGTATAGGGACTCAACAACCCTACACAACATTTACCACATTACATCATTAATTCATTTCATTATCATGACTAAAGATAACAGAGATCACCAACAACAAACACATTTTTAGTTACATAAGTGTATTTTTAGAGGAAACGCATAAGTCAAGATGCATCAGTTTTTTTGTGGATGAAGTTGCACATATCTTCATCATAAATATGGATTCACCACAATCTGCAAGTTTAGTGCCGGATTGATATCTTTATAAAAAATACTGCAATGACTAAAAGCTGCAAACAGTTTGTAAATACACCATTCTTTAGCAACATCTAGAGGCATCTAAATCTATATATTGTGCATGCTGAAGAGCCAAGGGGTTACAATCAAATGGAACTAAAAAGCAGGACTGAACACAGAAATGTTGTACAGGAAGACAGACAGAGAGCTTTGTCATACTGTAGAGTGAGACTGAGCAGAACATACATAACACTCAGGCTTCCCACTTCAAACTATCTACTTAACAGATAAGACTGGATGTGATGTTTGACAGTGTTGAGCATAGTCTGTCTCAGTCTGTGTTTTTTCAGGGTGTGGCTGCTGACTACTTTCCAATGGGAGAACTCACTAAATGTTTCCAGGCCAATTCACAGTTGCTGGACAGGAAAGGTTATGCCAGAGATCGCAAAGTAAGACCAGAGAAGAGGTGCCAATAATACTTATACAATATTACACCAACATGATCATATTTCTTATGGTGGAGCTTTGATTCTTACTCTGCAGCAGATCCAAAGAAGAACTACATCTCCAGCTGTTGTTCTAGCTGTTTTATATTTGAAAGAAAAGTGGCAGGCACAAATCAATTCCAGATGTTGCTCATAAAAGCTACAGGTTGAATCTGGCAAAAAGAATTTCAGTACTCAACAATCACTGTTAGATGCTGAACTGACAACCAACAGACAGGAATGAGAGTGAATAACTAAGACACCCAGTTATGAGCTAGTTCTTCTCTTTAGATGCTTCACAGGAAACATCACTATTGCAACATCTTACTTCCATTTTCAAATGCTTGCAGGATATGACATAACCTCGGGGTACAGTAGAAAAGCTTTTCATTACTCTACCACTAGAGAATAGTCTGGAGTGGGTTAACTCAAATAAGTTTTCTTTAGATTTGTACCTTTTAGAGGATTAAAATCAACATAAATAAATCACATCCACATTTTTCTTGGTTTGTAAAGCACGTCAGAAAACCCAGCCCTCTTGGAAAGCAGCAACTCGGCTGATGTAACTCGCAACTATTACATAACTCACTACAGGGACAGCTCTTTTTAGGCTTTAACACAGCAATGGGAGAGAGAGGAAGATGACAGAAACGCCATCTGGCTGCAAAGTCCACACCAGCATCACAGACATGCCACACACACACGTCAGCAGAGAATTCAACTGCTTGCCTGTCATTGTAAAGCACCTCTCAAACATGTTTGATGCCTCCCTAATGTTTACATTAATTTCCAAACCAAGATACATAAATATATTACATGATCTGATATTTGTTCCCCATAAACAGCTCTTTGTCACTACATTCTCTTTTTTTCAAATAACTAAAGTGAAACAAGAAAACATTGGGTTCAAAATCATACCTAATCTCTGGGGTGGTGATCTCAGCAGCCAGTGAATCAGAACCGTCGTTGCTGGCCAATGGGAACAAACCTGAAACAAAAAGATGGCACCGTTACTGCAGGAAATTATTCTGGCTTGACCAAGTATGGCTAAAAAAATAAATAAATAAGATGGCTTTTGATCATTTTACCTGATGTAAGCTGTCCCTCCTGGGCTTGGACGCAATGGAGCTCCTCAATAGTCTCCTTCAGAGAGTCTCTCTCTGTCCGCATACGCTATAGAGGGAGAGAAATGGACTTATGCAAAAATGTATATTGGTCTTTTTGTGGAGTAAAAAGAATACCGTTGGTTTATTCTATCTTAATGTAGCAGTTCTTATGTTAATGAACTAAACTGTACATACATCCTTTTCCTTTTGCAGAGAGTCAACTTTCTCTTTGACACGTTTGTACTCAAACTCCATCTTGTCGGCCTTTTTGGATTCTTCTGACAGTCTGTTCTGAAGTTCAACCACCTGAACAGACAAAGGGAGGGTAATGACAAAACATTTTCTCTAAAAATACACATAACCACGTGTGTGAGGGTTACACATACACTGCCCTCCATGTATGTAATGATTATTGCATGTGATAGTCAAAATGACTTTTAGTGAGGTACCTGTCTCTTGTATGTCTCCAGTTGGCTCTTGGCAGCATTCGCTTTTCGTAGCTCTTCTTCCAAACCGATGTTGGTCTGCATTAACACTGTGTTCTTCTCCTCCATAAGCTTATTCTAGAATATTGCAACAGAAATGTAGGTTTCAATTGTGCTGTTTAACATATAAATATTGTCAGTTGTTTGACTAACACAAAACAAACAAATGGACACTCATGGTCCTGTTTAAATTCAGCAGAAGTCCTCACAAGGTTAAGTTGATACCATCATCTGTTGTCTGGGTGACTGTGTACCTGTCTCCTGAGGAGTCCCATGTCCTCTAATTTCTTCTTGTAGTGTTCCACTGTGCCCTCCAGCTTTGACACTTTGTCTGAAGAATGCCTGGAAGAGAAAAAACAGGTTCGTGTTATGCTATATTCGGAAAAGGAGGATGGAAAGCTTTACTAAAACTCTGTTTGTGCAGCAGCACACCTGTAACAACACAAGTCTGAAATAACAGGATAATGGGTCGACTATATGTTATTTGTCTTGTGTCACCTCCTGTTTTTTGACTCATTTTCACTTCCATCAGGTCCTTGGTGCAAAACCTATTTCTTTTCAAATCACTGATACCTTTAATTTTGGTTTAGCAAGCTGCTGCCAATACTTAATTTTGATAAATTTGATGTAGTCTGTCATGGATTATAAAAAAATAAAATTATCACCTGAGAGAGAGCCTCATTAGCCAAAGCAACAAGGATCATAGCTCTCTTACAGCAGTACCGATGAGCATGTGGTAGACTACTGCTGCGTGTCTATTAGTATGTATCTTCACTGAGACAAACAAAATGCATAATCAAATTCCTTGTAAATGTTCACATGCTTGGCAAGAAAGACTGAGCTGGCTAGACTCTTATACTTTAAACCATCAAAGCTTTTATAAAAAAAAAATAAAATAAAGTATAAATGAACACATAATAAACATGATCTGTGAGACAATGATTGAATGGAATGACTTTTACAAACAATGAACAGAATCTCTTTTCTTGATTAGGGTTTAGTTTGCTTTACTGAGGGAATGTCAGAGCCATGATTTTGCTTCCACGCCTAACCTGAGGACATCCATCTCATCCTTGAGAGACTGGGCTTCATCAGCCAGAGAGACAAGCTCTTCATTCTGTGACTTTACATCCAGGAGTTCTTTTTCAAGCTCTTCACAACGGATCCGGTAGTCATCTTTTGAGGCCTCCAACCTAAGACAGAATTAACCACAATAATCATCTTTCAAATTTGAGGATTTTTGACAACAACTGAACTCCCGCTTTTTATGTGACAATATCTCTCTCCCTCTTGCAGCTAAGCACCTGAAGGTTTCCTCCTGCAGCTGCTCAAGTTGTGTCTGAAGCTGAAGGTGTCTGCGTCCAGCAGGGCTGTTTATATCCTCTATGGAGTCAGACTGGTTAAGTCTCTCCATCAGGACCTGGTTTTCTGCTAGCAAACTGCTCTTCTCCTCTTGCAGGGCTGCCACCTGTGAGAAGGAAAATACCGAAAAAAGGGGGGGGCAAAAAACAGAAATGCCAAAAGAGGAAGGAGCAGGATGAAAGGGTGTCAATAGTGAGACACATGGGATCAGAAGAGGGGGGAGAAGATAGAGATTTGGATAACAGGAAATGAGAAAAAACAGAGGGAAAACAGGGATGGTATGGAGGATGGAACAGTTGTCGAGAGGGATGTTGAGAAAGGGAGAAAAGAGAAAGAGATGGCAAACAATTTAGAACGGAATGTCATTGGAAAAACATCCATATTATTGTATATCTCTCAAGCTACTTGTACATGTAATATTTTCTTTACAGCATTCAATCTATTAATCACTGCAGCATTGATTTTGGTAATAAAGCAAGCACACACCAAAAACACGTCAACAAGGCAAACCAACAAACCCCATCTTCGCAAAGAGGGCTACATATGGTTTGATGTTGCCTAATCAGAATCATAGACAGGGTATCAAACTGCACACAAAGCAAAGCAGAAGCCTTTTTATGTGCCACATTACTAATTACAAAGTCTGCTGCATGTCATAAAATATAAGAACTGACCATATTATTTTCTAAATCTTAATTTTTTAGGAATAAATATAAAATATTTCAATTACATGACATGAACACGCTATTTATTTATTTTGGGACTTTGAAATAAATGTCATTGGGTTTTTCTGAGTTTTCTGGGAAAGTTACTTTTCTTTGAGCCTACACTGGCACATGGGACATCCACAAAACTGAATATGTCAAAGACATGATCAGGACAGCACAAAAAGAGGGAAATGGGATCAGGACTCAGCTGTTTCATTCACAGAACCAGAAAAGGGCTTCCTACAGGTATTTAGCAGGTACAGGTATACTTGTGAGAAGTTATACAAGCAGACTGGAGTCTTTTTAATGACAAGGTTCCTAATATGCATTTTTTTCAACCAGTCAGTATAGTGTATAAATAATCTTAAGTTTGTGTAAATATTTGAGATATATTCATATATTTCACCAAGAAATAACTCCTTCCTGGTTCCAAAAGCCAAGTTTTTCCTCTTATCTACTGTTGCTGTGGGAAAGCATAAACCACACCAAGGTAAAAAGGCAGAGGGGTAATTAGTGAAGGGGTGACAAATGACACGCCCAGACAAAACTGCAGCTGTGGCTGGTGTGCCCTAAGAGGACCATGTGTATACGTGTGCACAAACAGTTGTGCACTAACGTGTACACACACATGCACGCATATGTAGGAGAAGGGGACTCTGGATTCCAAAGGGGATGCTGGTGCAAGCAGACTGAAAAAATCCAGGACTTTCAGACACACCACACACCATGGATGGAAAAAAGAGACAGAAAGAAAAATAAAGTTTGAATTTACCCTCTCTTCTAGCTCATTAAACTCTAACCTCAGTCTATCACGCTCCTCTTGGACATGGAGGGCCTTTAAAGCAAGGCATACAGTATTGGAATAGTCAGGAAATAAGAGGACACACAACAGGAGAGCAGGCCACCCTTTAAATAACAGCTCCGTTTCTTCTGCACTAACTGTGTCATAAGCAGTACGTTACATGTGAAAAAATATGATCAACTGCTATGAAGGTAGATATAAAAAGTGGGTTACATTCTTTTTCCAAAAGTTTTAATGTTACAAACTGACAGGGAAATAAGTAAGCATAGGAAAGGGCCATCAGCAGCATTTGGTTTGATACCATATAATTACAGTGAACTTGTGCATAAAAGGGAGCTGCTTTTAAAGTGCAACCAAAAAATAGCTCGAAAAGTATGCAGTATGACACAATCAGTTAGATAGTAAAAGAGTTGCAAAATATAGCAGAAAAAGTAAGAACAAAACATTTAATTGGGTGAATATGAGAATACTACTTATTTATACCATCTTATTTTTCTGTTTAAATATATTCAACCTAATTAACAGCTACATTACTGCAAACTATATAATTGCTGTACATAAGACAAACTCATTTATTGACGGTATGTTGTTGTGTCTTATAAGGTAAAAATAAAACAAACAAACAAAACAAAGTGAATTCTATTTTGATTTTTCTGATTAATTTCAGTTCCAAATTGCATGCACAAGTATTGGTGCTCAAGGGAAACTCTTAATGCCTGACAATCAACATAGTGATATTTGACGAATTTCTTTTTAACACTTTCAGTGCTATGAATACATAGACAGTCCTGTGGTAATAAATGTACAAAAATAATAATATTATCCACTTCAACGTTAATTATTCACAAACTTTCTTCATAATAACAACAATAACAATAAGTATAATTTCAAAAAAATGACATATAAAACCTCACCAGATGCACTGGTGGAGTTATGTTTTTCAGGTTTGGTTATTAATACATGTGATAGGAGTAGGACACTGTGCCATGATGTTCAAAATCAGCAGTTAAATAGCCTAAAACATTGTGGTTCTGACAGCATATGACCAACCTGCATGTCAAGCTCACGACACCTTTGGGAGATCTCTTCCTTGCTTGCCAAAGCATCATTCAGTTCCTCTGCTGTCTTCTTAAGCTGAGAACAGAAACAACATAAATAAATAAATACCAGGCAGATTTAATTTAATTTCCACACAATTTTTTGTCCACTTGGATGAGACTAAAGAAACTCATTTACATCAAGGCATGGCCTAAATAAACATAATTTCCAAAAAATACCATGATATGTTTTTAAGGCACTTTGTACACAGTAATGATGACCCAGTATGACAGCCCTTCTGCTGAAGCTAGTTGTTACACAGATCCAGCTGTTTTACATGTCTGTGGCCAAAAAGGAAGAGAGTGAGACAGGATGTTTTATAGTGTAGCTTTGTATGCAATAACATGGATGTTGCGGTTTCAGTGGGAAATCCGGAAACTGGAGGGTGAGTTTAGCACGTGAACGTTCAATATTGTACCTCAAAAGTCAAGTTTAGTGACTGTGTGGTAAAAGTGGTAACACTTTAAGATTTCAAACATGCATTAAGAGGCACCACAGTGAGCTTCTACAAAGCCTCTGTACCTGTCTGTCCAGATCCACGTATGAGTCATTTCCTCCCGTCACTGGAGTCTCCTTACTCATCAGCTAAAGAAACACAGACAATCAGGTTAAGGGTTGAAGCACAAGTGTAGTCACCACCAATGCTTGTTTGACGTTGGCTCAGTGATGACAAACAGCACTTTTGTGTCAATTCAACATCTGCCCACTCCCACAGGATCCCACTGACGACCTGTTTCTGTTACTAATCTACACCTGACCAACCCCACATTATTCTTATTACTAATCATTCAGTATCTGCAGTTAATTTGACAGAGGTCTAAATAGATTTATAGCTCACTTCTTGGATGGCTGTCATGACAACGTGCTGCACTGACTCCTCCATCATCATTATGGTCTGGATGTATTCTAGAGAACACAGAGAAAGAAGTAGGGTTAAATTCCAGCTTCTGAGTCAGTTATTAATGCAAAGCGTGTATGGGATATGCACCTTGTTTCTGTTCACAGTTGACAGCACAGCCCAATATAAGCTGTAGCATCCTGCCGAGCTCTGCTGCGTCAGAATGTTCTCCAATGAGGTTAACATCGGGTAATGTGAAATCGTTGATATGCTGGCCTAGGATCTATAAAGGGACAAAAGGTGTTTGATTTTTTTTTAATGATCGAACTACTTCATTATATGAATCTGAATTATTATGGCCTTCTCCATTCTTAAATTATTTAAAAATCGAGAAGGCCGTCACAACTATTGATGTAAAATGGATGGTGGGTACTGATCAAGTTTTATTTTTTTTTTTACTTCAAAATGAATGCAATAGAGTGTTCTTGCCTCCTGGTTATAGTCGAGGATGCCTTTCAGAATTTTCTTCAGATTGCTGATCTGAAACAAGAAAGCGCTTATGTAGAGGAATCCTCCGAATACCAGAAAAATCAATTCACACAATCAAACACAGGCTACACTTGAGCAAAGTTTAAATAATCTACGTTTCAAAGATGAAGTTACAAATTACTAATGTACACTTAACCAATATCAAGTAATTCTATATTTTAAAATGTAACATAACGGTAATGGATCAACATTCATACCAACATTTTTGGAGTTGGAAAGATCTGCTGTCATGTAGTTAATAGAGAAAAAAGAAACTGGCCTAACAAATCCTAAAGCATGCAGAAACAAACAATAACTGATACTCACCTTTAGCCTCCAGTTGTCGCCAACCTCTGGTTTTATTCTACTGATCCAAGCGTCATTGAAATATACAACATCTCTAGAAAATTCAGAAACACAGGAGAAAATAGGGATTAACAAGTGTTATCTTTTTTCTGTGTGCTCTTGTGAAGAGGCAAGGCACAGACAGCATGGGCAGATTTTTTTTTTCTTATAGATGAAGTGACAGTCCTACTAAATGTTTTATTATGTTTCTGTTTTATTGAGAGTTATATTTAAAGTACTGATGCATTAAACTGGAGCTGATAACAAAAAACTGGAGGGTAAAAACTTACATTTTCTGCAGAACTTGGGCCATGACGATGCCACTCGTCAAGTCTTCCACTGTCTTGCATGGCGCCTCCACTCCAAATGTCTGGATCTAAAAGACAGACACGCAAACACACACCATAAGCACTGGGTGTAGTATAAAAGTATGCAATTACACCAAGTTGCCAGTTTATTTGAGGGCTCAGGCAATATAATCTCTTAGCAACATTCAAGAAACATTTAACATGATAAGCTACAACAGGTTCTCCTCCCAACGTTTCAGCAGCTCAAATGTGTGTAACTTGATGTTTTGTATGGGTTCTGGGTGACCAGCTGAATGCTATATTAACAGTGAAATACAGAGTTTATACTGAAATTGAACTGATGATTGCTTTTCCGTTTCACTTTCACTTTGATGTTCTAATGGGTTCTTACTTTCCCACCACCATTTTCTACCTTTTTCTATATTTCGATGTTCTCCTTAAAAGATACTGCTGAGCTAGAAGGCTTCAAGTCTCTGCATTGATGGTGTCTTTCTACAGCAGCTATAAATAATAAATACAATCACACTGCTTTATCAAACGTTCTCTCAACTTTGCTTGTCATCATTGCTCAGTTTCTCTTACATCACCTCTATCGCTTTATCTGATCTTTTTTTCTTCAGACTTCACTTGGCATGTCTTTGTTCTCTTTCTATCCTCTGTACACCACTGTTTTTTTCCCCAGACTGAAAGTCTGTTGCCCAGCCAGTAGTGAATATTTTTCAGTGTACATGCCAAAGGAAGAGGGGAAATTGAGAGCAGAAATTCTGACAGGAAGAAAATGACGAGGTTGAAATCCTGCACACACATCGCTCCGTCTGCGGCGCTTTTCATTTTGTGGCAGCTCTCAACCCTTCAGTCACAGATTTGCCAAGAGCAGAAGGCAGCAAATGACAGATTCAATAGACTGGCCAAATGGTTGGAGAGACTGTCTATCAACCAGGGACACTGGTTAAATCCCTGATGAAGGATTTATCCTGGATCCATATGAAGTAACTGCAATAACTCCGGTTTCCAACATAAAATCTGCTCAAACTTCAAATTGCTGGAAATATTTCACTTTAAAAAGCAGCTACAGGCATTGAGTTGGCAATAACATGTCATTTTACTTGATGTCTTATCAAACTTGAAACTGGCTGAAGAGCTCATTTTCTTAAAATAAACATGATGCAAGAACGAAGCAAAAGAGAATTCACTATGCTTTAACAACTTATTATTTTTAATTCTCTATAAATAATGCCCTTAGTCTTTCACACTGTGCAGCATTTCATTAAGTCAAAGAAAGAAAAGCCGCGCAATACTATTTATTAGCAGAGAGAGATATCAGTAAACAAGAAGACACTCGACACTGTACGCTGCAAAGGACAAACTCAACATGACTTGAGGACTACATGACACTTAAAATAACATTCACAAAACCATCTTATAAATTCCATGCTTTTAATATTATTTATACAAGGTTATAAGTGCTGTTTTACTTTACACTGGATATAGTTGGTCATAAAGTGGAACACTTTTGATTTAATATGATCCTTGAAACTTTTGTCTATTTTCACACTGCAATGACTGCCAAATAACCTTCATGACGTCAATGTTGTTTATTTCACAGATATGTGTCTCCTTGTTTGTCAAATGATCATGTTTGCTGTAACATTACAGTGCAATTATAATGTGAAGTTGCACAACTGTTTCCCTCTGTCGAAGGATAATCCTGAATGTGTAATCAGTACTGCTTGCGTTACTGTTGACATCAAGCCGGTGCTTGTTGTTACAATCATTGATCTAACGATCAGTGGCATAATGCTGCTGCGAGAGGTGAAACACTGAAAACCTGCTTAACTTGGCCCAAGGACTTTCAGGTTGCAAGAAGTTGCAATAAGATGTGTATCAGTAAGAAACATAGTAGCTAAAGCCAACCACTGGCCCTGAGCCAATAAAGAACCAAAACAATAGCCCCGATTATATAACAACTACCAGTGAGAGAAAACTGATCGGTAACAAATTGTTCATTCTACTTAGTTAACTTAACTGGACTGCAAACTTAACACTACAGAACAATCTATCTACAGAACACCCTTTCCTGTGATGCAACATTATCATGTCCTGGGTTCCACACTGACTTCCTGTGTTCATATGCTATTACCATATAATAATGGCAAACGAGAGGTCACATTAGAATGGATGATGTCAAACATGCTGCATTAAACTGACCTTTCAGACTGAGCTCACTAACACGTAATATGAGTTGAAGCACTATATTAGTCACCTTCAATGTACTAAATACTTGTTGTCCAACACATACAAATCTGTTGCATTTTGCTGGCTGTACTTTATCCCCTTATATGGGACTCTGTAGCTTTTTCTTGACAGCTAAAACTATTGTTCCCAAGCAGCAATGAGTTCTCATTAGGTCTACAAAACCTGTAGTACACATACCACTGGATTACAAAGCCTTTCAGCAGAACATATGCCCATGTGATGTCTCCTGAAAAGCCACCATCAAGCAGAGCCGGCAAGCAGCTTTTCTTTTGCTGTGTGGGACACTGTGCAGGCACTAGCCATCGGTCAGTAAAGCCCCATTTTGCCAGCTCTTTTCTGAATAACTAATGGCACATATATTGTGCTGTTAAAGGTTAATTGTGTCACACTTGATGCCTTGGATCCTAATCAAACATAACATCACATATACAGAGACTTATTGCATTTTGGTTATTAAATCAGCCAAAACATACATCATGGTAAAAATAATATTTTTTGGATATCAATCTAGACTGTATAAGAATCAATAAATAAATGTTTTATGTTATATTAAATGTTTATCTAAACTCTATGGGAAGTTCTTGAAAGACCTATCTATTTATGTTAGCATAATCATTCTTACATTTCAGCCTTGGCAATGACGCTTATTGTCGCTTTAAGTTAATTGCTTTCAAGTATTTTTTGAGTATATGTTTAACTTTTTGTTCTGTCACTGAAACCCCACAACACCGGTTAGGTAACAGATCTATGAGTAGTGGATGTCCACCACAGTGTAGTGGCGTAATAATGTTATTTCTCTGCACAGTATATTTGGTCCTGTTAGTACCCAATTTGTGTGTGAGCAGCAATGTAATAACGGAAAACTAATTAATCTAGAAAGAAAACATAACTTGAACTGATGAAGTCTGAGGCTCGAGTTTAACAAGATTTGCTCATGTTTCATGGTCTAACCAGATAACAGTCAACCTGCTTTGATCACACCATCGTCCACCAAATGTCCACCGCAACTCAGACCTACACAGAAAAATAAGAATGTCTGAAAGTGTATGAAACTTTAAAAGGCTATACAATGGACCCTAAGGACAGAAAATGCTTCACCAAAAGAAGTATTTACCATGATACCCTAAGCTTTTTTAGCCAAATGAACAAAACCCAATGTAATGACAACATTTTCCATGAATCACTGAAAACAATTAGAGCAAAACAGAGCAAAAGCAAAAAAATTACAACAAAATTAATACGATATTGCCGTTGAAAATAGGTACACAAAGTAAGCACTGGCATACAAAACAGAGACTGGGCAGACTAAGGTCAAAAAAAGGAAATCCACACCTAGGCGTTATGGAAACAGATGGAAGAGGACCCAATCAAAGTGCCCACATGGCCAGGACTGAAATGGGCTGCAAGAGCATTCACATGAACTCACAATTAAGGTTGTTTGATACAATACTAACAAAAAAAAATTACCCTAGGCACACAAAACAGATTTTTTGGCACAATGTACCGGTAGAGGAAAAGGTCACTGAATAAATACGTACATCGGTAAATGATCAAAGATGATAACAACAAGCACCAGGAAGATGTCAACAATGAAGTGAGCAATGCTGATTACAGATTCAGGATTATCATTCGCCGCAGGGAAAACAATCTTGCAACTTCAAGCAACTACTGCAGAGTAACATTACAGCAAACACAGTCATCTGAATATGCGGGTAAACACACATCAGGGGAATAAGCAACAATTAGAATATCCATCTTGATACAAAGACAATAGGTAATCCATATGCAACAACTGCTTTCTTTTTCCTCGACAACCCTACTATGCACAAGGGAAACACGCAAAAGCTATCAATCATAAAAACAACTTAAACAAAGGTAACAACAAAGGTACTGTACAGTAATAATATAATAATGAGAAAGGGTTATTTTGTTCTTAATAAAACACAATTCAAATCTCAACAGAGACACATACATGTGAATGCTATCTATAAGCATCAGTAGTAAATGTGAGCTCAACTGGTTTGCTAACCCCCAATAAACACAGAGAAAAAGGGACAAACAACAAGTGTAGCACGCTGTTGTCACGCTCATGACGTCAAAGTGCTGCATCCAGGTAGAGTCATGCAGTGTAGATCAGAGAGCCAAACATGTCATTGTTGGTGTGAACGTCTTTACAGTTTCAGAGGAAAACAACACGATTGTTATTTGCAATGCATGTTCCACAAGGTTTCAGAGAGGAGGGAAAAAGTCTCCTAGTTTTAATTGGAGATATGGGATGTTACATTACATTACATCATCAAGTGTGCATAATTTAGAAAGACAAAAAAGGACCTTGAAAATACTGGGATGGAAAAGAAAGAATAAAGCATTTGGCATTGATAACATTCTAATACAACCAGCTTTATCTTTTTAATATTAAAATTATCTGTACAAGTGATGTATAATAGAAAGTAAAAATAAAAGTGAGAGTAAGTGAGTAAAGAGAAGTAAGAGTACAAAATGTCAGTAGCAGCTCAGTAAATGGTCATGCGTTGGGCGTTATATGTGTCTTAGTATGTACATAGATTATATCTAAAATTGTGCTAAAATGTTCGGCTGGGTCTAAATTTTTTTGTGTTTGTTCTAAAACTCCATTTTAAAATGAAAATGTACTAGTGTGCACGTAGCCATAGTCTCACACTTTGTGACAGGTAAGTGTTGTGACTTCACAGTTAACAGGTATGTGAGGAATGTTAGCCAGTCACATCATTACTAGGAACTATAAGAAAGGTCATTTTGAGTTGTCATAGATAAGATAAGCTATGACAACAAGAGGCAGAAGTGACAGATGCAGAATGCACATAGACTGTAACTGTGAACTGAATTTACCAGTTTGCCAAATGCCTTTCATACTGAACAATCATTTTAAATATCCACTTTTGACAAAGATTAACTATTTTAATTTTAATAAATGCATTTTTTTCCCCTAGATGTTCCACACAAACTTGGAAAGGCCTACTTCTCAATTTCACAACAGGGAAACCAATTGATTTCAAAGACATGTAAGGAAGCACATGACCATGCAGAAGCAGGGTCACTTGTGTGTACCAACCTCTGCAATAACCACATACATGTTTTCACTATAAACTACTGAGATTTATGCTGGCGGTGTATTGTGAAAACATGTAAGTATGTATGTGCACTTTCCAACACATTCACAGTCCTGTTTATACATCTGACAATTCTTTGATATGCAAGCTTAAGCTTCATAAATATGTCTTCACTTCCATTGATTGTTGCCTTTTTGCTATTTGAAAGCCTACATTACTTTTAAGAGATCCCTAGATTTAGTTTATTTTTTAAGATGTACGATGGGAACACTGAACGTCTATCAGCTTGGCTGTCATAGTCACGTCAGCAGTTTTATTTTTTCTCAGATTAAAACATTAACTGTTGAACCCAAAGAACTGACAATCGGACGAAAAACACTTGGGCATTTTGGACGTACAATAAAATTATGAGGCCTCACTTCCAACCACATAGCTGCATTCCAACAACGTAAACATGCATGTGATCCTACAATCTGGTGTCTTGATTCCACTTGGTAGCTTATATATCGCTTTCAGGCTAGTCAAAGACAAGAACGATTTAGAGCTTGCAAATCCAGTCACGGAAAGATAGTTAGCCTGCATGTGATATTTTTGATCAGAAGGGGGAATGGGGAAGGGGCATAATGATGCGCTTGACAACAATGACAGGAATTCCGAACTAAAGCACCGACACACTGTAACGGTATATCCCCAACCAAAAGGAAAACCCATGTTAAAAAAAGCGTTGAACCGTAATAGGGCCAATGTCTGCCGCTGGATCTCACTGCAATATAAGACCGAGCATTAGGGTGAGCTAACCAAACACCCGATTGCACAAAGCTATAACCAAAATCATAGTCTTCAATGGGTAGTCGGGTTTGTTGGCGGCTAGCATGCAATACATCAGCAGCAAACAGCTGGCCTGCATACGTAACCAAAGTGAGCCCGTGTCAATTTCCTCTAGCCTGCTAACGTTACCCCAGCCAGCTCATCGAGCTAGCATTAGCCCTGCATGCTAGCTAGCATCGCCGGCGCCGGAGAGCAGTATATCAGTGGAAAGAAGACAAAAAACTTCATATTTGTCAACTTACCCATGTCAATAGGCTTTCACAGAGCTCCATTCGGTCCAAGGACTCTGATGTACTCATCGTTATCTAACGTAGCCCGACTAAGAGTAGTAAACAGAGCTTGAAGTTAATAGTCGGGTTCATGCACTCCCGGCGGTGTCTCTCTCGCTCTCTGGGTGTCTAACAATCCGTCGGCCAATAGTCTGGTGCGCTGACTCGCCTGTCCGGGGTCTGCCAGAGGAAGGCTGGGTGGGCGGAGTCTATGGTGCATATAAAGGAAAATTCCCAGGACTACTGAAAAGAAAACCTGTGGTGCTTGAATAACTTAAACTTAACTTAAACTTAAAATGTGAGGAATAAAGAGAAAAAAACACATTTGTTTGCAGCACTGGCTTAACCTGCTGTAGGAACCTGAAGCAATATTGCTGGCTTCTGTCAGGCCCCCGTCTACCTTCTATTAGACAGTTTTAATTAGCCTTAGCTTTGGGAAAATTGCTAAAGAAACCTCAGTTGTGTTGTGTGTGTTGTTGTGCTTGATTGGTGCAAATAAAAACAAGTCTGTTTTATATAATTTGTGAGCAATCCCCAAAATAACTGCCAAACAAACAACTTGAAGACCTTTGGGGTCTCTCGGTGCAAAATCCAGCCTTACTTGCTTGCCACAAGAGCACAGACAGAATAGCATAAATATGTTAGAAATCATCAGCTACATGTTTCTGGCATTCTAATAACAGTAAACAAGTTAAACTGGAGACAAGATGCAAGTTCAGGAAAGTGCATAGCTAACTCACTTCTGCAGAAAGGCGGTAGTGGAGGTGTGTCTGTGTCATATTTGGACAGATTTGTCTGAGGCATCACCAAGTGGTATCCCCACTGACATTTTGAACATGTTATGGTTTCATAGCCTCAGTCACTTTGGGGCAGTTTTCTGTGGAAAAACTTTGATCTTGAGAAAGGCAGAGAGAGTCAGTGAAATAGAAATACTGTGAAATGACATGTGTAGGTGTTAGCTTGTAGGAGCAGAGGGAAATATAGCATCATATTACACGTTTACAAAGTGTATTTTTGATGTGTATTTGGGCATAAATCTTTGGTGTTGTATTTTCAAATTGTAGAAGTAACATTTTGGAAATTCTGATGCATATTGCACCCAAGCTCTGACTCTTGCAGCAGCAATAGTACTTTCCCACCTGGGTAAGACTCTCACCTAACCAGTTCTCAGTTATAGAACAAAAGCATTTTAAGCACAAGCTATCGAAAACAACAGGTTTGAGGTTGCTTATACACCCCAGAGACAAACTGATTAGTAGAAGCAGTGAAAAGGTGTGACGCACATCGGCACGCGACACACCTTAAAATTAAATCTTCCAAGTGAGACCTAATTGCATTTTTTTGGTGCTCTGAAACTGTCAGAGAAACTGCACAAATATGAATTTTAAAGTCTGCTGCTCATCTGCCACATGAGCTTCTACTCCATCCCTCTACTCTTCACGAATGGGAGGGTCAATGCTGGATCAGCAAGCAGAGTCCTGAGAAAACAAATGGTCTGTATATAGTTTCAGTTACCACTCTGCAGCAGCCATTTTCAGCTTCAGGGTCAGGACCTCGCAAGGACTCACAGTAACTTTAGGGTGGCAAGAAAAGCTTAACTTACAGCTTACAAATTTAGCCTCTATAAATTCAAGATATTATGTACTTGTGATGATGGTCTCTATTAAACGCTCAGTTTTATTGGTGTCTTGTTTGACAGACAGATTTAAGAAACAAATGGAGTATGTCTCTTTGGCTGGAACGTCCAACAACGGTTGGTTCAATTAAAAAGCCACAAGTCAAAAAGGTTTAGAATCAAATCTGCATCTTTACTGTGCATCTGCTATTAACAGAACTCTTCAGTTGATCACTTCAGCAATCTGAGATCCCATTTATTCATTTTACATCCATTTAGCCTCCAAGAAAATTTTACTCAATTCTTTTTACGAATATTCACAAAAAGTTAGCTGAATCACATACTGTACAAGCTAATTTTGAATATTTATTTTTTAAAATAATTTACGTACATATTTAAAAAGTAGGACACTCATGTTCCAAAAATTAACTGAAGATTTCCAAAAGCTAGTGTGCAAGAAGATGATCATCCACTGACTTTGTGCCTGATCGGGACTGTAGGATCTAAACAGGAGACAAGGTAACACCCAAAACTCACACCTACCTTTATAGTGACAAGGTAAACTTTGAGATAATAGGTTAACATTCATAACTTAAGCAAGTCTTTGATGCCTTTGGTTTGGCTTTCTTTTATGATCAGGAGATTACTCATTTTATTTTATGAAATCTGCCAGCTGAGAAGTTATTGCAAGGGGTGGATTGTCCTGCGTGTCATCAGCTCAGGTGAACGCATGCAGCAAGACTTCCTTAGATGTGATCAATAAATGTAGCCTTTTGGAGGCACAATGATTCAGTGATTTTCTCATAAGCATGAAAAGTTGTGTTTTTCAAGTCATTATGAATATGCATAGTCACAGGTTACTTATAAGCAGACTGTGATAGCACACAGTCAGATGGTAAGACACAGTTGTCTGACAGTAAACAATTCAGATTCAAACAGGCAACTTTAAATGCATATAACTCAAGACACTGCCATCAGTACGGTACAATCAAGATCACATTATATCACATGTTGCCCCATTATGATGATATGTACATTAACCAAAATGACTGTTTTGGCAATACTGACATAGATTGGAGTAAATGTTAACCATCCAGTTAGGGAGGATCTCTCAAGTGCCTGAAAGAATGGAAAAGATCGCCCTGTCTGGTTCAGAGGAAATATTCAACAACATCACATCCCTTCACAGCCATCCTTCTGCTGCCCTGTTGTTCGCCTTGACCTCATTCAACCTCTGAGCCATTACTGGTGAATTCACTTTGTAGAGTCAACATTCTGAGCTTAATCTTTTGTTAACCTTTCTCCAGAGATGAAGTAACATCCCAGGCTTCAAAGTAAACCTCTCTGAGGGAACCAGCACTATTGATCGACTGTCCTTTGAGCGTCTACTCAGCCTTTGCAGGTCCACCTCAGAAGCTGCACTTGTTCCCGAGCCCGATATGAGCAAGCTGAGGTCTCTTTTCGTGAGTGAGCACCTAGCCGTTCAGTCTCTGTGTAACCACCTCTCTGTACATGATAGAGATGTACACAAAGAGAAGTAGGATTACAAAGAAATCGTCCATGAATCCCAGGAGACCGAAAAGTGCCTCGGGGAGGATGTCGAGCGGCGAGGCCAGGTAGGTGAGTGCACCAACTAAACAGAGAAGAATACGAATCCTGAACATCCAGAAGAGGCCACCCACAGAAAACATCTCCCTAAAGGCGTGACGAAGCAGGGTAGGCACATCGCGCAGCCTGTCCATAAACTGAGAAGACAGAAGAGAGAAAATATAAAGAGAAAGTCTGTTCTAAATATACATCTGCTTAGAATAAACTTCATGAGTTAGTCTCTCATCTGCATACTTGTGTCTTTTAACGGATTCTACAATTTGGAGGGACATTACAAATAGAATTTTAATCTTTCAAAAAAATCAAAAACATAATAATCAATACTGCTTTCTACATACTTTCATAATATTTAATATAAGAGGACAAAGAGTGTTTCTAACAGCATAGTCAACCCTTTTCTATTTCAAGAACTGTTCCAAATCCCACATATGTGTACAGAATTTAAATATGAATATAAAGCAAATCGACTGCAGCCCAAGTATACATATGGCTGTAGTACACTCACAGATCTTGGCTGGCCTGAGAACCTGCGGTTGTAATCATTAATGTCTCTTAATATCAGCAGAGGTTCTGCTTCGCCATCCTGGACCCTCTGGGGACTGGCATGCTCATGAAATAGCGGGAAGAGCAATGTTACCTGGACAAAGAAAAAATAATCAACACGTGACAACACTGATGCCAAAATGTTATAGTATGACGTACACCTACATGAATAAAAACATCTGAATGAAGAAACAGAAAGACTGTGTATGCAGTCTTACTGTGTAACAAAGTGAAACAGGATCAGAGGCTACCAGAAGAAGAAGCAGGACGACTACAAACACCCTCACTAACACAAATATCATCCATCATACATTCTCTTTGACAGAAAACAATTAGACCTAAACATAAAAGGTCCAGTGTGCAATATGTACATATGTTCTGTCTCATATGTACAGACAGAACAGGTCCTCTTCACTGACAAAATATAAACATAGAAGATGCATTTCCACTTCCTTCCAGAGTACAAACGTGAAGCCAAAATGATTGGGCAGTGGAGTTATTGCCCACAGACCGGCCTGACCCAATTAAAAGCACCAAAAGACCAAAGTTAGTGTTCATAGATGAGGATTTTCCATTTATCTCTATGGGTGAATCTGAAAGCAGGCAATATTAACAGTTACTTGTATGTCTGCCATGTGAAAAATTGTAATACTATTGATAAAGCTCAGCTCAACCATTCTACACCCAAAATTTATCACAAGTCTCACCGTTTGTCTGCAGATGGGGCACTTAATAGCACCCAACCAGGTGCCATATCTCCAGTAAGCTATAATGCAGGAGCCTATACAGGACAAAGACATCACTTTATCACACAAACACACAAGTACAACAAAAGAGCTAATATCTCCTCAGTTATAATTTGAGTCATTTGAATTTTTACAACTATACTTGTTTCTGTGTATTATCTAAAGATAAGCCTCACATCAGTGTCTGCTAACCGAATCTAGCTAAGAAAACATGCTCAAGAAGCGATGATTGCTTTTTTCTCTCTGTTTCATGATATAACAACTTTGCATAGTGCATATTCCTAGAATCTCTATAACACTCTTACCACAGAAAAGGTGTCCACAATTGGTTTCCACAGGCAGGACAGCCTGCTGTAAACACACAGGACAAGACATGTCGGTATAATACTGCTGTCTGGTCTCCGCCTGAGAATTTTCATCCTAACAGAAAGAAATCAAACACACAGATAAGATAAACAGTAATCGCAGAGTAGATGATTCTGAAATTCATCTGTTGATTGAGAAATAAAATACAAGTGTATGAAAGATAAAAAGATAAAGCATATTTACCTAGTGCACAATATAGTAATTGAGGAAAAATTTCTTAAAAATTTATAAAATTTGTTTGTGGTTAATTTTAAGAAACATAGTCCCTTTGCAGCTTCCTGTGATTTTAGGGCTTTTCAGCTTACTTTCCCAGCTTTCTACTACTTTCTAGTATAAATACTTAAAATGGTGCTCAAAACTAAATACATCTTGATACAATAACACAAAAAATATTTGAAAGCATTATAATGGTAATACCCGTGTCTGACGTCTGGTGCAAGACTACCAGTTAAACCAAACACAAAGGTGCTGAAATTGCAGTGTTTATTACTATTGTACGTCTGATTTTATATGTAAAAAAAAAACAGATTTTGTGTATTTGTGTTGTTTGTACGTTATCTTAGTCAACCATACTTGTCCAGAATGTCTACAGTAGCATTTGGTTGTGTACCTGTTCTGTTTGGAGCTGTTGTCGGACAGCTCGAACGTGCTCCTGATTCTCAGGGTGAATATTCTGCTCCTCTTGTCTGTAGGGTCAAAAGGCAGACATTTAGAATCATAATATTCCACAGTCGAAACTTATGAGTGCAACAGCTCTTTAAACTATGCAAACTGATAAGATGATTTTATGTCCAAATTTTAAATCTTGGATTGGATGAATCTTCAAATGATATAAAGCAAAAGGTAAAAGGGCAGGCAGTTGTAGAAAATTCAGTGCTCTATTATCTGACCACAGTGGCCGAAACTGATCACTGTCTACTACCAACAGGGATGAAAAAACGATTGGTCCAATCAGTTTAATTTTAATGTTCATAAATATGAACCAGCAGTCTGCTACGTGGTCCACCTTTGACCACCTTTTACTGAAAAATGTCTAAATGAGTTTCTCCAAAAGTTAGAGTAACTCTGAATTATCTACTTTGTGATTCTTCTTTACATTCACATCACTGTGAATTTGCTGTATACCTGCAGAGCAGAGTGAGGAGGCCTGCAAGGAAGGTGATACTGAGGACCACAACAAACAAGACCTGGTTGCTGACACCCTCAATGAGGGTGTCCTCATCTTGGATCAGGTAGTCCAAGTCCCCACATTGACTGTCCTCCATCACCCACAATCATATCCTACAACACTAGGAAACAAAGAGGCAAAAACAGGTTAGCATTTCACTGGACACTGTTCTGTTACTGAATTAATACTATGTTTATTATTAATAAGTACTTTATGTATATAAACTGCTTTTAACAGTCTATGAATTATGTAAATACTGACACATCCTTTAACGCACCAGAGCAAGGACTGAGAGCTTTAAATGTCATGTTTTTGAAGATAACCAGAATCATAACTTTCTTGCTGCCACTGTCAAAAACAATCTAAAAACACTTCACATTTAAACACTTTCATTTTTCATTTTTCACTAGGCACAACACAAGCTTGCTGTTTGTCCCAATTGCAAGCAGTTTTAACTTCACAATGAGAACATCGGGGACGGTTCAAAAATGAAAATTATAAGAAATAATATATATACAATAAATAAATAAAGCAAAGGAGGATGTTACTGCTTAGGGTTACTTTGCTGACATTATGAGCTAGCACTGTCTGTCGTAAGATTACCGTACTACTGCTCCCTGCACTGCTAACGTTAGCTAAGTTTAGCGTTGGCGTAGAGTAGCCATGACTCGCCAGTTAGGCTAAATATTGTGTTCGGATGCTGAGCAATCCCGGGTTTAGAAGACGTCTTGTGTTGCTGTTTAATACCTCTAGCTAATGTCTGACAGTGGAGGACACAACATTGTCTACCAACGTCAGCAGTATCAATACCTAAATATAATACAGAGCGTTATGACACACGAGCACAATCAAGCTAATAAAGTCCACATGTAACCTAGTAAACTGCAGTATAAGATGAAACATGACGAAATGACCTCACGTACCTATAATAGATCCGCTTAGACTTATCCACTCTGTTCTTGAGTCTCAAGATATTTTGCTTTCCAGAAATGGCAGATTTTCAGAGACTGAACACAAGATGGCAATAACTGGCCAGAAGGAATTCAAAGCAGAGAAGAAGAAAAAAATTGGGCGTTCATGTACCACCCAGCCAATCATAACAGTCAGCGTTTTTGTACTCTGAACAAAGATATATACAACAACAAAGAAACTCTAATATAGGAATGTGTTATAAATATATTATATAGGAAGTATTGCCGAGGAGCAACCACAGCCCTTCTCCGTAGGGCCGCGACACGAACGAAGAAACGCGAGAACCGTTATTGTACGTCAGTAATGTTTCTTCGCTCTGATTGGACGAACAAGGTTTCGCCGACTTTAAATATTCATGACTTGCTTGGTCATCATGGGAAAAAAATATCGGCTTCAGTACTTGTAAAATATAGCTAGCTATATTTGGTAGCTAAACTTTGCCACGGCACATTTTAACTGAGGCAAAATGCCTCGTTATGCGCAGTTAGTTATGGGCCCAGCGGGTAGCGGTAAGGTGAGTTGTCCGTCATTCAGTTATACGTGCTGACGTCCTTTGCTATGTTATTAGGCTAAGGCGCTAAGCTATGGCGTGAGGTTCTCCTCCGCATGACGTTAGACGTTAGCAGCCTTATAACTGTTTATTATTGGAGTTTTTATTTTCCATTTCAGAGCACCTACTGCTCCACCATGGTCGAGCATTCACAGTCCATTAACCGCTCAGTTCAGGTGGTCAATCTGGACCCAGCAGCTGAGCACTTTGACTATCCTGTCATGGCAGGTAAATAAAGCGTGTTTAACTTACATGAAACGATAATTACGTCTAATTACAAAGAGTAAATCTTAGTCTTACATAACCCAGAACAGAGGTGTCACAAAATAAACACACGTGTTTTAAGGGAAGAAATATTGTTATTACATGTACATGCAAGCCATTACCCATTAGACAATGTTTAATGTCTAAAGCACTACAGCACTATGATGGGGTTTGCTAACAATGAATGGATGGAGGTAGTTAGTTCATGTGAAGTAAAATATTACATATTTAAGTATGACCAGTGACCACATAGGTCGCAGAAACAGTATAAGAAAATAGTACAAAACAGTACATTGTATCATAAAGAGATAAGATTTGGGTTGCTTAAGTTCTGTTCTTCAAGACAACCCTATTTTTCTTCTGTGCCCTCAGACATCCGTGAGCTTATCCAGGTGGACGATGTGATGGAAGACCATTCTCTCAGATTTGGCCCTAATGGAGGCCTGGTCTTCTGCATGGAGTACTTTGCTAACAACTTCGATTGGCTGGAGGAAAGCCTGGGTCATGTCGAGGATGACTACATACTGTTCGATTGCCCAGGTAAACAGTGTGGCAGTGTGGGAACGCTGAAGCCAGTGCAGAATGCATTTACCCACTTCTGTTTGTGCTGGGTATGATCCTGTATGATTAGTACTGCTTGAAGAGCAAGGCAGCTTGAGTAACAAATGAACAGGAGATACTAAAATGAGATTTGCCTTGGTTTTCATTCCAGCATTTTTGATTATGAATTACTGTGTCACCAATATTTACATCAGAATTAGAGATACAGCTTTGTACCAGTTTTCACAGCTTTAATGCAGTTTTGACAAGTGGGTTGTTTTTGCAGGTCAGATTGAACTTTACACACACCTCCCTGTAATGAGGCAGTTGGTGGAGCAGCTCCAGCAGTGGGAGTTTCGAGTGTGTGGAGTCTTTCTGGTAGACTCCCAGTTCATGGTGGAGTCTTTCAAGGTAACTGCTGATCTGTACACTATCTTTATCTGTTTATGTGAGCCTCCTTTATGTCTAATCATACTTCATTTCTTAATTTACATAACTTAAAGTAGTTGTGAAAGCATGTGAAACATTTCCCCTCGTCTGTTAATGCAGTTCATCTCAGGAGTCATGGCTGCTCTGAGTGCCATGGTGTCATTAGAGATCCCTCAAGTAAACATCATGACAAAAATGGACCTGCTTAGTCCCAAAGCCAAGAAGGAAATTGAAAAGTAAGTTTTTAATGGCTTCAACCTCAGTTAAGCTGTTATAAAAAAAAACCTAAGCCTTGTAAAAGAGGGCCGTCAGCTGTTTTCTTAATTCTTACTAAGTTAAGCTTGCCAATTAAACAGGCTTTGCTTTCACCAGGTACCTGGACCCAGACATGTATTCAATGATGGAAGATAACTCAGATACCATCAGGAGCACAAAGTTCAAGAAGTTGACTCAAGCCATCTGTGGTCTGGTAAGAGAAGTCTGTAATTTGATATTTCATTTTGTTTTGGGTCAGGATTTAGAATTATTTTGATAAGATGGTCTCTTTCTGTCTGTTCGTCCAGATTGATGACTACAGTATGGTGAGATTCCTTCCCTTTGACCGCACAGATGAGGAAGGTATTAACATAGTATTGCAACACATTGACTTCTCTATACAGTATGGAGAGGACCTGGAGTTCAAGGAACCAAAGGTGAAGAAACAAACAAAAATGAAACACAATGAAATATCATTTAACAGTATGGATAAAGTAATTACAAGTTATTTTTTGTGATTCAATTTTTTTTTCTTTTCTGCAGGAGGTTGATGAAGAGTCTGCTAACCTAAATTATGATGAGATTTTTCAAGACAAAGTGGACAGTTGAGGAGTAATGTGACTCCAAAAAAGGACTTGTCAGAGTTTTAATAAAACATTTAAGGCTGATGAAGATACGAGATTTGCGATATCAAACCCATATGGAGACCTATGGAGGCTGTAAGGACACTGAGGAAGGGACATGAGGAAGCACACTCTCCAAACATCATCACTTATCTTATGTGATAAAAGTTTTCCTTTTTATATGCTTTTCTGATAAATTGTGATTTCATCCCATTCATGTTTCATTATTTCAAGACAATGGTCAAGTTTTAAAGAGTTGTTATTAAATCAATGTATTACTTATATATTTTTAAATAAAAGAAATACAAAAACTTGACTGCCTGTGTGAGAAGAACGTGTGTTTACCGCCCCCATGTGGTAGCTACGCCACATAACATGTAGCTACTTCCTGTTAAGCTGAAGGGTGGGACAGGCGGAAGCAGGGCTCTGAGGTGCTAGTATTTTTCTCTCGCTGAGCAGTTGGACTGATATATATCACTCAACATGCCGGTGAGTGAATTCTACTTGATTATTGACCACTATAAGCGTCAGCTGTGCGATTTTAAGCAAAAAAATCTGCGTAGAAACACAGCTGTGTGATACAAGGCCTCCGAGTTAACGTTAACTGTGATGACGTTAGCATAGCTCGCTACCTACGTTAGCATTTGTTCGCAAGTTAGTGATGTAGGGCATGCCAGAAATGACAAATTTGCCGTTGTTTTATGTGCTTTTCTGTACAATGTTCCTAGTACAGTATCTGTAATATATTTGGTATCTTAGCCGTTACGACATATGTTACCGCTGTAGAGATGTCTTCGATGCTATCTGACAGAAATGAAGCTAGTAAAATATAACGTTGGGTGACAGCAACTTTTTCTCTTTTTTTTAAGGCGTATCACTCAAGCCTGATGTTCCCCGAAACCAGGCTGGTGGGGAATATGGCTTTGCTCCCCATCAAAACCCAGTTCAAGGGCCCAGCCAGAGGAGACGGTAATGCTCTATGGTCGTTTTAGTCACACAAGTGGAGCCAAGCCCTCTTAGTCACAGAAACACAAACGTTATTTTTAGTGTTATTGGTTTATTCACCAGCATAAGTCAGTTTCATGCAGGGTTTCGTGCCTTGTTATGGCACTGCTCAGTTCCTGATATATGCAGCAGCTTCACTTCCATATATGGCCTGAAGTGTGCATTCTTATGTTCACCTTCTTCGTTAAAGTCTGTTGCCATTTAACAACTTTTCAGTGTCCTTAAAGCGTGGTAAAGTGGATGTCCCTAATCTAAAGAAAGATTTAATAAGTAGTGAACAGAATTTTTGTTACAGGGTCAAATGGTAGGGTCACAGTTGGATATATTTTTCTCCACTGCATAACAGTAAACGTCAGATTACGACACTTTATCTGGGGATTATAATTGTATAATATTTGACTAATACGAGCAATGGCAGTCAAGGGAAGCTTGGGGTAGTTTCTCTGAAGCCTGTACAGGATATAACAAATCAGACATAGAGCTTTACACAACAGAAAAGTTAGCCGACCAGAACAGGAAATGACTCCCTGCACTGATAAACATGCATTATAGTTGCAAATTCTCAAATTACTCGTATGCATTGAATTGACATACTGATTGATACTTTTTTTTAACTTTCAGGTATAGATTCAGACATCATTGATGAGGCTATCTACTACTTCAAGGCCAATGTTTTCTTTAAGAACTATGAAATCAAGGTAATGCATGTATTGTCACTTGTAATTTATTACAAATAAGGAATAATGATGTGTAAAATTTTAAAAATGTTTGGGTGAGGGACAAATATGTACCTCTGTTATGTGTTCGTTCCTGTCTGTGTTTTCTCTTCCCCATCTGTCTGTCTGTATTGAAGCAGCTGTGCTTTTCATTCTTCCACATGCCCCAGCCTGCTTCTTCCTGTTCCCCTCAGCCATGCATAGTCACTCAGGATTTAAACTGTGCAAATTTCTTACTGTTTGTACCTGACTGAAAATGTACCAATTACAGCAACATTTATGTTTTAGACAAAATACATACTTTTCAGTTTAATTCCAGACATTTCAGGCAGTAATGTGTGTGTGTGCTTTGTTTCTTTCAGAATGAGGCGGACAGGACGCTTATCTATGTCACACTCTACATTTCTGAATGCCTAAAGAGGCTACAGAAGGTAAACTGCATGTTTGTGAATATACTGAGTTTACAGTGGTGGACATGTGCATTTTAAACTAACTTCATACAAATATTAATATTTGTAGCAACAATTAGAAGGCTTGTGTTAAAGTAGGGGTCCTAAATTAGTGGCAGGGATCCAATAGGGACTGACAACATCATTGGTTTTTTTTTTAGAGAGTCATTAAATGATGAGCAGAATGTTACTCACTGGGAGAGTGAATTAGCTGCTTGAATGCTTATTTAGTTGGGTGCTTGTAAAACAGGTAATTAACCCTTTGCATTGGTGTTTGTGTGTGCTTTTTACAGTGCAGCTCCAGGAGCCAGGGTGAGAAGGAGATGTATACTCTGGGCATCACCAACTTTCCCATTCCTGGAGAACCTGGCTTTCCTCTCAATGCTATGTATGTTAAACCTGCAAACAAGCAGGAGGAAGGTAAGAACCAACCCCGATTCAAGGTCTAATAGTGCCTCCAGTAGTTGGCAAAGAGTAAGAAGAAAACAAGAAATGCATGTCTTGCTCAGCCGGACATTTAGCCATATTTCTACTGATTGTTACCAGTGGATCATTTAAGCCCATTCAAGCTGTTGTCTGAATTAGTGCCAGTTCCCTCGTACCCTTCTCATTTTTCATGCGTCATCAAATTCCCAGCATGAAGTTAATATCAAGCCCAAAATAGCAACGACTGACCAGAGCCCCATCAGCTCTATGAAGCCTGGAAGTGCTGTTTCATGTGAACATGGTGTCTTCCAACTTTGTTCTTACAGCAGTGTTGTTGATCAAACTCAGTGGAAGTAGGTTTGGACATTTAGTCATCCCTCTTACTGAAATAACACAATGTCGATTTTGCAGCGAATCCTCTCAGAATTGTCAAAACTGTGCTTTAGTTCTAAAGATAAAATATGTTAAGGTGAGAGATCCACCTTTCTAGTTTGGCTGTAGCAGTAATGCATGAAAGATTGTGCTAAGGTGTGTCTTGTCTCATAGTGAAGTGCTAAAAACAATAGTTGACGATGATATTACTCTTTCTGCAACCTTCTCCAGAGACTATGAGGGCGTACCTCCAGCAGATCCGCCAGGAGACAGGCTTGAGGCTATGTGACCGTGTATTTGACCCCCAGACAGACAAACCCAGCAAGGTGAGTGCAGATTTATATGCACGTGACACTCACACCAGGTAATTGGCAAATCTAATAAATTATGAACAGGTTTAAAACCATGATAAGAAAGGTGCATTGGACCAACTCTAACCCACATTTCCTGTGTCTGAGTGAATTATTCTGGGCTAATGTAACCTTTGTTCAGAACATAATCACTGGGTTAACTGCACCCAGGGCAGTTTAAATTGTAATAGAAAGCAAGGCTTTGTTACTAAAGAAAAGGAAAATTGAGCAGCAGTTCAAAATAGTTTCTCTCCAGATTTCAGCACTAAAATGCTGTATCCTGTTGCCTTGTGATGAATAGGTCACGTGCTGCCCAGTTGTATTTTTTTTAAGCCTTGTCACAGGTAGTTTCTTTGTTTCTTTTTTTCCAGTGGTGGGTGTGCTTTGTCAAGAAGCAATTCATGAACAAAAGTCTGTCAGCTCCTGGACAGTGAACAACTCAGGATCCACAGTTTCTATTCTACACCTGCAAGATGGATGGATGGATGGATTTTTTTCTTTGGGTGGGGTGTGCTTTTGTGTTGCTCAGATGATTTTATACTCTTTCAGTTTAAAGATATCTCATGTCTCTGGATGTTGACCATATTGAGCTGGTGCTTAATTCAATAAAGCAGTCAAGGCGATTGGAAAATAAAGGTGTGCTCTATTTTGTTACTATTGCATTTTATACTTAAAACAATTCACTCACATTGGGTATTGATTAACAGTAAGCACTGAATAAAGTTAAATCTGAAAAGTTAGACTAACTTGCGTAGAGGAGGGAAAGGGAAACATTTATAATTTAGAAAGTGGGTGCATCAAACTACTACTCAACAAATTCTGTCCTTATTAAGCATACTAATTGCTGTTATTGTTTACCTCTAATAAGTCACTTGAGCAGCACATCAATTTGTGGGTGCTATAGGCTTTTATTCCAGCAGACATTTTGACTCTTCACAGCAGGAAAAGCACAGGTTACTAATAACATTAACAACTGCTGCATTCAAGTGTCCCAGTAAGCTGTGACGGAGGCTCAGAAGCAATGATGCGGAATTCAGCCATAAATTTCTTTATACCCTCTTCCTGCTGCGATGTGTCAAAATAAGTCTTATGTGAAGACGGTTTGTTTGAAGCTCTACTGTACAACGACGACACACAACCTCTTCTGTAGACAAGGTGACTATGGTTTCAGGTGAGGAGTTAAACAACGTTTTTTTTTTTTTCCAAGTAAGGACAAGCAGTTTTTATTTACAGTTAAAAAAAACGTAGCATGTTCATTAAAAACAGATTAACTGATGTACTGTCTTTGGTTTGTCCAAAATAGTTTTTCTGGATTCAAAACAAAAAAAGCCTTCAGATGTAGTCCTCATTGAAGGTAAGTTTCCTCTGCTGGCAGTAAAGGTTAAGGCAGCACTAGGTGATAAGTTTGCCCCCTCAGGGAGAGAAGGAACACGTTCTCTGCAGAACATGTAGGGTGTGCAAGCCAGTGTCTATTATTTCCATCTGTTTAACGACTGCAAATAACTCCAAAGTTGCATCATTGGTTAAATAAACGTAGACCGGTTGGCTCAGTGTGGCAGGTTGAAAGAAAAACCTCCATAACAGACAAGATGCATCTAAAAATAATCTCACTCAAAATAAATAGGTAAATACAAAGCAAACTAACCAACTTCAGAAAATGTGGCATTTATCATTTCTCCTAAAATCTGTTGAGTATATGCATAATTTGTCACATCTGTCCTCCTGTGAATGAAACCAGAATTAGTCTGACGATTTTCCACCATCAGTTGCAAATCTTGTGGAAAATTGAAAAGTACTTTTGGCAGCGTAGATGCCACAGCAACATTCAATCTAACTGCAAGAGACAAATTAGTAGAGAAATATGGATTGATATTTTTTTTCCCCAGAGTATTTTTCTTCTTTCAGTGAATACTGAATGATGATACTGTTGTGCCCCGTGGTCATTTAGCTCACTTTGGAGTACCGAGCTGTCAAATTCCCTGTGCAGTTCCACCCTGAAACAAAATAATCGTGTCAGTCTGGTCATCATCATTGGTTGATGTATAAAACACTAGACTTAAAATGGCTTTACAAGGACAGCCCTCACCTAAATGATCAACAGTACCTTTATAGATCCAAACTACAGCTCACTGTGTGCAATATGGTATAATGATCCCTGGTGGGTGGTTGTACTTACAATTTTGATGACTGGAGTGAGAGTTTAGTCAAAAGCCATCTCTTGACTCCTCCGCACACAGCGAGCCACCTTTTTCTTAAAAACCCCTGCAGGATCCTCCCGCCACTCTTTCTGCAAGACATTAGATATAGAAAACCCCTCACACTTCCTCTTGTGCTTTGTGTCTCACTGCTTCTTCAAAGCACATTTTGCACAAAAAGTGTGCTCTTTTTTTTTTTTTTTTTTTACAGTCAACTGCAGTAACTGCATTCAACTTAGTCATTTCACATTTTAATATCTTGAGACACATGAGACACCCTTAAGAAAACTAGGAATTAAATGCCTTCTATGGTCTCTTATGGCTTGCAAATAAAGTCTGAAACATGGTCAAAAAAAAAAAAAATAATAACCCCAGCTTGAGTGTTCTTATGTGACACTTACAGCTGCATCCACATTGGCAGGAGAGTCTCCATTGGGGTCTGCCAGCATGGAAATAACACTGATCATGATGGTCTCTACTGTATGGATTGGCAGCCAGCGCTCCTCTGGCTTCTCATAGCCATACTTGTCCTCACCAGGTTCGTGCAGGATGGAGATGCAGACGTCGCCATTTTTTGCCACTGGCAGAAAACAAGAAGACAGAGAGACACATTTGTACTAAAGAAAAGATGAGATACTACACTTGTTGAGAAATGGGTAAAGTCAAATCTAATCCCTTTAATGTTGATGTCAGATAAAGGTTCAGTAGGTAGCTTTTATAAAAAAAAATCATTTAGTCGTATTTGCTGAAGCTGTCGCTGTCTCCTGAGAGCAGTACGATAGCTAATCTGAAAAATAAAACAAAAATCAGGTTCCTCTGACTCCTCCTCGTGCTCCATTTGCGAGAATCTGCTCCGCATGAGCAAAATCAAAGTCAAGCTTAATATCTTCAGCGCACTGCTTCAGAAGGAGAATGGCAAACACAATAGCTGCCGTAAAATACTGACCATCCCTCATTTACCTACAGTGCACAAAACACGTGTCCCGGCTCCACAGGGAGCTTCAGGCTAATTATGATGGACGCCATTGTGCTCATATCAATGGCGAAAACATTTGTGTGTTGTGTACTAGCCAGGCAGCATTTGCTCAGCATGCCCAGTTTTCTTTTCTGTGTTATTAACCAAAGGGTCGGCGTGAAAGTCCAATAATACAGCTCCCTCTTCCTGTAGAAACAGTCTTCCAGTATTTAGCTATCTTAACATTCATTTCACATTAACTGCAGAACAAAAAAATTTCAAATTTCAAATGCTTTCTTTGATACTTTGAAAACAGTTGCTCGACAAGTGAGTTACCATTTGGATGCCAGATTTCTGTGATGAACTTCATCTTGGGAGGCCTCAGAGGATAGTCATGGGGGAAGGTTAAGGTAGCTTTGAAGAACCCCCCTTCACTACAAATGACAGAGGATGATGTTAAAATTTATGCTGGGGATTGAGTGAATATACAGCTCAGCTGCAAGTGACTGCAAGTTTAATGGTAAGTAATTTCACTCACAACAATGTGTCTTGAGGCCCGATGACGACCACTTCCCACTGATAGATGTCATCGTCATCTATAAGACCTGCAGAAAAGCCTTCAACTGGGTTCTTGTTGAGCTCTGAAATTTAAGTCAGAATCAGAACCAGCTTTATTGTCCAAGTATACATACAAGTAATTTTACAGTTTTTATTAATGCTGTCAATGTACTTCCACAGAAATATACATAACAGCTACTACAAGGACAACAAAGCAACCAAAAACAGGTAAAGAATAGACAGACCTATTACGTGGGCAAGTGTGTGAAATTTATAATGACAATAACGATAACGAACAACAACTTCAAATAAAACGTCTGGATACAAGTGACATGTTTTTGTCAGTTGTAAACAATACAAATAGTACAAAAACATAAATACTGAACAGATATACATATAGACAAGTAGACATGTCTATATTTAGGATTTATATTGACAGTGCATAGAGATGTACAGGCCAAAAAGGCGTTCAGCTCAAACTGTAAAAATACGATCAAATGCAATATAAACTGTTAAACTTTGTCAGAGACAAAGCACATCAACATGGGGAGTAAGTACTTCACAGTTAGTTGGTGAGTGTGGTGATACTGAAAAAGCTTTAGTGCTTATTGAGCAACTAGCCTGAGTCATATCCTCTGAACAGCTGTCCGGTAACAGATTTACGCCGTCTTTACACGTGCATTTCAAAGTTTCCTGTCACGAGCGGTATATGTCTACCTAAAAACGAATGTTAATCAAATAAAACAACGACAGGGACGAAACATAACTAGCGGTATCACGTGGTAGTTCAATATACAGCAAAATAAGCTCCAGAAGCAAGAGTTAGCCAACTTACCTGCTAACTGTTTACGTAGTAACAACGAAGACTGTTCCGTCATTTTAAAGCTGCCTCGGTATACGTTTTCTGTTGTTACTTGTATTAATAAAGAAAGCTAACTGACTATCAAACTGTCAACTCTGTTAAATTAACAATGGATCAAAGGAAGCAGAGCACACGGTCCACGTTTTCTACTCTGTCAGTCTGTCTGTCTGACAACACCAATAACATGAGTTAAAAAAAAATGAAAGAGGCACTATTGCGCTAATTTTGCCCTCAGAAAGGCCTGTCAGGCAAACTTTACTTTCCCACTGTGCCCTGTTCCCATGAGGTTCACTAGTTAAATAAAAGTTAAAGTCAGAGTCATAGCCATGGACAGGGTATATGGCTGTTCATTTTGGCAAATGAGCTGGAATTTATTGCGCACACAGCAAACGAAGTGCTGCCTGTGAGGCCTAACCCAGAGCCATACGATTTAATTAAAAAAAAAAAAAAATCTTTTTCTTCTTCGTGTAATTTCGCTGCAGGCTGTCGGGTGCATTACTGCCACTAACAGTTTGTCATAAATACTACACATTCTGTTTGTGTTCGAGACATCACATCCTTAGGTGTAGCCATGTCACATACAACAAGGCCAAATGCGTGTGGTGTTAATTTCATTATTTACGTTAAGAATTACCTGCATTTGTAATGTAGGTAAATGTAAATGTAAATTTACATTGCAGGGAAATGTTACAAACGTTACAAAGCAATGTCTATAAAAAAAAACTGTATTCCCAGGTTGGTGTTTTGACTCTTTTGGACGATAGTGCACTGTATGTTTAAATCAGTAGCAATGCAATTGAAAATACAATAAAATCACTCAGTATTTCCTGACCGCAGTCATATAGTGTGCAGAAGGCTGTAGCAGTCTGCACTAAAGTAAGAGTCAACTCATAAAAAAGTGTCCTAGTCTCAGTAGTATTATTACATCATCACTTTCCTTCAAATGTGTCCCCTTCTGAAATAATGGTGTACCATAATCCCAGTTGGTCCTGTCACTGCATCGGTGAAAGAAAATACCTGTTGTGGTGTTACTTGTCTGACACTGGTGAGAACTGACCATTCCTGTCTTAGCAGCAATGCCTAAATAACCATGTATGCTACAGACCTGCAAAAATCTGCTGGTGCAATACCCAGTTCTCCTTTCATAACCTCATCATCGTTTGGCTGTACAGAAATATAGAATTCACATATTAGTGTTTGATACATATTTTCTATACACACCTCATATCTGTCTTCTCATAACTTTACTGTCTGCTGCATGTTTTAACACATACAGAGAAATCAAACCATGTATAAAACTCTGAGCCAGTTTGTAAGCATTTATTTCTATTTATTGGCCTGTATGAACCTGGATATCATGATTTCAAGCTACATATTTTCCTTTGACTTTTAACACTACTGTACATCATCTAAGCTCTAAAACATTCCACTGCTGTGTTGGTTCATTTCGTTCGCTTTCACTGACTCATGCAGTTTGTCTAACAGAGAAAAAAATACTTGTTTGGATCAGAGTTTTTCAAATTTATTCCGCATTCTGGGCTCGTCCAACCGGTAAGAGACCTGAGTATTGATACCTCACGTGCTAGAGTGGTTATATATCTCACCTGTTTTGAAAATGCCTAGAGATTCCCCAAGAGGAGCTGAGAAACTCTGCTGTGGAGAGAAATGTCAGCACTACCCTGTTTAGCCTGCTGCCATTGCGACCTGGGCCCTGATAAGTGGCAAAAAATGGATGGAGGGAACTTTTGAGCGCTAATAATATTACTGGCATAATGAAACTATACTTACTGTGTATATGGCGGTCTCATTTGTGCAAGCTAATGATACAATTAAATGCAGTGTCATTTAGCCAGTGATATAGTACACTCTTGTTAAAAATCTTCTATGCATTTCCCTTTGTGCATATTATCGAAGAATGCACTCAAACCAGAGAGGAAAAAGACACAGAGCCCTGGTCAGCGGCTAATAGCAGGTAATTTGTTGCATTGATTAGAGCTGTCTCAATGTTGTTCTGAGGTCGAAACCACATTTGAGTATGGTATTGATACTCTTTAAACCTAGAAAGTGAAAGAGCTACTGAGCTACACCTCTTTACTAGAGAATTTACTATGAAATGGAAGATTGCACATCTTGTACATTATTGTACCTGTAAAAGTCTGGAAATCAGAGATATAATCATTGTATTTTCTCTAAAATATCAAAAAGGTCTGCTGAGAAAAAAGAAGTGGCAGATTGGGACTGGCTCTGAGAAATCCGTTTCATTTTTTCTGTTTGTTTTGGCCGGGTTGAGGATGGCTTTTGAAGATGGATCAGCGCTAGGGACAACTTAATAATGAAGGCCATCTACTACCAGCTTATAAATGATAATCAGGCATATGTAACCTGAAAACGATGGAATTACGTTTCACGCGCTCCTCTAGGAATTTGATGTATCACGCAAACAACTTAGTGCCTGATGTCTTTAAGGAGTCTGTCTGATACACAGGGAGGGTTTTGCTCTATGAATTCAGCAACCCAGTAACCCTCCATCTTTGATTGTTGAAAGGGATTTAAGGTAAACACAAGTTTGAGCCTGAGGCACTGCTGTTCATAGAAACTGACCGAGATGTAAAGGCATTTTGCTGACTTGAACTCGACTGAACATAGAAGTCTCTATCCATTGTGAAAATATGATCAAAGCTATATTGACAAGGTTGTGCACAAAATTTGGTCAAAATAGATCCAGAGTGTCACCTGTGAATTTGACCCCGTGTACTGCTATCTATAACGTGTTTTAAGGTGAACTGCAGTTATTTAATGCACAAACCCTGTGCACATGACCACAATAGCTTGTTTCTCCACGTCCGTAATCAGAATAGTTACCGTTTGTCACACCCATACTCACACTGATAGCTATTATTTTTTAAATGTCTTGCAAACTGTTCCGTTTAATACCCAGATTTTGTTGTGTTACATTGTTTTACAGTTGATACTGTAACATTTGTAGATGCAACCTGTAATTCCTCTGGTCAAACAGACTGCAGCTTTGTAAATTTGCCGTCGTGAGAGTATGCATTTATTCTCTTAATTCGTTTATGAGCTAGAAAGAAACGTACTTTATTATTCTACTCGTGAAACTGCAAAATAGCGTGGTGGGGGAAAGTCACTGTCATGGTGCTAAAGCAATTAGCGAAAAGGTTGTTACCACTGTTGCACTGAAAGCTAGTGGGATTACTCACTCTCTTGGGACTACAGTTGTAAAAAGGGTCACAACAATTTACTGCCTGGAACCAACAGTGGGTTGTTTTTTTTATTCTTTCCAGACCAAAGGGGATATTGAACTTTGCACATCTTATTATCTAGGAAACCAAGTGAAGTAATTAATAGATTCAAACCTCAGGGGTGCGGAGATTGTGTGCTCATCTCCATCTGTTTGTTTTTTTCAATCTTTGACACACGAATGTCAAAGCTATTGCCACGAAAGTTGCAGTGCACATTCAAGCATCAGCAGGAGGAGAACTATTGATTTTCGTAACTCTTTGACCTTTCCTCTAGCAGGGTTTGTTAACTACAAGTGCTGTGGTTTCTTGATTCAGGATCAGTGCTTGCTTGACTGTTTCTGACCAGCCCACGAGACCAAATTAAAAGCGTGCTTCAGTAGATGTCAGTAAAAGTACATTGGCTGGCTGAATGTGGTAATCTAGACTAATTCCTTTACATTGTTTTCAGGAAATTTAATTGCAGTAATGGCTATTTATTGAATGAATGGATTTTGTTTAGAATGTGAATGTTTTCAATTTGAACTTCAATGCCATTAATATACTTCAGTGATGAGGTTATTAGACTAATTTTGACATGTAATTTATGCCTTTAAGACTCAATAGAAATAAAAATCCATTCCTTACAAAATCAGGTTATGTGAAAATCCAGGCATTTTGCGTTTCTGTTACCCTTTGATAGTTGTTTGGGTTTGAAGTTGGAACGTTTGGCGAGACCCTCAGAGTTTATCCACCTACACACAATCCTGACTGAATCCTACTTTTGCTTTTCATCGTTAAATCTTTTCAACGTGTGTGTTTTAATGACTGTGTGGGTTAACAGTGAATTTTCTGGGGTGTTTGTAGTCAAAAAAAGAAAAAAGTAAAAATTTCATAATCAGTTTGCAACATTTCCTTCCATTGTTTGTGAAGACAATTTGATTAGATTTTTTCAGTTCATCCTTTGTTTATGTTTTCTTTACTGTAGATCCAACGGGCTCACTTCTTCTATGTAAAAACTGTCCTCACTGCAAGGGCTATGTACTGCAGAACTTACATCCTGAGAGAGACACAGAGAGAGACTGTAGCTTTAAATGAACTAAGTCCTCGATCACTTCCCTCTACATAACATACAATCAATACGCTATGTTTATGAATCATCATTTTGCTCCATAGCTGACAGGTGTAGTGGTACATAACAGCAGTTTTCAGCAAAAGTACTGTGTATGCTATCAACAAAAAATCTGAAAGATTTTCACACAAGACTAATTTTAATACAAGCTTGACGTAGACTTGGACTTTGACTTCAAACTCAAGTTAAAGTCATTCCCCTTACAAAATACAGATGGCTCACTGACTCGTTTGCTGCTTTCAGTTTCAAAAGTGGTTTATTTCAGGGATTTTATTACGTATCTTTTGCTTGTACACCACCTGGCCACTCAACCACCAGGAAAGAAAATAAACATTTCTGAGGCAGACATCAGGAATAAATAGATAAATAAGCAAAAATGCTATTATCTAACTCAGGATGATGAGTCATGCTCACCCCAAAATAATCATAACTCTAACTGCCACAGACTTCAAAAGAAAGGGGGAAAATAATACTTAGAAACCTGTGGTGTTGTGAAATAATAGCGATGATACATAAATATAAGACAGGGAGATGAAGAGAGAATAATATATGCACTTTTTTTTTCAAGGTACCCAGTGGAGAAGATGAACTGCAGATGGATGTCAGTTTTCAACAGATGGCAGTGTGTCTCACACTTTATCTGGAGAGCGTCTAGGTCTTCAAGTGCTTAATATTACCGTGCAACGTGCAACATTGGTGATTCAAATCGTTTGATAGTTTACGTATTTATCTATTTCTTCTATTCAGAGATTGTTGCTGCTGCAATTTTCGATTTGGATGCAATTTTTCTGTACAATCTTGCCCAACAAACACACCAGAGAGCAGCCCACTGCAACTACAAGTGAAGAAAATGTGTTAGATAAGAGCATCACTTTCCAGCTTTCCTTACTGATCATCTTGGGAATTTAGCGTGTAATTTTGCACTCACACAATGGCTTTTTCCACTCTTCATGGAACAGACTCTCCTGTTATTCTGTAAAGTTCTACTATATATTGGAATAATACGTTGTGGGTCAGGGTTTACAGGCTCATTATCTTCCAATAGACAATAATTATTCATTCTATGTATGACAGCTCTAATGGGAATGACACAATGTTATTGGACACAATCCAAAACACAAGTTTTACACTGGATTTATGCAATTAGCCCTTACTTAGCCTGAAACAGTGTACTGAGAATGTGTGTTTTCTGTACAACCACAGTTTTGAAGAACTCATCAGTGACAAGGATCAGCAACAATCAGTGAGTACATTTTGAGAGGAAAGACAATGGAAATGTTTATGGTGAAATTGTTCAACTCTGATTAGAAAATTTGCCTAAGCAAAGTGTCAGAAAGACAAGAGAACACAGAATACGCTTGGCTGTGGAGCTATTAGGTCCATTATAACAAAGTTTTCACACTGGTACAGACACATTTCAAACTTCAGCCAAGGGTTGCTTCAGTGCTGGGTTAGCTCTGAGTTTGCACAGTTTTAACCCGAACAGGGCTAATATTGGTGCCGTTGTGAAACAGGGCTAAGATAAACAATGTAAACATTAGTTGCATGTTTAAATGGACATTTAACCGAGGGAAACAATGTCTGGAAAGGAGCTAAGAAATCCCTGTATCTCTCTCTTTCCTCTTTCTCTCTAGTTTTCTTTCTCTATGTGGATCACTCAGCTGTTTTTCATTTGTCTAGATTTTTGTCATCAGTTTGTGTATATCCTGATTATACTCTGCTAATATTGTCTTCTTCCTGGTCAAAAGGGTGGAGAGGAGGTGGCACAGATCCCACTGGGCCTCAAGCTGCTCATTTGACCTCCTGAATCCACATTCTTCACATGCATTTAATCATCTACATGCATCAAAAATGTTTTCATTGTAATCTGTATTTTTCTGTTGTTACTTTCTGTACACACAACATTCTATTGCATGTATGTGCTTCCCAGGAGAGGGATCCCTCCTCTGTGACTCTGAGGTTTCTTTCATTTGTCCCTTGTTAGGGTCAAATGACAGGGATGTTGTACACTGCACAGACTGTAAAGCCTCCTGAGGCAGGATGTATAAATAAAGCTGATTTGACCTGAGAAAAAGACAAAGGAAAGAAACTACAACCTAATCTGATAAAAGGTGAAATTTGACGATTTAAGCTTGATGTTTGACAGTTCTGTGTAACTCTTACCAGTGTGTGCTTATTTTCACATGCATACACTCTGGTTTAAATAATGGTGTATTAAATCCCCCCAGGGACTGCTCAACACCCTGCATGGCTGATTACATCCTGCTTTGATTTAAATGCACTCATCCCTCACAAACATCACCGGAGACCCCCACCCTCCCCACTCCTGTTCTGCCCGGAAATTAGTGGGCCAGTCAAAATGATTAATAAATGACTGGTAAATAAATCTAATTTTTTTCACTGTACAGCCAACACATCATACTCAGGGTTCCAATATCACCCTGCCTGTCCAAATTTATTCTGATTTGTAAAAGTAGGTTTCCCAGTATATAGGAATTTTTAAAGAAAAGCATTTGGAGGCAAAGTCATTAAAGTTTTTTTTTTTATTTATTTTGTATTCTCATTTTGTCAACCTACTTCTTATTGGACAGCTGTAGCTAACAAATTGATTAATTTTTTTTTGTTGTTGCATTAAAATGCTAATTATATTCTAACTTTTGCTTTTTTGTTATGAAAAGCCAACCCCAGGTCTCTGAAAAGTCAGTAAAAATCACACTGCTCACAACTTATGTCCACAGTAAAGCAGTAACTTGTGATGAAGGTCAGGGACCAGTGTGCACAATTTCTACTGAGTCTAAACTGGAGATAGACACATCATTATTGAGTAAACTTTGATTGCACAATGTAATGGCTATAGAATAATGGCATCATCTGCACCATGGCTCCCTATTCATTTTACTTTCACTATACAATTTTGTTTGCCATTGGGCACAAAATCTCCTGGGAGAATGCGGGCTGATGGGTGATCCAGCTTGGCACCATTACCATCTGCTTTCATATTTCCATTATAGACTAAATTAATGAATACACTTTTGTTCTGTGTTGTTGATAGTTGCTTCTGTGAGGAATATGAAAAGTGATCTGGTTGTCTTTGTGACAGTGGCTCCAACAATAATACCACTTTTAGATGAATTATAGATAATCGCTGAATGTGACAAATAACACCCTTTGAAAACAAAGGAATATACTTGCATGCAAAATAGGCCTCTGATGTGTTTTTATTGCTTGTTGACATTTCAGTGCAGGACATTTAAAACCACCTCTGTAAGTACATCCTGTGGAAAACCGGGACAATATTTGCCACTTCGTGCTTATAAAAACCAATTGCCCAATCACCGAACATTGTCTAGTAAAGTAATAGGCAGAGGGCCCCCTCAGGCTTATGACCAGGAATAGCTGTCCTGATTGTCCTCTCAGTTGGTGGCCATGAATGAGAGGCTTATGTTCATTCAGTGTTCATCAATGTTCCGACTGATTCAACTATATGAATACACAACAAGCTATGAACCAGAGGAAATTGACTGATTAACAGGATTACAGGATGAAAACATGATTGACCTGGATAAAGCAACATTTAACAGAAACCATTCATGCACGCAAACTGGTTGACAGAGACAAGGGGTGTGCAAAATTTGTTTAATATCCCACCTGAAAGAGCACTTCATGTTGAAATATTAATTTACTTTCGAGGAATTTATGATTATGTGGTATTACATGAGGATAAAAGCCCTTGATCCAACGTGTACAAATACTGTTGATTTTAAATGGAAGACTTCTCTTTTGCAATTTTTCTTCTGCTTCAAGTGTTTAGATCAAATCCCTGTTAAGGGAGAAGTTGATAGATGGAGAAAATATTCTTACACTTGCTGCAGCTTTCAGGATTCATTTCCTTCAGTGGGTGATGAGTGTTCCGATGCACTGTAATGTATTTATTTTTCTTCTGCGGAAAGCCATTCTTTGTCCTTAAGGCTCAATGACAATTCTTAGGATTAATTTACCGTTGATGTTTGAGAGCTCACATATGGGAAATTCTCAAGTACAATGAGACACCGAGGCACAAACAAGGTTACTGGTAACCTCCATCTGAGAAGCTGAATTTTGATTTATTACTCTGCAACATGACTGTAATGAACACAGGTGGTGCAATGAGAACAATGGTTGGTATAATCACCTTTTGCCATCTTGCCTTAATGTGTCTGTGTTAAACCTAATCTCATATTTATACAAATCTGATAAAAATCTAACATTTTTATGCCATGTTTTAGAAAAGCATACGGAAATGTTCTATTTTCATTGAACAATACTGCTGTTTTTTACTTCTCCTTTTAATGCTATCCATCCAATCAGTGCAATCGGCTGTTATTATGTGGTTACTGCAAAATCATGAACAGAGTGATTCACAGCGAAGGTTACTTGTACTTTATGGAAAGATTGTGGAGTAGCTCAACCAATTTGATAAAATCACAATTTGATTAAAAAATTACATACACACACTGAGTCAGCCAGTGCACCTGAACAGAACACGCTGAAGAGTGTGTATTAGTCAACAAGTTGAGAAGTTTGTAGATAATGGCAATGGATAAATAGCCACAATTGATGAATATATGGTTGAAACATCCAGTATCTCCCACTCTAAGTAGTACTAGCACAAATGCTGATTGAATTTTATGAGAAGGTCTTGTAATATGCACTATTGTGTCCACTTGCATATCAATAGTTATTAATATTAAGTTTGATAAAATGATGGGAATTCCTCTCACAGTCCCCAAAACATGCACATTAGGATTGCAGCTGCTGGGGATCAAAAACTTTGAGTGTTTTTATGCAGACAGAGGTTCCCCATGAACCCTGTCACCCACATCAAGTGTGCACTCTGTCTCAAATATCAAAACTTTGTCAGCCAGCTGCTTTGCATCCTAAAGATGATTGCAACCTCCAATCAGATTTACATATTTTAATGAGGCATATACATGGAGTGCTAACCTCCCATAAAAACAAAACCCCCCAAAAGTGAGCCAAAGTAAGTTTAGAGCAGTTAAAAATATATTTATTTTTTTCTCTGTCTTTTACAGCGCCCAGTATACTTGTGCAAAGGGTGACATTAAGGTGTCCCAGACTTCTTTGTCCTCAATTCTACTAGTTAAAGCACATATGGTCCTAATTACTGTGGGTACGTTCAGGGACTCAAAAAAAGAAGAGGATAGTGCTCCCAAAGGCTTTTGGCAATTTTGGGTGCTTGACTTCTTGAAATTGAAAAGATATGCAGCCTCTAGACTATACATTTCTCCAAGGATTTCAGCTGATATACTGCCACTTCTAGCGTGATTTGGAACCCATGAGCTTGATGCAGGCATTTGAGCAGTAATAGCGGGGATATTCACCATCCTGCAAAGCACAATTACAGTTAGATGTAGGCACCAAATCTGTAGATTTCTGATTGGCAATCTGAATTTGACAAACCTCCCAACTTGTCATTGAGAGTTATCCAGTGTGAGCTTCAGACTAGAGGGCGACTGAAGCATTTATTTACTTCAGCTGCACTGAGCCTATTGATTGGGATAGTTAACATTCCTTGTGTACCGTTAGAACAGCCCAGACCTTACCCAGGGCCATTTTTATTTTAGTTTCCAGCAGGCATATGTTGAAGTCTGACTGTTGCCGAGACAGGATGTGCGCTCATGATCAAAAACAACGTCAGTGTCTGCCTCAAGTGAAAAGAGCAATTTTCCACCCAACTCTGTTTTTACTGTGCCTACTTTGCATTATGTGCTTCTTTCCCTCCAGTCTTGTTTTGCTGTAGATTGAGGAGAGGACAAAATAAAGGCGACTGCTGCAATTCCATCCCTATTGGCCCCTTGGCAAATTGGCCCTTTATCAAACGGGGGCCCCATCTATCAAGCCAAAGACGGGTATTGAAATTGCCCCACCGGCCACAAATCAGACCAATGGATCGGCCTTTATCTCAGACAAGGCCGTCATCACTCTGTAGTGGCTGGAAGGGGAGGAACTGGGCCATTTAAGAGCCTATCCTGCATTTCTTTGCTGATAGATGTAGCTGGCTTGACCTCCCTGTGACCTGGACCATCTGGACAAGGGCCAAACCCGTGCCTAACCTGGTTCATTATCTGGCTGCATGTGTGTGTTTGATTCTCTTTCACTCCATGACTATGACTTACTTACTCTGTCTGTTTTTGCCCGATCCTGACATGCCTTCGCTGTCGGTTTTTCTCCTGCTCCTCTATTACTGTTAGCTCGAGTTTTCCTAACCTCCTAATCTTGTCTGTCTTTGTCTCTTCCCCTGTGCTGCCTATCACACACAGTCTTTTTCACCATTTTTTTTCCTAAATCTCCCCTCTCACTGCTCACATTCATTTTCTGTAGCCAATCAATGCAAATAGAGAAAGACCATAATGAAGGACAAGACAAATGGATGCTGTATTGTCAGCTGTGCCTCCCTAGTTCTAAATATTACCCTGCCTGCTATGATTGATGGAAAGCTGTATTCAGGTAATACCTCACTCTTGCCACATTCCCACAAGCAGCTATCTGTAATGGTAGACTGCCTGGCTGACATAATCCTACTGTGTGTTTCTGTCGATATGAATACCATAAATTTTAGTGTAAACATTGCTATCTCCACATTAAAGCTAATGTATACCGATGGTTACCCCCCTCCTGTGCTGATTCATGTTGAAACAAATAAATTTAACCAGCAGGTCAAAAGTTATGAAAAAACTTCAAGCTGACAAGTTTAGATCTCAGAAGTGCGGCGACAGAGTGATCAGTCTGACCTGTGCTCTGTCATTCACTGGCAGGCGACGTCTTTGCTCATCCTCTCTGATCAATTTTTGTGACTTATGGGTTTAACTAAAAGCCCATCCACAATCTAATTCTCTTCTTAATTATGTTTTAACTGCTCTGCTTTTATTTGATTAGATTCAATCACAGTGCAATGAACCCAATCAGAGACAGGGATATTATTTGTACGTGCAGATTCATTAACATAAACCTGCTTTGCCGCTGGGCTGATTGGGAGGCACAAGAGCCATTATGAAAACATAGAAGTGAGAGTTTTAGAGGATCACTTTGGATTAGTACCACTTGGGTCTTATATTTGTAGTTTTGGCCATAACTTCAAATAGCTGAGATAACTTTCTGCTCAACAAAGTGATACATACAACTTCACATCAGTCTGATGGGGGAAGAAACGTGAGAGGTCAGGCAATCAGACAGCTTCTAAACAAGCCACCAGGGTAGCCAGAATGTTTTTCACTTTGGATGGAAAAGTGAGCATATTCCATAGGCTGCTATTAATAACACATTGGACAGGTAAACTGCGTGTTTCCACAGCAACAGGAAGTACAACTAGATTTTAAAAACTTTCATATGGATGAAAGTTTACAAATGAACTGTTGGATTTTAATCTTTTAATCTCAGCTGCAGGCCCAGATGGTGTGAGCCCCAGGGTCATGAAAGCCTGTGCCCCCCAGCTAAGCGGAGTACTTCATCATGTCTTCAACCTGAGTCTGAGTCTTCAGAGGGTCCCGTGGTGTGAAAGACATCATGCCTCGTTCCTGTCCCGAAGACGCCACGTCCGGGTGATCTCAAGGACTACAGGCCTGTGGCCCTGACGTCACGCATCATGAGGACCCTGGAAAGACTCGTCCTGGAACAGCTCCGGCCCATGGTCCAACCACTTCAGGATCCCCTTCAGTTCCCCTACCAGCCCCACCTTGGAGTGGACGATGCCATCATCTACCTGCTGAACAGAGTCTACACCCACCTGGACAAGCCGGCAAGCACTGTGAGAATCATGTTCTTTGATTTCTTGAGTGCATTTGACATCATCAGGCCAGCTCTGTTGGCGGAGAAGCTGACAGCGATGCAGGTGGATGCCCCACTGGTGTCCTGGGTCGCAGACTATCTGACTGTACGCCTGAAGTGCTGCTTGTCAGACGAAGTGATCAGCAACACCGGTGCTCCACAGGGAACCGTCCTTGCTCCCTTCCTCTTCACCATTTACCCCACAGACTGCACTGCACAGAGACCTACCACCTTCAGAAATTTTCTGATGACTCTACAGTGGTTGGTGTATTACTGGGGAGGATGAGAGAGAGTACAGGATGGTAGTGGACAACTTTGTCACATGGAGCGGGAAAAACCACCTACAGCTCAATGTGACAAAGACCAAGGAACTGGTGGTGGACCTGAGGAGGACTAAGGCTCTAGTGATCCCTATCAACATCAAAGGGGCCACTGTGGAGGTGGTGGAGGAGTACAAATATTTGGGGGTGTACTTGGACCACAAACTGGACTGGTGCAAGAACGTGGACATGTTTACAGAAATGGCCAGAGCTGCCTCTATTTTCTGAGGCGACTGAGGTCCTTCAACATCTGCAGGACGATGCTGAGGATGTTCTACGAGTCGGTGGTGTCCAGTGCCATCACATATGCTGTTGGCTGCTGGGGAGCTGCCCAGAGCTGGGGGACACTAACAGTATCAACAGCATCATCAAGAAGGCCAGCCATGTTGTGGGAGATGAACTGCACTCTCTGACGGTGGTGTCTGAGAGGAGGATGTTGTCCAAAATAAAGACTATACTGGACTTTCCCTCTCACCCTCTCCACAATGTGCTGATCAGCTACAGGAGCTCGTTCAGCAGCAAAGCACCACAGAGCGACACAGGAAATCATTCCTGCCTGTCGCCATCAAACTGTTAAACTCTGTCCTGTGACGGACACACATACTTTTATATATACAATGTATGTATGGTTTTACACATGTAAAGACCTGTATTTTTAGATTTTTAACACATGTAAATACCTGTATTTTTAGATTTATATTTATCATGTTGTTTATCCTATTTTTATATCTTTCATTTTTCTTTCTTGGTCAGGAATACTGCAAGTGCAATGTCTGTACGAAAAAGAATTTCCCTTCGGGGATAAATAAAGGAATTCTGATTCTGATTCTGATTCTTATTGTCTGTCTTTGTTTTTTCAAATAACATTCGCTTACCTCATGGTTTAAAATCTGCATGACAGCTTGTGTTTCTTGCCCCACAGGACTTCTTTTTGGCAATTCAGCAGCATTCCAAGATCTAAGCAATTAACCAGGTGAGTGCAATGTTTCTATTGTCAATAGAAATGATGGCCAAAGCTGCAAAAATGAGACAAAATATGTAAAAAAAAAAAAAAAAAGCAAGCATGTTGCTAATCCTCATGTGGTCCTGTATGCATACCACCTGTGACCCCAGAAATTTGAAATAAATGTTGGGTATTTTTGCTAATTGTATTTTTACGTACATCTGGCACAAATGAAGTAGACTGCATACCGTAATGCCACTGCTTGCCCTTGGTGCAGGGCAAGAAAATGGAGCACTATGAAATGCTAATCAAATTTAAGGGAAACCATTTCTGAATTCTCAAAGTTTTATCCCACCCCATCCCCTTGACTCAGTATGTGTGAGGTGTTATCAGTCCCTTGGGGGAAGCAAGGGAACCTTGGCCTACACAGTCTTAGGGAAGGGAAAGACGGAAGTCTTCAGGGGGAAGAACACCCACACACACAATGGATGCCTGCAGAAAGTAAAACAGGTCAGGACTCCAGTGGTCTGATAAGGCAGAGGACTCATGAATTAAAGAGTGGTGGAGGAAATATAACATTTTTCCTTTCCATTCAGTCTATCGGGACTACTCGCTTGCCAGTGAAATTACCTGGAGAGAAGCTGGTCCGATAATGGACTGCCAGAGACGAGATTCACTCTGGTAATTTCTCTCTGCACGTAAGGGCAGATTGGCGCTGGAAATTCAAAACACTTTTTGCTGCCTTTTGGGAAATTTGAGAGATGAGGGAGTTACATTATCATAATCGATCATTTGTATCTGCTTAAATACCTATTTTTCTACTGTGTAATGGAAGCCATTCTTCCACAAATCAATCCCTGTTGGTTGAATATTGGATTTATAAGGCTCATTGCGCTTAATTAAAAGAGCCAGTGGGAGCTGTCATCATTCCCTAAAGTTATGTATGTTCACTTATATTAAGGTTTCACTATAACATACAGTATTATATCAGTTTTTATTCAGAGCAACCATACTTTCCAAATCCACCACTCCAGCCAAGTTACTTGTGCAGATAAAAGGCCAAAAGAAACCTGTACCTTTGTGTTTTTGGGGGTAAATGAGGACCTTGGTTCTTCTTTATTCCTTCTGCAGAGAAGCAGATGATAAATATGGAAGTGGTAATGGCAGAGGAGAGGGCAGGGATGCAGTGGGTCTTCTTTCTGTAATGACTGGTTTAAGTGAGTGCTGTAATGGGCTGGGTTGCCAGGGCCAGTGATTTACGGGACCTCCTCCTGTCATCATGCTGTTGTGGTAGCTTGGAGGGTGAACCAGTGAGTTCAACATTCTTTCCCTATAATATCCTAAAAAAACGAAAAAAGAAAACATCAACACAAGATATATATGTATGCATATTAGCCTTTTTCATTCCTGCAAAGACAAGTGTGGTTCTGCATATTTATCACAGAGAGAAAGGGAGAAGAGTGGCCTTGTTCCAAGCTAACCTTTAACTGAGAGTGTGGGCGATACCATGGAGGTGTGCGCTTGCAAAATGATGAATGGTGCCCAGAGAGAAAAGCTGGATGCAATTTCTTACCATAAGCCCCAAAGTTGAAACTTTGAGAGGATCCTGACTGCAGCTGTACCTTGAAACAACTCCTGAGTCCAGGTTTATCAGATGCCTCCGGAATAATATACATGAAGTAGTTATTTCTCACTTTGAAAAAGGTTATAATGTCCTCCATGGGGTCTTTTGGTGGGCAAACAAAGTGAAGGGGAGCCTGAGGGGAGGAAAGGTGGGTAAATAGCTTCTCTAATGGAGTTCTAATCTGTGGAGGCAATCTGCAGAGAGCTGCCCCTGGCTGTGCCAGTTGGGGTGATGAGACAGAGGTGACAGCGTGGCAGTTATTATTAGTGGTATCATTGATCAGACACCCACAGTGAAAGAGTTAGAGAAGGATGATGGATTCAGTGGCTCCAGTCCAGCTCAGACATGAAGCCTGTCAGGAGCGAATCAGGAAGGGGCTCAATGTGTCCATGCAGAAAAAAAAAAGAAAGGATCAGGAGTAGGGGGTGTTGTTCTGTACTCAGGTGGGGTCTTGGTCATAGTTCAGAGATGGGTTGGCTATATTTGACAGAAATCATCCATCTCAGGCAGTGACCCATTCCAAATGAAAGCCTTTGTGTTTTTAGTCGGACTACAGACAACTTGTTCTCTACAAGGATATGGAGAAAAACAAGACTAATCATTATCTTTTCATTTCAGTCTCTGAAGATTTGGATTGGTTGCTTGAACTATCCTGAACTATATGTACCTTTATTACTGCTGGTCATGAACAAAAGAGAATGAACTTGCCCTCTCCATTTCCTGAGGATGGAAAAATAAAATTGGTCCCAAGTTGGGATGACTAACACTAGGCGTTTTATAATTGTATGTCAATAATCCTCACCCACTCATGATTACAGAAAGATTCCACAAAGAAAGTGAACAAATAAGAAAACAAGGCTAAGAGTCCACAGCTATGCTAGAAGCACTCTGAGGCTGTACTTGTTTATAATGTTCACCATCTTAGTTTACAAAGTAGAGCTGAGGTGGATGGGAGTATCATTCGTTTTGCAGGTGATCAGAATTAATAATAATAAAGAAAAACAAAACAAAACAAATTTTCACCTGACAAAGGTCACGCCAAAGTTAGTCCCATTCAGAGGGGTAGGCCTGCATGAATGCATGAATGTCCGTATGACATACCACAAACAAACAAACAAATATATGTAAACCTTGTGGTGATTCTAGAGAAAAAGTCAGAAATTCTTAGGCTGCATACTTTAAACTTAAGAATGTCATTTTGTTTGACAGAGTAATTTTCTGAGTCTTTATTATTGTGGTTTGTAGAATAGCAGGAGCAGCTTGTCAAGTTAAGATAATATGAGTTACTTGAGTTACCCTCCTAGGTTGTGTTTTCTTTCATTGGTGTTTTTTCCCCAAAGTGTTGTAATGCCCAAAGGTATGACATCTGGTGTTTCTCAAACACAAGCGTCCTTGGCAGAGATTAAAGACATGGGACTACAAATAAAACAAAAATGGCAAAATTAATTGTAAGACAAGTATTCATTTATAAATGCCTGCTTTTCAAGGTCATCTTCGGTAGTGAATAACGTTCAAGAGGAACTCAATCTTGGAGGGAGGTTTAATGAGTGCTACCAAAGCAACTCACTGACATTTGCTGTGGGGTGGACCTGAAAGGGTTGTTCTTTTAAATACATACAATTTGATTTCACTTAATTTCTTCTGACTTTTGTGTTACAGCAAAGGATTTTGCAAAGTGTTCCATAGCTGTGCGATATCTTTTTGTCTTTAGAATTCAGTATGAATAATACAATTTTCTGCTGACAGCTTTGACACTTATTAATAATGTAGTTGCAAAAGTTCATCATATCTACTCAGTGAAATGAAAACAGGATTTTAATGCCACAGATTCAGACCAATGTGCCATGCCATCAGCTCAAATTTATATTCTACCTGGATGACATCTAATGTCTTTTTGTCTTGTCCTGATTATTGTTTAGAATGAGGCTACAATTGCTTGTGTTTTGTCTTTGATACACTGACTTGGTCTGATAAAGATCTGGCTGTTTGTTAGTGTATTTGATCTCTCACTCACACACACATACACACACATTGATTGATCTTCTGTCAGATCTTGAAGTTCTGAGTCAGTATCCAAGTCTGAACACAACTTATAATATCATAATCTTAAATGACATAAACTGGGGTATGTAAAAATTAACACTTTTTTCTTTGGATTGGAGAACTAGAGGACTGCATACTTTGCCAGTGTCAAACAGACCCATACCATTAAAATAAATAACATTTACTTTCTTAATTCCCTTTTAAATATTCCATAGTCACTGAAAACTCCTGCTGTGCAGTTGAACAGTGTTGAAAATAAAAAAAAAAAGTCTTAAATTCTAGTGGGGATTCGCTTTTGTCAGGCTGAAATTTGGGGAATTCTATGAAGTTATGCACAAGATATTGAGAAAGTTTTGAATTTGATGAGGTTGCGAAGCCCTAAAAACATGGAGTGTTTGGTTGGTATATTTGATTCAATGTAAACTTCACACTGTTGGAGCTCGCAGACGTAGATTACGTAAACAGAGTGAAGATTTTTCCAGTGGGCAATGGTCAACCTGTCAGTGAAGAAAGTAGAGCCTTTGATGATGTAGGCTGCAACATTTATTGAGGTTGGAATTCAAGAAGAGTAGGAGAGTCATGCACACCAGCCATGAAAGCTGGCAGTCCCTATTTTGAAGATCCAGGCCCACACAGCCAGTCCATAAACCTGCTGCAAACTATGTCATAGATACCACACTATTGTTGTCGGCCCCTGAATGCGCACATACACCTAAACTATACTGTCTAGCAAGGAAGGCAGACATCTCCTGTGACCTTGGCTGCCCCAGCAACGCCCATTCACTTACTACCAGAGTGTCTCCTGTGTCCCCAAATAGATCAGATAAATCTTAAGGGGAGACGCCACCCATCTGTCTCCTCACAGACTTACTGCTACCTTCACTCTGACCCAAAGGTCTCTGCCTGATGCCGAGTACCTCAACTCACAACCTTCAAATATAGAAAATTCTTTACAAACTGGACATTTTTATTTCATTATACTGAGTTTCCATGCAATATAAGCAACTTTCGAGGGGAAAAGCTCATGCCTGGCTCACAGCTTCACCAGCCAGAGGGCAGAGTTGCTCTGGAGGCGACAGTGGGCCTACGCCAACTCTGCAGAGCTCACCACAGAGTCGTGGCACATCAGAGTCAGCCCAATCCATTCCATCCATGCTGGCGCAGGACCAAACACATCTAGGCCACTTTGATGTGATCACTGTGAAATGTATTTTGTTGCCATGCATGGCATAACTAAAGAGAAATCAGGACCCTGGATAGGTTATATCAACTGTTTTCTCTTTCTCTGCTGACCCCCCCCACCTTCCCAATAATTTTGACCACGTCCTTGAATGAATCCGGCCATGTAAAAACACAGGACTACAGTAGTGACAGCTTAAATGTATTTGTGTAATCTCTGCTTCATGTTCAGTTTTGTTGTCCTCCGTCAAATCATTTCCTATAAACTAACCACCAGCCTCTAATCTCTCTGCCTCTTTGCTATTTTTTAATGGTAAGCACCACAGTTTAAAATAACTTGTCTGATTATCCTTGTGTTCCCTGCCCTGTCAGACTTTGATAACGATGTTGCTGCATCCCCAGATCAGTCAGTTGGCAAAATGTCACATACCAATCCTTAATAGCAGGGATGTACACAGCTACTGATAACATGGCTCAGGTTGTAAAAAAAAAAAGAATTTTCCTTTAGCTTGCCAGGTGACTTTGACACCTCCATGCCCTCAATTATCCCTTTGTACCTCTAACTGTCTCCCGCCTGATCTCCCAAAGTCGCTCCTTGTCATTTAAGCTTCTCACTGTCTTTTCTAAGACAGTTTTATTTTCTCCTCTATGTAGAGGTTTTTTACGTGACAGTTTTCCACGAACACGAGGCAGTAAAATAAAGATCCTCCTCATTATACTTGACTTAGCATTTGGGAAATTCTTAGGCTTGGATCCAATTTCTAGGTACAGATTACAGCCTGTGTTCATCCAGTTTGTTGAGTAACCTTTTGTACAAGATTCTGAATATGATATGATTTAATCATATACACCCTGCTGGGTGGAAGGCGCAACCCTTGCTGTAGTCTTTTCAGACTATGTTGCCCTAATGATTGCTGGAGGGGAAATTGTTTACTCTGTCATGATGCCTATCTGCAGATGCTGCCCTCCTGCACTGAACTCTGTTATTATGATACATATTTGAATATTTTTAAAATATGCTCTGCCTTTACTTATTTTACTGAAAGGTCTAAACATCCCACAATAAGTTATGTGATATTCAGCCAAAGGCATTGGCAGGTTCCCCAAGTGCATGATGTTGAGATCTCTTGCCTCCATGTTAACTGATTGATTTCAATGCCAAACAATGTTGGTTTGGTTTATGTGTCAATGTAAAATCCAGGGAAATAATCCTATTTGATTTTTACACTGTTTTGTGAAACAGGGTGCCTCTGCACCATAACAGATCATCTTACATCATTATCAAGTGGGCAAAGTGCCTCCTGCTCTTCACCATTTCCTTCCTTTTTTCCTTTTTTGGTCTGCTTTATATAACTTGCACAGGACTCCAAATATTTCACCATCTCCACTTGAGTTTATAATGTTGAGTTACATTTGAGTTTTGGTGCAATTATATTTGGGGGTGGGAGGTGGTTAAGCACCTCTTTATCTACCATATGTCCTGCTATTCTTGAGGGAAACTTTGAACAAGAATATGCATGATATCATGGTATCATGCACTGGTCACTGATCATTGCAATTCCAAAATATTTATGAAAAAAAGACATTGTGTTGTGGTCCCATAGTCTCCTAGAACTTAAGTATGCAAACACAAAACACAAACATTTCCACGTTGCAGTTTAGAACAATACTGATAATTTTTATTTTTGTTATTCAAAGAACAATTTCAAGTCTGTCACCCAAGGACAATGCACAAATCACAATTAAAGGTCAACAAATATATGCGAGCAGCAGAAAACAATGCAAAACAGAAATGAAAAACACTGAATATATGACAAGTGGATGTGTCAAGGATGCATTTTATATATGGAGATTAAAAAGCCCAGGGGGAGGGAGGGCTTATTTAAAAAGATGATTTTTCAGTTTTATCTTCAGAACAAAAGAATGCTGATGTTTATTGATGCAAGAACCAGAAGGAATGAAAGCTGAAAGCCTGAAAGCCTTGTCTCCCAAGGAAGGAAGGCTACCCAGGGGTGGGAGGGTAGAGGACATCAGAGGAGCAATGACAAAGTGAAGAGAGATTGAGAAAAATGCAAGAAAGGAAGAAAGGGAGAGCCAAAACGTATACTTCAAACTTTATAATGAATCCAGTGTTCAAGCTCAAAGTTGACGTATTACATGAAGACAAAACCTTCTCTAGCAGGCACACTAATGTTTAATCAAATCAACAGTTTAACAGAGGGAAACGTTAACATTTTATGACGATTGAGTGGACAACTTGTCTTGAAGAAGACTGAATGTTTATAGTCATGCTAGTGGCTCTGTACAGCTGTATCAAGGCTCACAGGTGCTTTGAGCTAAATGCTAATATTTACCATGCTGGCCACCTTAATTTAGCATAGTAACATTTGCTAAGAAGCACAAACCACAAAGTAAAGCTACGGCAAATGGGGATGTCATACCCTAATCACAAACCTAACTTGAAATTGACCTGAAAGTGTCACAAGATCAAAAGCCGTGTTTGTTCAGATATTTCAGTCTGGACCAAAGTAGTGGACCAACAGGCCAACTAACACTATCACTAGCTGGACTAACAAATGGCACATAACAGTCATAGCCTGGCTACATTTTTACATGCAAGTACAACATTCACAAGGTTACATGTGACCAGTATTTCTTGCTGGATGGAAACCTTCATCAGTCAGATTATGCTCTAGGTTTGCTTTGAAGACTACAGATGATATGTGGTGAATTATATCTGTCAAAATCTAAAAGCACATTAATAATAATCCAAAACATGCTATTTAAAACAACTAACTACATTTAATTTCCTTTGCACTGCTGTAATTGAATGTTTAGTCAGGGATGAATTATCACATTTTAGAATTTCAAATTAAGCACACAAGCAGTTGAATCCATGAGTTAGTGCACAAGCTAAAATAACTGAAAAGAGGCAGTGAAAGTAAGCGATGGTTATTGTATGGGATGCTGAATAAACTGTCTGATTAAATCTTGCCCTTGTGTTTGTGTCAGTCTAAAGCAGGAAACCTGTTTCATCTTCCTCCCCCCAAGAGCCTCTATTTACTATTCATCAGCATGCTCCTCGTAATGAATGAGACTCTTAATTGCCCCCAGTCCTCCAAAACCAAATGAATCATAAAATACATCCATATGCGATTGTGTGACCACTGTGACGACGAAACAATAGGTTGGGTTGGCTGCTTTTATGTCAGGGTGACATAAGTGGTTACATAATAACTTGTTAGCTAATGAGCTTATGGTGCCATCTCAGTATTTAGTCTGGCTGAAATGGAAACATTTAAAATTTTTATCAGATGATATTTAGGTTACAAAAACTGACTGATGACCTGTAAGCACTCATGTCTTTTGCTGTGAAAAACCAGAGAAACATTTATTTTCTCAGCTAATTAACTTCACATAAAATTAGCTTACGTATACAACACTTCAAGCACTACCTCTGTAGTTCTTCTTAACGGTGACAAAACTAGCTAGAAAAAGCAACAGCCAATGCATTTTTTTTTTTTTTTTTTGCAGATCAAGCATGACTGTATCAAAGTAATTTACATTTGTACCTGGTGAGATGAGAAACACACTTAAAATCTATCACTTCAGTATCAAATCCCTGTTCACACTCTTTTTCCTCACACCAGAAAAAGCAGAGAAATATATGCTGTTTATGAAGGTAAACCTCGATGATTGTACATGGTCATTCGCTGAAGGATAGTGTTCTCCTGGCGAATGTGATTAGCCGAGGGCTTTATTACCCTCAATAAAACATTCCAGACTTTAATGTGCAACAAAGCTCTTCTTTCTGTATGCGGCTGCAGTGAGCCCTTTTCTCTTCTCATTACAAACATGCTGGTCCTGCAGTTGAACACCTCTCCAACCTCCACTTCAACGGCCCCACTGCCTCCTTGAGTTTAAGCACTTTCATATGTCACTATGACATATATGGGACTGGAGGGTAAACACTGTGGCAGGCTGTTGCTTCCACTGTTAGACATTTCATCCAAAACTGTTTGATGTTGTGATTAGTGTGGTGGACGGTGGGCCTTGAATCAAACTGTCAAGAGAAAATTGGCAGAAACATAACAAAACTGTTTTTCCTAATAACAGGTCTTTATGTTGGATGTTTGAACACATTTCATCATTTTGGGTTTGGATCGTGATGAGACCCGTGAAAAGAGAAGAATAATGATACCAGAGGTTTGTACCATGAAGCAGGATTTGTGGTTAACAAAATAACTTGTTTTCAGGGGTTGCTATGGTGATTTACGGTACTAATTTTTGGAGCCATGGTATCTTATACTGTGCCCTTAACTTGATTATGGGTTAGGTTATATTGTGAATAACAGATCAACATATATAAAAACACAGCTTACAGACCAATCATTTTTTTTAGAAATTGGTGCTCTCATTCATATATTCTGTGGAGCTTGGAGGTGTGCAGAATGTAAAGGTGTACTCCGGTGTAGGTGGGTCCCCTCCTGCCTTCATTTCGTTTTTATTCCTGACAACAACATTTTCGTGTGCTTTTGAAAATCATCCTTTAACACAGACTGATAGAAGCACTCAAGCCTTGTACTTGTATTCGAAATATGTGACAGTACTGCTTTGTATTACGTGTTTATATTTATTTTTTTATTTGCTTCCAAATTTGTTTGACACTGAATTTATTTTTTCTTTCTATCTCTGTGCTCCTCTCACTGGTTAGGCAGGGTCATCTACCCCTGTGCACCAATCACGGGCCAGTTTCATCAAAGCGATCTGTTACCGCTGTTTTCATTGCAAATTGTAGGAACGTCATGCTTTGCAGAAGATTGTTGCTCACAAAGTGCAGTATGAATCAAAATCTTGATGAAAGTTGTTCAGTTCTTTTGTTAAAGACAAATAGGCTTTTATGAGTCCTGCACTGGGGAAATTCACAAATTTGATCAAAGCAGAAAAAGAGAAAGAATAGAATAGAGTAGAATAATACTTCTAATTGTCCTCACAAATTAATCGATTTGGAACTACGTGGATGCATGCATCAGCTAATCATGCCTGACTCAAGAATCAAAGTGCCCCTTGTAGTATCAGAGATAATGTTTATCAATTACCGCTGAAGCTGAAAAGTAATTGAAAAGGTAACAGATTCAATTTTGGGAGTACATCTCTGATTTGTACTGGAGGTAGGAGGCAAAGCGTGCTGCGGTTAGCCTTCTAAATAGCTCTGAGTGGATCACAGAGGCCTTTAGTACTGCAGGTGAATGGGCTGCAAGGCAATCTGTTGCTGTCTATCCCACTTAGCCAGGGACTGTAATGGGGAGCTGATGTTTGGCCCTGCTGCAAAGGGTAGGATTACAGAGACGCAAAGGGAGTTTAGCTACCTGGGTGAAAACAGTGATATTCTCCATGTCACAAAGCTGAAAGAGGAAATCTCTTGGGTCTGGGAAAATCTCTTTCCAGGCCTCTTGCTGATCTTTTACCGGATATGTCAGCTGTTTCCCCCCTATTTTGACATGCTGTGTGATCAGAAAACAATCATCAGTTTTCCTTCCTGTGCAGGGACAAGCACTTCCATGATACTCTCAGGTTGCTGAAACATGATTATCATACATTTCAGGTAGCTGTCTGACTTACCTTGCATACAAATTAGATATAGATGATTATCTCCTCCTGTCTGATGTTATAAAATGTTAAGTTTCCTTTAATGATTCTGTGAAAGACCTCATGGCAATGATTCATCAAGCACTTTTTAATTGAAGCCAACTGTTAGTCTCAGTCTCAAGGTGTATGGAATCAGAATGGAGATGTAATTTAATGGATGAAAGATCATACATTAATTCAAAAGATGAAGGGCATGTTGTGCCTAAAAATGATGCCCTTTTGGCTAACTAGTGCAGTTATTCTTTAATTTCTTTAGACAATGCTAAGTGCACCTTGGGTGAATATCAAATGTGGAGATTTCATTGTGGAAAAGTAGCTAAAGTTTACATGCTGTTCTTTTTCTTATTACTTCCCTGTATATTGGAATTTTGCATGCATTCTTTGGAAGCCTGTAGTCATAAAAATCAGTAGTCATAATTATCACACCTATATCTTATGAAATTCACTGTTATTACTGAAAAAGATCCATATATTTCCAGAGTAATTAAATTATATTAAAATCGTCATGACAGAGACACTGTTCACGTCTCTTGACACTATTCATGGTCAGTCAGGGGCCTTTTGCGTTCTCTCTTTGGTACTTTGCAACTGATTTCTTAACCAGCGGTGGCATTGTAAACATGATGACATGCAAAAGTTAGCTTCACATATTTCTGTGCACCAACCAAGATTTAGCAACATCTGAACGAAAATGTGGTGGAGGGAAGAGGGTTGTTTTCTTATAAACCAACACCCACTCAGCAGATTAGCTTTATTGGAACTGTGTGGACATGAATTAAAGTTTTTGACCATTAAACTATTAAAAAATAATATCTAAGAATGATTATCTCAACTTTAACTTTGTTTGTTACTAAGCTGTGAATATTTGATGTTATAGAATAGGGCTTTAAATTTAAAACCATTTTTGGGGGAACATCTTAAAAGCTACTGTAAAAACTAGCCAGTGATTGCACTGAAGCTGGAAAGCTGTGTTATCTTCAGTGACTGATTAATTATTAATCATTATTCTGACTTTAGATAAGTAGACTGGAGTTGTGTGTATGCATATGTGTGTGTGTCTGTGTGTCTGTGCAGAATTAAAGACTAAGAAAATGGTGCTAATTACCATTGATAGAACAAAGGCAAATATTATCTGTATTAACAGTCTGCAGTGTAACTTCAAGTTGGACAAGTTCTTCTCATAGACATGTACATGTTTCTTCTGTTCAAATCAAAACACAGCCATACTGCCTGTAATAAGAGTTCATTATGATCCTCAAAACAAGCTATCATTACTATTGCTGGTGCACATGAGATAAAGTGACTGTATCGCTGGTCATGAACTTTGTAAGTAGAGCCTGCCGTATCAAATTGGTCAGTCATTCAGTATTACCATGCTCTACGGCGTGTAATGGCAGCTGATGACAGCTCGGCCTTGATCCGAGCTCTTTTCCTGACTGTCTGTTGTTGGTAATGGCTGAGGGAGCAAGTAAAGTCCATGACAGTGTACACATCATTTTCCCTTTGTGGAGGAAAGGTCTCTCTTGGAAACTGATAAATGTTAATTACACCACCTTGACACCAGCTGGAGAACGCTGCTGGTCCAGCAAGAAGAGGGCCTTGTGATGGAGAAGCTAAATTACTGGCAAGTAACTGCTTGTTTTTGCACTTGTGAGGGTGCATTTGTTTGTATATTAAAGTACATGTTTGTGTTTGTGATTGCATTTCTTATTTTGCTTCCTTTCCAGGTCTAAAGGCAAATTAAAGCTGCTGTACCAGTGAACTGGTGTGTTTGCTTGTGTCTTGTTGTCTGGTCATCAGTCTATTATAGTGCTGATGCCTGCATAGTTGTTATTTATTTATTTACAACTGTAGACCTCTTTTCAATTTCTTTTTCAATATTTTATCACCAAGTTGTGCTTTGTTATACTCAATGTGTCCCATTAAAGAACAGATTATAAACCAACTGCAGTAGGAACATCTGTGTCAGGAGATTCTCTGCAAACCACAAAACTCAAAAGCTATGAATGAAAGAGCGAATGAAAGAAACATGAAGGAGATAGCAGAAGAAGTACTTGTATGGTGTAAGAGCGTATCATCCATACATCTGTCCTCATTAATCAATATAGATCAGTTAACATTCTCAGTCCAAGTCTGCCCAATGGCAGCGGCAAGGATGTAATACAGCTAATCAATATTTTAGTGATTTTGCCTGGAAGAGAACACATGCTCTGTGTGAGAACCACCTGATGTATCCTCAAGAAATACTAATAAGAGGTATGCAGGACAAGAGGAGAAATCTTTTCTTCAAATTATCTCAAGGATGCAGTCAGACTGTGTGTGTGTGTGTGTGTGTGTGTGTGTGTGTGTGTGTGTGTGAGAGAGAGAGAGAGAGAGAGAGAGAGAGAGAGAGAGAGGAGAAAGAGAGAGACAGACAAAAATTAGTTGTTAGTAAAATTGAGATCAAATTTGATAATTGGTGCTTATGGTGCCAATCAAGTTGTTCTCAGCAAGGCGTTTTCTTATGACTATTGTCAGAACCTATGTAAGCTACAATATACAGCTAATTGTCCTGATATTTGAAAACAGGGGCAGTTGAGCTGAAAAACAGCTTTCATTGTCCTGCTCATACTATAGCTACTTACTACTTACTACAAAAAGACTTGTTCAAACTGGCATTCAAATTTGCAGTCATTTGCATGCTTAGGTCAGTCAAACTTGACATGGCTCATAACATAGCATGAAGAATAAGCGCATGCGAATGGGATGTCACCTATGACTCCTAATCAGCATTTCAGTGAGAAACATCCAGTAACTGAGCTGAAATTTGTGTTGCTGCCTTCAACAGTACAGACGCTAAGGATTACACTTTGCGGAAATGTGATTTGGTGGCTGAAATCAGTTTTTCTTTATGCGTACATATGGCAACTGTAAGGTGATTTTTTTTTCCACATCTGGAAATCGGATTCAGAGACATCCGCTTTAGCGAGCTAACATGATTTCTCAAGAACACATATGAAATACAGTGCATAGACACACATCTTCATTTTTGAATTCAGGTGTGGCATGTGGTTGTTTTTCAAGGACTGGATTAGGCCCCTTACTTCCAGTGATTGGAAGTCTGAATATTTCAGCGTACCAAGACCTTTTGGACAATGCTGCTTCAAGCTTTGTGGCAACAGTTTGAGGAGGGTCCTTTTCTATTCCAGCATGACTGTGCAGTGCACAAAGCAAAGTCCATAAAGACATGGTTGGATGAGTTTGGTGTGGAAGAACTTGACTGGTCCACACAGAGCCCTGAGCTCAACTCCATCAAACACCTTTGGGATGAACTGGAATGCAGATTGCAAACGGGGCCTTTTCCTTCACTGCGTGAATGGGCAAAAGTTCCCACAGAAGCACTCCAAAATCCTGTGGAAAGCCTTTCCAGAGGAGTGAAAGCTGTCTATGTATTTAAAATACAATGTCATTAAAGTCGGAGTTCAAATGAAGTGCGTTTCACAATGATCTGTAAGATAAAATAACTTTGTCAGTCAAGTCTGTTGGCTGTTTCTGTTTTTTGTGGGGTGGAAGTGGCCTACAGTCAGCATTTGTTTTTGTCTAAGATGTTGATGCTCTGGGGTGACTTCTAATGACAGTGAGCCATTAACACCATGGTCAAATCATGTAACTGATCATTTTCATGTTCCAATCAATGAATTTACATTCTGTACTCACTTTCCTGTATAGGAGTGCTCATTGTTATAGGTGGAATCTGCCTTTACTGCACTGGTACTGCAAGAAACACGAAGTAATTCATTAATAACTAGCACTATCCCCCACTGTGCACCTTGGTACCTGGTTTGTTGATGTAGAAAGGTGATTAAAATGTTGACCATAACTATATTTGAGATGTCCTGTGGTGCCGTGTAATAATGAAAACTTATCAGTCAGTCAGAAATTACGTATGTTGGTAGGATCTGTGGCTTCCTTGGGACGCCAGCATACATACTGGCAAGAACCTTACAAGATGTGATAAAAATGCAGCTAAAAAGCTGCTTGATTGTTTGCCAGTTTATCACTGGGGATTTTCTTTTTTTTTTTTTTTGGTTATTTATTTCTGGTTTTACACGTGTGTCTTTTGAATAAATGGCATGCAGTGTACTAATGGATAAGATAAATCTGCATGCTTGACAACATGTTTACTTCACTAATGGTTCTGCCCAGTTGTCCCCATTTCTCAGAAAATTTCAGTGTCAATCTGACCTCTTTGGTCCTTCATGTACTTTCAGGAATATCTAAAAGGTGCATCACATTGTGAAGGAAAATGTGTTTCACAGCAGCATCTGATCTTTTATTCATAACATATCGCTGTCATTGTGCGTCTGCCTTTCTACTCTCATTCATCAACACATTATGATATTGTTTTGTTTGTGTTGCCCCCGTTGTGAGAAGGGCATAAAACAATTTTCTTTTTAAATCTCTAATCAGGCCATTCTCTGGTAATGACCTTAATTAACATGTGTGTATGCGTGTGTCTGAAGGAGACACAGAGAGGGAAAGAAATTATTAATAATGTAGGTGATGCATCTACTCATTCCTTTGCTCTCTTTTACTCTTCACGTAGGTGCTTTCATTCTGCTGCATTATGAAGTAAACAGTTAAACTGCTAAATCTTATGCTGTAACAACCTAACAGTGCAGCTGCCCCTCCCGCTAACCTATTCAATCTAACATTTATAGAGAAAGAACAGCATGATTAATACTTCACTCAGCCTTTACACTCAGCTCTTTAAGATTCCTTTCACGCTTGTGCTACTGTGTTATGATGTATGGGTCACTGGCGGAGAAGATGCTTTTCCCACAGCTGCACAAGTGACCAGAGAAGCTGAACTGACAACCCTACTGACTAAACTTCACCCAAAGAAATGCCACATTGGCTACCAATAAACATCTGCACACAGGCTCTTCAGTTATAATGCCGGAAGTATATGGCAAACAGATCCAAAATGGCATGTTTATCAAAGCTGGCAGAGTGCGGTCAAATACAGATCTGCAAGCAAAGGTTTATATTCTTATTGTGACTCAAGGTTTGTTTGTTTAACAGTGTCCGTGCCAGATTGAGGAGCTTGTTAAGTAGCAATGGGAGAAGACGAAAGGGTCACACTTATCAGACTTGCCTCACAAGCTTCTCGAAACAAAATATAAACCAGAAACAGGCTTGCCAAATTATAAAAACTGTGGTCACGTTGTAGTGTGTGATGTCTCAGGTGCTGAAGAGAGCAGAGCGAAGATTTAAACAAATCTGACTGGCCAGTGTGTGCACACTGCTGATTAAAGCTCAATTTCTTTTGGTCACAAACTTGTGAAAAAATGCCAAATTGGATTTTATTTGCAGTTTCCTGGTCTCAGATAATAATGAGAGCGCATAGAGGCAACAACAGGCACATAGTGCCCAGAGACTGTCTGCCGTTTGATGACTTGATTTATTGTGGGTTTTTGGAGCTTATCCATAGAGAACAGCTGCCAGCTACAACCAAAAACTACACTTTCAGAGCGGTCAAAGTGAACCAAAATGGAAAAACTGTGGGCTACAAAACCAAAAGAATTACTTAAATGACTTCATAGAGCGAGTGGTACAGCAGATTCGAATGATGAATGTCTGTGTAAAAGTCCTCTTTCACATTATTCACTTGATTCAGTGTTTTAGAAAAAAATATCAATTATAGTGCCTTTAAATTCAACAATTATTTGAAGGAAACATAACACCTAATGCTTAATCAGACCTAGAAGTATATCATTAAAGATTAAAATGGAAAGATAGGACCTCAGAAAAACACCATGTTAGTTGGGTTTCCCGCACACTCATTACAAATTCCAAACAGCAATATCTGAGAGAGAAGGAAGAAAGCATATAAATCTCATCTGTGAGTGTGTGTGTGTGTACATGCATATTCCTGTAGTTGTGGGGATAAAAATCTGTTTACACAGTCACTTTGTGAGGACCCGCTTTACTTGTGGGGCCAAAATGCAAGTCCCCACAACATAAATCACTAAATACTGTGGTAAAGACTTGCTTTGAGGTTTGGTTAAGGTTAAGGTTAGATTAGGCAAGTAATGTTCATTGTTAAAGTTAGGTGGTTTTTAAGCCTCCAGGAAATGAACACAAGTCTATATAATGTCCCCAAAAGTGATGGAAACATGACTGTGTGTGTGTGCGGATTAGTTGGCATGAACTGCATACATAACAGCTATGTCTCTATGCCACTCCTGTAACCGTGTGCTTAATTGTTGACCTTGACTCTGGTTTCACCCACACGACTCCGATGGAAAAATTCATTCACGATGTTGAGCGGGGAATTTCTTTCTCAGTGAGAAACGCTCTGTAGTCATGTCTTTTGAGTGACACTGAACATCACAATATAAAGGGCTGCACCTTAGCAGGCATGTAATTTAGGGAAGACTGAGAGATTTCTTTTATATGAGAGAGTTCTACAAAGTCAGCTCATTCCGTAAACCTCTCACTTTATTTTGCAAGCTGAGCAGCTGCCAAGATGCATGCAGCTGAAACAGTCTGTTCCAGAGTGAAAGCAGAAGACGCTCAGGGCCAACAAGTGACTTCCCAAGAGACAGTGCTCACCAGGAGGTAGACCCCAGTTAAGATTTCATAGCCAGGATGTGTGCCTGTGCGGGATCACGCCAAGTCGTTCCACTCCTTTAACGCTGCTATCAGAAAATCTGTTTTAAGTTTATTTTTTGCCTCTTTCATCAGTAGCTTGTTAAACACTCACTGTGAGAACTTTTAGGTGAAACAGGCTACAGCATGACTTCAGTTCCATGAAGTACACAGCATTTTCTAGTAGGCATATATAGTATGTTAATGTGTTTTAGTGTAATATTGTAGGTAATATCTGAATTAAACAGAGGAAATCAAAATCATACAAATACATTTCATCCAGAAACTATTCACACCGCTTCACTTTTTGCACATTTTGTTTTGTTACAGTCTCATTCCAAAATGGATTAAATTAATTTTTTCCCCTAAAAAAATAAATAAATAAATCCTGTCTCAGAGATCTACAGACAATTCCTTTGGCTTCATGGCTTGGTTTGTGCTCTGACACGCGCTGCCAACTGTGAGGGCTTATATAGACACATGTGAGCCTTTCCAAATTGAACTGAATTTATCACAGGTGGACTCAACTCAAGTTGTAGAAACCTCTGAAGGATGATCAATGGAAACAGGATGCACCTGGGCTCCATTTTGAGTGTCATGGCAAAGGGTGTGAATACATGTTACATTTTTTGGTTTTCATTTTCAATAAATTTGCAAAAAAAATTCAAGCAAACTTGTTTCACTTTGTCATTATGAGGTATTCTGTGTAGAACTTTGAAAGAGAAATTTAATTTAATCCATTTTGGAATGACACTGTAAAATAACAAAATGTGGAAAAAGTGAAGCGGTGTGAATACTTTCCAGATGCACTGAACATCAATAAAATGAGGAAAAAGGAAAACAAAATGATTAAAGTCTGAGATGCTCATTCACAGTTGCCCATGACAGACTAACATTTTGTATTTTAGTCACGCAGCTAATGTTCTCATCAATGCAATTTATACTGACTGCAATCAACTTAAATTCTTAGATCACCAACATAACAAGGTGCCAGACAGGATTGTAAAGGTCAGAGCCTGGGTGTCCTCAGTATATTTATGTGACTGAAAAATGAACAAGTAAGAGACACGCTTTGTGACAAGAAATAGAAGTAAAAAGGGATTTTTTTTTTTTTTTTTTAAGCTAATTAAAATGGGAAGAAGCAGTGGTGGTTTCCTGATGAGAGGCTGATGTAACAAAGTGATGAAAGAAATGTGTTTCCAATAAGCTGGTGACATTGCTTTGAGTGCTGCTGTTTTAACATGAATATTATTAACCACCCCCCGTCACTTAATGCTCTTCAAAGCATTCATTTAGCATTATTTAGACATCAGCCTTTATGTAATAATACACTGTAGGACACCAGCTGAGTTCCATAAATAACATGAGGGAAACATGATAATTATATGCTTAGATTTTCAGCTTGAGTGAAATGTGACAGGCCCCAGAAGGCAGCTGAAGTCAGATGTGTATATAAAACAGCAACATTAAATGCACAATCTATATTTTATGTCAGCTCCTCGAATTGGCTATGTGTTGTGACATCAGTGCCATCATTTGAGGGGGGAAGTTCAGAAAATGTTGTCTCTCCTTTGATATCTCATTCCAATGGAACAGTGTTGGCAGAGCAGAAAGCAGGAAGTGGAGGAGACGATAGAGCTGGGAGCTCCTTTTCTCCCAGACCTGCAGGGTCCCTTCACTTCTCGGCTGATGGCCTATAATTGGTGTTCAGCACTCTTGTGGAGAGGCCTCAGCTGCAGGGTGGCTCCTCTGGCTGCCTTTCAGTGTGTCACAGGTTTGTGTGTCCCATTATGACTTGCTCAGTCTTCTCTTGAGGAATAGAAAGCAGGTACGTTGGCAGCTTGCGTCTTCCATGTAGAACAGTGCAGAAAAGGCAAAGCCACCAACAGTTGTGCTTCTTTACATGGATGGATGGATACATGGATGGATGGATGGATGGATGGATTATATTACAAACTGGAGGTGTAGCATTTGAAAGCAGTGGGTATTTAGCAGGCATGGAGGATACAGTGAAAAGGCAGCATCACACAATATGATCCATTGTGTTTGGACCTTGACCCACATTAGAGATAAGGATATCTAGGCCTGTGCTGCATCACTTTTAACCTTAACTTATACGTTCTGTCTTTTGTGAGTCACCCAACTTTACTGAAGGACGACACCATAGACTGCTGGGGTAACCCTTTAATAGTGTAACTGCTCTTTTGCCATTGTTTAGTCTACCCCAGCATATACAGTAGATAAACTGTAGTGTGGGCTGCAGCTCTGCAAACACCTTAGCTTTTTTTGCGTCTTGACGCCACTTCAGGAGTCACCGTTGCTTCATGTACATCACCGTGTTCAGCCTGCAGTTGTGCTGGTGAAAATATTGATGCAGCACCTCCTCACGTCTGAGCTATGAGTCACGAAGCTCGGTGAGGGCAGCAGCTTGCAGTCTGAGGTGCCCCGTTAGGGGGCACTGTTGGTTCTCATGAACAACCCATGGCACAACAGGTTGCACTACTCCTCTCCTCTCCGGACTGGACACTAATGATCCATCAAGGTTGTGGAAGTGGTAAAATAAAAATCTGTTGCGTACTGTTTTGTGTCGTTTTTCACTACCTTATTCTTGAGCCAATCAATTATTGAGGTCTCCAAATCTGTATGTGCGCCTTTGACTTTGATATCAGTTTTCTTTTTATATTGTGGAAGGCACTTTATACGACGGGGAGCTCCGTGTGCAAAGGTTGCCCCTGTGTGTGTGTTAAAATAATGCGGCTAAAATTCATGCTGTATATGCACTTATAGATGCAGTTCGTTTTCTACTGTTTAAACTGTGATTGTCTTCCTATAGTTCCAATTCTTCTGCTAATTTTCACCATCCAGCCGGGGGAAAAAAATGTAATTACACATATTTCATTATGAAATGTGAAGCCTCTCTCTCTGATTTATCGTTAACTTTCTTTTCCAAATGTTTGCGAGACGAATAAAGCGCAGTCCCCATGTGACATGGAACTGGATGGCACTTTTCTTGGTGACGTGACGCCCCCAAACCCCTCTAATTTGCCAATCCAGCCCGTGTTGCGCGTCCCATTCATCCCCCAGTTTTTGCTCCAGCACTCTCCGGTCCGCAGCCACAGGGTGCAGAGCGGCAACGGCTCGGCATCCGCACGACCATCACCACCACCACCACCTCCACTGATCTGTGCGTGCGTTTTCACCGCGTTGGAAAGTTGAAGGACTATTTTGCCAGACTCGCCGCATCCAGGTGATTTGGAGACCTGAGAACGCAGCGCTCTATGAAAAAGAAGAAGAGGAAAATAAAATAGCTTCGCGTGTCATGAAACCTCTTTGGAAAACTGAGATTGTTCAGGACTTATTTTGTCTCTTGCCGTTGTTGAAAAACATTGCAGCCTGAATAGAAGGCACGGTTGCATTTTAATGTCACATGTCAGTGTTGGATGAGACCGCGGCGCCGTATCCTGTGCAGTAAGAGAAATGGTAAGAAGCAAAGAAACAAACCAAACACTGCATCAATTTCTCACACAAACTAATATTTAATCAGACGACATTTATGTTGGCGATAGGCCAGTGTTTGCTTTACAAGTGTTTACTGGAGAAACAGCTGATATCCTGAATCCTTGACGCGCTCAGCACAAATTTTATTGTCAGTTGTGAAATATCCTGGGTGCTGTAGGGTACGACAGACGGCTTGTTTTCACACCTGTTTTATCCTCAGGATCAGCTGAACATTTTAAACAAACAGGCATGTGACAAGTAGATTACATGTGCTTTATAATTTCACCATTTCTGGGAGTGAAAACGAAGAAGGTGGACTTCTCTTTCTCCTTCTTTAGGGCCAAGATTTATAGCCAAATAAATGTGTTTGTGGGAGGATGACACTGACCGTGCTTTCATGTCTGTGATGACAGGTGGTGTCGCAAGGAATACAACTGCTTTTCTTTAAATGGAGAACTGCTCAGAGAGGATAAATTGCGTGCGAAGTTGTGCGGCTTTCTGCTGAGGGAGTTTATCCAGCGGCTCCCCTCCTCAACCAATAAACATGAGTCCACAGCGAGACATGGGGCCACTCCTGTGCGTGGGACTCACCGCGCTTTTCCAGTGCACAGGTAATACCCCAGACAAACCTCAGCTAATGTCTCTGAGCACTTGTGTTCATACAGCCGAAGAAGAATTATGGAAATGAAGGGTAACGGTCACATAACAAGAGACACTGTAAATTCATCAGGCTTTATAGAGTGATTTTATTCAGTGTGGAACATTTAATGAAATGCTAATTATTTCCTTTCAGCCAAGAGGACATATATGATTTATGAGACATATAATTAGCTGTAAGCTGCTGTGGCAGAATACAAAATGACTTGTAACATTAACATGGATGAACTGTGACAGTTGCCTCGAGAGTCTGTGTGTTTGGGTGTTGTAGCAGCAACTTAAATGGGATGCAGTGTGTGAACATGGCACTGCAGAGCACCAGGAATAACAACAGGCTGTAGCCACCACCCCCATCATCACCCCCCAAAAAAGGAATGAAAAGGTTTCATCATCATTTTACAATAAGTTTCAGCAGGTCTGCACTTGGACACGCTTGCAAGTGGTTACTGTATTTTATTATTTTGTGTGTTGTTGTGGATGTGTATGTGCGTTTCCCAGGTGTGTGTGTGTCTGTGTGTCTGTGTGTGTGGGGGTGGCTTATGTGTGCTTTTGCATGATTAGTGGGCTTGTGCTAATGTGTAATATGAAGGGAAAACTAAATCATGTGTTGCCATGATTGACATGTCATGGCAACACACAATGCAGCATGAATAAATCATACTATACTAGTATTGTTTACTTAAGAGGTACAGCACTGGAAAATAAGTTTCATAGTGCTGAACTAAATTATAATAAATTCTTTTTTGTAGAGTATAATTTATTTCTCATTTTCTCTAAAATGGTAATTTGTTACTCCCTTCTTTCTTCTTTCTGGTTTGCTTTCGACGTAGTCACCTTCAAGTAACAGCAGGGATTGGAAAGTATGTGATTCATACAACACAGTTACATTCCTTCAGCTGTACTATCAAGTGTTCACTCATTTCATTAAAATATGACATCGCTGAGATCTGACCAGATCGACTGATATTTCATTAACGCCTTGAAGGAATTTCTTTAAAAGTGACACAAATGTTAACTTGGATTCAGGGATGAACTTGTTAGATTTTGGTGGTCAAAGCTCACTATGACCTCATGAAACACACTTTTAGCCATAACTGAACTGCACTGTGACAAACATTTCATACAAATGTCTATAGGATAAACAGATTGTGACCATATTTTACATTTGTTCAGGCACTGAATTGGTGACAATGATCTTGGGTGTCCACCTTGAAACTGTGCTGACTGCACAGATCCTCTGGGCTGCCAGGTTAAAGAAGTGTGTGAAGCATCCTCGTTTTATGAATTTGTAGCTTCCTTGCAGCTACATTCATATTTGAAGCCTTGTAGTCCACTATAAGCCCACTGGTTTTGATGATACTGAGCTTCAGGTGATTGTTGTTGCACCATGTGATAAAGCTCTCTGTCTGACATTACATACTGTATATTACAACATATAGTATACTATACTGTATAGTACACTACACAGTAAACACACTACATATAACCTGGACAGACATGGATATAAACTGTAGATTGACTTGTGTGCAGAGACGTATAACCAAGAGGCAGTAATTCTAGTTTTACCTTTGGACAGAGCCAGGGTAGCTGTTTCTTCCTGTTTCCAGTCTGTAAACTAAGCTATACTGAACTTTCTTATGTTGCCCAATGGTTGACAGAGAGCTGAGACTTATCACTCTTCTCATTTGACTCTCGGCAAGAAAGCAATGCATTCCTGAAACTACTTCCTCAGGTGCGTGCAATAAATGTGTGTGAATGTTTGAAATTCTTTATTCTACTTCAACACATGTGGAAGTGAAATAAAAAGGAGATTAATATTATAGAATATGAAAAAATATGATCCAAAGTCTCTGCAGTAACTGTTGCCTACTGCTTACCAGAGTTGTGTGTGTGACATAGTAGTTGACAGAGGCAATTGTGGGTAGAGCCACTTTTGTTTTAACTTTCAAGTAAGTGATTTTGGTCAAAGAGTGGATTTGTTATAACTAATCTTTGTAGTTCTTTATTTTACTTAGTCTAGTGGATTGCTTCTTGTTAATTTCAGCAATTAAGTTGATGAATAAATGTAATTAGAACCACATGGACACGGGGGGATAAGTAGGAGAAAAACTGAAATAATGTTTCCTAAAATTTGCTTTAAAAATGAAAATGAAATTCAAACTAGTGCCTCTTTTCAGCAAGTGAAAACCACTCCACAAATATACAGGCATGCCAAAGATTGGTCCACATCTTACTGGTTCTGGCCAGATTATTAATCTTTGCAGGTGAAAGTGAAGAGGAGGGGAAAAAAAGACAGATTTCATCCTGTCACTCAAGCCCCTCATGTGCAGCATCTCAGAGGATAATATAACTCTCCAGACATCTGATTGCTTTCACCGAGAGAGGTTCTAGGTTGTCTCCATGAGACACATGCACTGACACTGACAGGCACATACTGTACAGGATACCTACACACACTCACATACTGTCAGACTGGCCATCAGGACATTTGGATTTACTCCATATACCCTGGCATGCTATAGGATGTGATGTGATACATGCACAAGACAGACTGGAGGATGGTCATCTCTTAGTCAGACAGAAAGTTTCAGGGGTGAAAAACTGTCTGGTTACCACTTCACAGTAAGACAAATTTATTGCAGAAGTTATGAGACTTTGTGACTTTATTAAAACTGCAACAACCAAAGGGATCCTTCACTATCCTTCATCGTTCACGCTGAATGGTAGGTGAGATACAAAAAAACCCATTTATTTCTCTACATATATCTATAAAAACCAGAACGGTATACTGTATATTTTTCATGACTTCTTCAAAAAAGTACTTGGTTGCCAGGTGTAAAGGGCACTGTGCTAAACAAGAGTGGGAGGATTCCCACGCAGTTAGCCTGCTCTTTTGTATGTGTGTGGGTCTGTCCAGAGTGGATTGGGATGGAAAGTTGAAAAGTTACAAAACCAAAATGCATTTAGCTTTAATTTAATAATAGCTCTCTTGGTCTCTTACACACACACACACACACACAACACAGTGGACCATAACCAAAATCACAGCAGCCAGAGGCATTCATGGTATCTGAAGGAGAATTTGTGAACTGGTGGTTTCAGATGATCACCACTTCCTGTTTAGCCAATGCTACCATATCCACTACCAACACCTCCACATTGTAACTTTCTGCTGTGTCAACATGAAGGGCACACTACTTCCTGCGCCAGAACCGAATGCTGGCAAATCTCAAGGCCGATCATGAATGTAATTACGAGGATACTGGGCTGGATTATTTGATGGCATAATATTCAAAGAAGAATAAACAAACAGAACAAGTTGAGCAGCATTGCACTCCTGACTTCAGGCTTCAGACTGCAGTAATTATGCGTAAAATACGGAGAAAAGTATAGATCACAAATTATGTGTTTTTCTCTTGTACCTAGCAAATGTTAAATAGTGTTTTCCTCATTTAGGTGGTAATTTGGCCACAGGTTTACATCCCTCTAAGATCACCTGTAAGAAAAAAAAAGGATGCTTAACACCAGTAATGTGTACAGTGCAAAGTTTAGTGCAAACAGTGCAAAGTTTATATTTGGTATGTGATTCTGGACTTTAAAAGAGCTAATGAGCCCCTTTAGCAAGTTCCACACAAGACCCCAGAGGGCCGAGACCGGCCCTGCCTGCTGTAACTCTGGAAGCTTTGATGCTCTCTTCACAGTATCTTCCATCAGAACTTTTATTCCGTTCAGCTACATGATTAGATTTTGTGACAGTGCTGTAAGAGGTTTTTGGATGGTTTTTTTTTCAGTCCCAGTTTGTCACTGGCTTTGACAAACCAAGTAAATGAATTGTTGAATCGTTTCAATTTTTTTCACTTGATCTGTTTTTTTTTTTTTATTCTGATGAATTTTGTTTCACCTGACAGGTAATACATTCACAGTGCTGCTACTAGCTTGTAAACACATCTGCTTTCTCTGTTGTATTTACTTTCTTTCTTTCTTTTTTACCATTTTTAAAGTCAGCACCGACAGACTCACACTGAAGTGAACTAAAAGCATCAAACTGTGACCTGGTCAACGTTTTGAAAGAACCGATTGCCAAAAACATTAAAAAAAAATTTTTAATACCAGTGCTGCTGGCATCTGACACTTTTTAGATTTCACTGAAGGCTGAAGTCATTTTGCAGACGGTTCAACCTCTGTTGACAACAAGTGTTTTAGCAGTTCTACTGACTGAACTGATGAAGAACTTGAGAAATGAAACAGATAATCTCATGCCAGTGTTAGGAGAGAGGAAGAGCCCATAGTGACCCTGCACAGACATTAAGACTGTGAAATCTTAAATGGCGTGTGCCTCCTGAAGGGTAAAATCTCAAGGGGTATTACTTGTTGGCTCTGAGCATTCTTTGGTTTAATGCTGGGAGGAGGCTGGCAGGGCTGCATGCTTTTGGATAGTGATTCTGCTTAAAGGAAAAGAAGAAGCCTGTAGAATAAGCTGACTTTGTAGAAAACTCTTGCATGAAAATTTTCCCTCCTTCTCTCCTTTTTTCCCACTCTTGTTTTCTCCTTAAATGATTCAAAAGACATGTCTATGAGCTGTAATGTTCATTACCATAAAACAAGCACTAGGATACTTTTTACTGGAGGCCTTTATCAGAAAGCCAAAATAAAACATCACATAACAAAGTGTTTGGCTTTCTAGAGGCAAAGTCCAAGTTTATCACACTGAAAAGAGCACAACATTTTGTCTGTAAAGCAGAAGCCCCCTAGACAAGCACAAATTTAATAATAATTTGCCAAATCCAGTGCAACAGTGTTCTATCCCTGAAATAAATGCCGCCTTATCAAGTGATAAACAAAGCCTGGTTCCTCCTATATGACTTTATATTTTACACAAGGCCCCAGAGAGCAGCAGAGGGAAGTGATGCACCAGCTGCACACACCGTTATGTCACATTGTATAGGTCATAACAAGGAGATACAAGTCACACTGTGAAAGGTCATGTAAAGAACTGTGTTGAGTAAAATTTGTTGCACATACCCCAAGTGTTTGTATGCCTCCAAAAACCACTTTGTACTGTGGTCTTGAATAAACTGAACTGAATTAGATTTAATTAAAAACTGAACTGTGCTATCAGGGGTTTTAACTGATGTACATGTCAGTCTTGTTAGTATGAAGTAAGCTTGAACTGGTTGGTTTAATAAAAACATTACATTATACTGCTGCACTTTGCTTCTTTGATGTATTACATTTTGAGTCAAACTATTTGACAGTTTGACAAATAATGGTGTTGAGACTCCTGTAAAATATCCCTGTGAGAATCCAATGAAGCACGATCTCCAAGCCAAAGTATTGTTATTATGTGGCGTTCTTAATATAAGATGGCTTTTATGGATTGAAAATCCTTAAGGAAAAACATCTTAGCTCATACTTAAAGTATATAAAGTTGTGAAACTGATTAAATGGGATTTTTGGGGGCACAGGAACAAGTGATGAAATCAAGTGTGAAAACAACATTAAAACATTAGTGTTCATTTGGAGACATATTTCTGTCCATGAGGATGAATGTAATTCCAGTATTCATTTTCCTTTTAGCTCTGTTTTGGTTTCCACCAACCCCTGAGAGAAATATTTCAGTCTCCCAGGAGTTTTAAGGGTACTATAGGTTCATCTCATGTGGCATTGAGATGATGGTATAATTGATTTTTGCCTCCCACTTCTGCAGTATTTGAGACTGGGGCCTTGAAGTACCTTAAAGTAACAGTAGTAACAATATTTGCATTGGTCAGATTTGTACTGAGGAAGACGATGAAAATATAGGAGCAGAAAAATCTACGCCCACTATTATTAAAGAACACTGTTTTCCACTAAGAGCTGAGATGCAGCTATTAACCCAATGAAGTGCTATTTCTTCACACTACAGAGTGGAGTTTTTACCTCTGAGGTCCACAAGTATAGAGTACTTCCACTATGGCCTGCTGTCCCTGCAGCCATTTTAGTGTTAGCGCTGCAAGTTACTGACACTGCTGCTGAACAAATACAACAGGATGCAGCAGATGGACCTGATAGTGAGAGATGATTGGTCACAGTCATGAGAGACCAGCAGCAGACATTCCCCTTTAGTTAAAAGTGAGATTTCTTGTATCTGTCCAGCAGCAACAACAACACTCATTCATTCTTCAAGTCTGTGTTTGTATGTTTACTTTTTCAATACTGGATTTAGATACAATATATTACAGGGAAACCTAGATGGTTTTGGCGAGATTTATTTTGTTTGTGTTGGTTTTGAATGAAGTGTGTTTTATGATGAGTAAACAAGGTGTTGAAGTTGTGCAGTTTTATTTTTCTGTTCAATAAGAATATTTACTTTCTTGACTTTGTCTTTTGTGGGGGTTTATTCTGTTTATTTATTAGACTAAAAAAACCCATGAGAGCTTGGGAAATGTAAGCAATGTGTGATTGTATTCGCAGTTGTTCTACTGATGATTATGTTTAAATTTGTTAAACATAATCTAACATGTCTATGAGATATGTTATAAATTTTTAATTCAGGCACCTCTGTGTTTTTCTCAAAATGCATTTGAGGCAAATTACTAGCATATAAGGATGATTTCTTATGAAGGGTTTGATCGAAATGTTTTCTCTTTTGTCAGCTGACAGGTCATGTAAAAAGCATACCATGTCAATTGCTTCTGGAGAAGGAGAAAATTACTTTGATGTTAAATAGAAAATCATTTCTGACGTGTTTATTTCATCATTCTTAAATCTTTGTGTTAGGAGGGTTAAATTTACTGTATGCCTGTGTGAAATTCTAACACAGACAGTATAGGTGTTGTGCCTGGATGACCCAGATATACAGCTCTTCTTGACACAAAATGGCATTTTGGCAATGTACAATTTCGACTGATTTGAAGCAATTGTTGCCCCCTGCTGACAGCACCCTTTACATCCACCTGGCACACCTCATGTTTTTTTGGAGAAACGCTCTAAGCAGCCATAGTTCAAACATGAGCAGAAACACAACTCATACCTCCACGACTTTTACATTTCCATCTAATTTGATACAAACAGAAGTGGGCCTTTGTGCTGTTACGTCTGTAGCAGAGAGAGAACATTCTGGGAAAGGTGGCTGTTTGATCTGCAGAGAATGCCATAAACAGTATCATGATTGGAGGGATGTAATTGAAATGGATGGTTCTTTTTTCCTTAGTTAGCTAATGACATTAGCTAATGACATTAGCTGTGCAAGCTAAGTGATTGACATGAACTGACTTGCTGCACAGCGATTGTACTGTACAAAGACGGTGCAGCACTTTTCTCTGCAGTAAATTCATACTACAGGAATAATACTGCATCTTGTTCTGTCCGGTGTGACTCCTCGCTCAGTTGTTTTCTACAAATAATGTTACACCAGTTGCTGATGACGACTGAAGGGCAGGGAGTTCTCGGGCTGCTAAACTCAAATGAAAATACTAATGCATACGTTGAGTTAAACCTGAGAATTCAGAAAGGCGGACTGCTTTAGACAGCATGACAAATGAGGGGATTTTACTCCTTTAACTATTTCTTCAGTCATAGGATGTGGTCATTTGCTTTCCCAGAAATCCATAGGATGTAATCCACCAAGGAAAAAGAAATGCAAAATGCGCCTTTCTTTTCCCACAGGTTTTGCTTTACTAATAGGATCAAAGATGGAAAGGATGAAAAGGAGAATAATCAATATATGACGGCATTAAAATGAAACATTGCCCGTATTTTCCTTCTTCACTCCGAGTGTTTGGAGGATTGGGAATACAGCATGTCTAACCGTGGCTGGCGTATGAAGATCTGTGCTGATGCACCCCGACGCACATAATCACACAGAAACACACGTGCACAGCATCACTAAAGCTTTTGTGACACATTGTAGCTGCACACTGTAAACACACACACACAGACACACAGAGGCACACACATACTCATCTGCTTGGGCAAACAACTTCACAGCCACCCAACTGGGAACGAATCACACTCTGTGGGAGGTCTAGAGACAATTAGCATAACTAACAGAACACTCAGCGCACACCCAGCAAATCAGAAGGCAATGAAAATGAACCTGCACAATCAGAGCACAGAAAGAATGTTAGCAGAGTTTTTTGTCACTGCCTGTATGAAAGATTGACAGCAAGACCACATATTTCTCTCGCATCACCAGTTTGGGTCCCACAAGACAGTGGAAGTACAGTACACGTTCTCCTTCGTCGCTTGGAGCTTCGACCCCCTGCTGAGGTGGCCTCGCACTGCATCGTTTTACGGAAAAGTAAAGCAGAGAAGTTTTGCAACAAGTTTTCAGAGAAAGCCAGTAACGCTTTTCTCCCGTCTCTGAAGAGAGTTGTATCATTTTGTGTCAGTTTTTGTGGGTGAATGCTGCAGGTACTGATGTAGAGATGATGACGGTAATGGGAGAGTTTGCTGGTACTGTCGTTATCTGCTCGGGTCAGAGCAGGAAGAAATTGCTTTAGTTTTTATTTATTTTTTTTTTTTTTATTTTATCCAGACATGATTGATAACAGCAGAAACGGTCCCAATGGGTGGCACTTCCATGAAGTATTTTTCTGTTTCTGTAGGAGTCCAAAGCCACCATATGGAACTTTTTTTCTGTCTATCTATCTCTCTTTCTGTCTCTCTCTATCTGTCTGTCTGTATCGTTATTGCCTGGTTCAACAGGGTGTCTGATTCCGGTTAAGAGCTATTCCTCATTGATTGATTTACCAGCCGGTTCATCAGATGTTAAGAGATGAGAAAATAGCCACTCGGAAAAGTTCAGCCCAGCACAACAACAGGGAAAAAATACCTCCACACGCAGACAGGTGAATTTTAATTTCAGACTTGATAGACACTTCGGAATTGAAACCTGAGGGGAAACTATTCCACACCTTTAGGAATGTAGTTTCCAAACCAAGACTCAATTCCCTTACCAATTTTCAGCAACACTGCCTCAAGAGAGGTAAACATTGCTGAGAGCTCCAGCCAATGAAAAAAAAAAAGTATTAGGAATAGGACTTCCATCTTCCAAAACCTATATCTGTATAGGTGTTAATACTTTTATGTGGTAGGCCAAGTGAGGCCCAGAAAACTTCAACCATAGTGATAAATAGATTAGAATAGCCTCAGGATGTTTTTTAATAACTGTTTAGTATTTGATTCAGGTGATCAAAAATATGCGGTTGTGCATCTAACTTCTGATAAGTGATAACTGCTAAAGCACCAACAGTTTGTGTTTGTGTTGTATATGTTAATGTGCTAACTCTGCCCACAGTCGCTTCAAGCCATTTTAACAGCATATAACTTTGTGCAGGAAAAGCCTAGAGGCCAGACACAGTTTCATATAGTGCCAAGTTTTTGTGAATTGCTTTTAAGCTGCTGTATATGTATGGTTTACTTGTCCTGGTAATACACTGGCTAGGAGAATGAGACACAGATATTGATTGATCTCCAGGCTTGAGGCCAGACCTGAGCCTGAAATTGTGAGCTGCCTTAATAAACTGTTATTGGTCAATTTCTAGTCAACATTAAATGTGCTGCTGGCCAGTTGGTAGGCTCTATTAGGTCAGAAAATTGTAATCTGTGGTGCAGTGGAACAGATGTCATCATGGAATGAGGAAAATCTGTTTTTGAGTGTTATCTGTGTGTGCGTATATGTGGGGATTTGTGTGTATGTGTGTGTGTGTGTGTGTGCAGGGGTGACATACAGAATGTCAGCTTTTCAGTTTTTGCGTGGCCTGCCAAAAAAAAGAGGTTTTTTCTTTATTGTCAGCATCACATATTCTCTTCCCCCACCCCCCTCACCTTAACGTCCTCATCATCTTTCTTCTCTCCCTCACATCCCCAGCAGTAAATGGAATAATTGAATATTACATGCAAAAATACAAAGGTGCAGGATAAGTAGGCTTATTTACTTTCTTGCTGGAGTTGGATGAGAAGATCAACTCCATGATAGCTCATGGTGTAAAATCATTAGATCTCTCACTCCTATATGAGATTACTGAAGGATAATCTTTAATGACTTAATAATGAACACAACATTGCTAGAAACTGCTACAAGTGCAACACGGAAATACATCCATTTCCATGTATCTCGGTTTAAATAATGTGAAGGTTCCATCCATCTACTACGACTATACTGTATATAGTTTGCCACATTGACACCCTATAGTGCAGTTCTCTTGGCCTCTTCTGGCAGAATCTTCTTACCCACATTATGCTTTATTACTCGGGAGATTTTTCATTCACATTTCTAATTTGTCCACTGCATCCACTGCTTTGTCTCCATGCACACATTAGTTTTACTCTCCGTGGCCTTTGCTTCACTTCAGAATTTAATTACCAGGGGTAACCAGGCCAACCGACACACATTCTCACCGGAATTAATCTAAATAGGAGAAGAACAGCCAGTCCACTGCCTGCATGGTTTGCTTGTGTTGACTTAACCAATACAGAAAGTGAAGTGTACAGAGGTTGTCTCACTGACCTCAGATTTTTCTATTTTCTTTTGTGCCTCCAGTGAGGGGCTGTTGCGTCATAGAACAAGATTTGTGCCTTAATTTTTTAGGCTTTTGACTCATCAGCTGTTCCAGTATTTGTCAACCTGTATGACATTTGATAGCTTTGGCAAACAGGTTGATCAGATTAGCCCAAATATCTGATCACTTATAGGCCATAATGTGTATTTTCAGTGCTTTAATCTTCGCTTATCACATGCCTACACCCTATCCAAGGCAATAACAGTGATTTTACGATGTCTCTTATTTAGTCATCCTGTCCTCGTTTCTCATATGAGCAATATATTTTGCTGCTCTGAGCGTGCCCAGGGCCAGATTTGGGCCCAGTGCCTCAGTAATAGAGGATAAATCAGTTCTTAAAAGGTCCATATAGGGGGGAACTGAAATGTTTCCAAAGCCAAAGGATTTAAACAGACATGAAATCCCCTTTGTTTTGCTGTGGGCATGAAGCTGAGTGAGTGAGCCTCATGTGGGCTCTTGGTACCGGTCTGGGGCCTTGTGGGTGCCAGCATTTTCCAGCGGGTAATTAGGCCTCTCTGAGCCAGTGTGTGTGTAATCTCCATGAATACAGTGAGGGTACCAGTACCCTCACTTTCCAAAGCAGGCACGGAAGGACACATGACATTTCTATTTAAGGTAACTGATGAGGTAGACAGCTGGACTGATGTGGTCCACTCATGTGTTAACATTCACAGTCTGAGGTGTGATTTCTATCAGCCGCTCTTTCATTTCACTTTCTTTAGCTTGTTATCCCTCTGCTTCGGTATGCTAGGAATCCCAGGAGATTCAAAGACTGCTGTTGATTTTTGCTTTAAATAATTTTTAGTAAGATTAAGTTGGGGATATATTATCATCTCAATTTAATCTCTGCGGGGCCCCCACCCCCACTCATGTTTTATGGAAGAGAATACAAAGCTCACATTCACTTGTCAACCTTCCATTTCTCTAATTGCTCAGGGCAAGACACTTTTTAGACAAAAAAATAGCCTCAGTAGGCAGAAAATGTTGGGAAATTCTGCAATACATTGATGTGCGGTAAACAAGAGCTGGCAGTACAATATGCTACGTGTTTGTCCTTGTATTGTAATACAGCGTTGGTTCTGCAACTTGCATGCAGGGTGCAAGATCAGATAGCTTTTCTCTATGCACTGACTGCCTGTCCTACACAATTATCTGCAACAGCAGATGCTCATGCTTCAAAGGACAGATATTGCTGACTCAGCATCTGATACAAGGTGTACAGCACAGTAAGGAACATTTTTGAGGTTGTTAAAAGTGGCAGGATAGTTAAAAGCGTAAGTGTGGCTGCAGTGATTGTTATCATAATTGACTATTGTTTACTTGTGTTTTTCATTAATTGATTCATTTAGCCTTTAAGATGTCAGGAAAAGATCACCTCAGAGCCCAAGGTGACACGTCAAAGAAGCAAATCCACAGGTTTTCAAGTTATATGAAATAGAAAAGCAGCAAATCTAAAATGTGAAAGAAATTAAATTAATTTTCTATACGGATAGCAATGTCAATGTCTTTCTCAATTTAAAAAACATCCAAAGTCTACACAGTTTATTCAACAAACAGGAATTTCAATTTCAATCAGAGTCTCTTGTTGTTTATGAGATCAAGGCCAAAAGATGATACATTTTCAGTGTTCAGTGATGGTATAGTATCTTTCAATTCAGTACCTTAGTATGATGCTGTGTATTAACTTAGAAGAACAAAAAGGCTGGATGAATTTGAATCTTTAGTGACAGCATTTTCTCATTTATTTAGAGGAAAAGCTCATCATGAATTTGGATACAACTGTGGTTGAATCACTGATGATGATGTTTGTATCTGTGAAGGTACTAATTTATCAATATTATTTATGCGTCTTGCTTTTACCCTCTCAACTACAAACCACAATTACTGCAGCTTTAACTTACAACTTATTTGCAACATATTTTTGGCCATATAGTCAACTCTGGATTATTGTTAACTGACTTTTCTGATCATTTTATAGTATTTCAATTCTTTAAACCAAAACTAAGAAATATGGATTTATTTAAATAAATCTTCAGAAAAATTAAAACAATCAAAAATGCCTTATGATAACACGCAGCTGTTGTGATATTCTGATGCCATTTTGTGAGACCAGGCTGGTTTCACCCTGTTTTACATGCATCATGTCATGAAAATATGTCAACAAATTTATGCAGCCTTAGACAACAAATACATCTCTCATCATATTGTTACACTTTCATACTATTGATCTCATTATTATGGCAAAATTACAAAACATGGCTTTCATTACAATGTTCAGGAATACCTGATTATATAAAGGGCAGAGGATATATCTCTTAAAGCAACATTATGGAACAATTTTACCTTAAAATTATTGCTTCAAAATATGGTATCTGTTATTTCTTCTCTGCATGAGAAGTTCATGTTATAAGTGAATTACAATCCATAGCTGTATTATTCTTGCAAAATGTTTAAAAGGTATAATATAGATACATCTCAGGGTTCCATCCATGGATCTCTCTTGGTTTTGATTTGCATAAATGACGTACGTGTAGGGTGATCCACTGAACGGCAGCAAATTACTACAAAATGGATTGGCACAAGATTTTGAATGGCTATTCATGGTCCCAGAGGATGTATTATAATGACTGGGGTGATCCCCTGAATGATGACAATAGCATTTTAGTATAGCTATTATAGATGCTATTTTAGTATAGCATCGCAGAGCAGCTAACGTGGTGGTAGATTGAACTGATATTCTGACTTACTAAAAGCTCTGATGATAGTGCTCAATTCAAGCAGTATTAGAAAGGGTATTTTAAAAAGCCCTGAATGTGTATGTGCATTATGAATTACTGGCAGTGTGCTGGAATATCCCACAGTACAGTGAGGAAGAAAACATTTGCAAATTTTTAAAGGGTGACATCTATACTGAGAAAATGACTGGGGAACAGGACTGATTACCTTTGATCATAATAAAGAAACCTACCATTCAAAAAGCGAAGCCTGACTTGAGACTTCAAGTACTTTCTTTAAACTCTGTACTTCTCTGTAGTATTGTTTGTCTACTCATCTTCAAGAACATGTTTGTTCTGTTTGATTTGTCCACAGTGCACCCATAGATGCACTGCAAATGTTCCTCTTGCCGTTCTTAGGCTGGATTTCCTCATAAACCAAGATATGACTCCAATCTGTACAGCTAATTAATACCACTTCCATCCTGATGTTGTACAGGGCAGGGGTTCTTTCATATGTAGATTTGATTAAATTATGCCACGGCAAGCTCATTAGATTGGATTTACATTTAAAGATGTTTTTGTGCTCCAACCCCCCTGAACGTGAGCACTGCAATCACAGGATTCTGATGACCTGACATTTCCTGGCCAGCTTTCCACTGCTGCAGCACTACATTCTCACAAAGTCGTGTCTGCTCATCAAAGCAAGGGAATGGCACCACGCTGCTTTTAAATTCATGGTTCACTTTGCTATATTAAACACTCTCATACTTTGGTAATGGCTCTAGCTGGTTAATTAAGTGAGTCAGAAAGCAGATCAAAGGCCTCTGGTAGATACAGTGAGTATTTTGAACCATATTGGCTGTGTGGAATCAGGACAGTCAGTCAGTCAGTTAGTCAGGGATACTTCACTCTCTTATTGTTATTATTGCTGTTGTTATTATTGATGAATAACCAGCTAAAAAATTGTTAATTCTAAAATGTCAACATTAACCAGAAATTTTTACTTTTTCATAGAGAACTATGGTCAATGCACCACAGTTTATATTGGCTTGAGCTGGACTGTCTATTGAAAATCCTGCAGGATGAGTGACTGTTTTGGGTTAGCTTGTTTAAAGAAAGCAGTGGATCTAATCGTGAGGAAAATAAATTAAAGAGGTAGCCATCAGTCATAAACCCCCGTTTTTCCTGCTGTCAAATTACCTCTGCACCGTCACGCCACCCCCAACTGCAGTCAAAAAGAACACTTTATCTTTCCGGCTGTCAAAGGAATGATCGGCTTGTTGATTATGACGTTAGTGTTAGTGTGTATGATGTTAAGTCAGTTAAGTTCCATGGTTCAGCATTCAGGGATGACTAAGCTGCTGCACACCCTGCCATCCATACAACATGGATAATGTATGTGTATGAATATATCATAAAAATTATATATATTTTATATATATATTTCCATTTGCTCACAGATTTTCTTTTGCAGATGTGATGCTACACAGAGAATAATAGTGTTAGAATAAAAGGGAGGATTGAGGGCTTATCTGGCTCTGCAGGTGTGGTATTACAGGCCTCTCAATGGGAATCAGACTTGTGGTGTGAAGTATAAGCTTCTGCACTACGCAGAGCATTCTGTACATAATCCCAGTGCACTTTCCCATAACTAGGAGCAGGGACAAAGTGAAGGGCACACAGTGTGTTTGGCAGCATGACACTGACAAGCGGCCACTGAGACGGGGGCATGAGTGCTTGTCGTGCTTTGTGCAGATGCAAGGCTGCTCTGGTTCAGCGCTGCCATGGAGAAATCTTTTCCAATCCGATGAAGGGGCAGTCTCTCTCTTCCTTTCAGTATGAAATAACACGCACAAAAGAGAAAGAGTCATAATCACAAAAAATGATGTTCTGACAATGTTATTAGAAGAGAAAGGGCTTAAGAAGCCTCATTTTACTGTACTGAGAAATTAGTTCAGTGTGACTGAAACTCTTTCATCACTGAATGTGAACATTATGTCCAAAAGAGCTCATTATACCTTATTAGTGATGTAACACATTCGGATGGAACATCCTTTAAAGCAGTAGTGGAAAATTAATCTATTTTCATCTATTTTCATTATGTATACTAATCTATTTTTGTGCTCCACAGTATTTGGCTCAGCTAATCAAAAATGAAGTCCAAACTTGTGTTATGCACTCATCCGTTTTTATTCCATATTGTGATAAAAACAAAAAAAAAGAAAAGACAAAAAGACAGTAGAGATCTGGACCACTGAATATTCAGTGAGTCTTTGTAGACTAATTATAATGTCTTCATAAACTTGGGGACTGCATGCGGTGACTGAATAAAGCAGAAAATAAATTGATTTCTTGCTTTGATGCAGCTGTGTTGTGTGTGTAAGTGTCTGATGATGGTCTGCATAAAATAAAAAAAATCTTCATTTCTTTTGTATGATAATTTAGGCCAAATACACCACATTGCACTGTGCCGAATCCCTGCCTCAGCACAAGGATTGTAGGAACTCTATTCTGGGCTGTGATGAAATTAATGGAACATTTTATTGGTGCAGGTCATGTTTGTGGTGTTGTGGCATTGTAATGAAGAGGAATGTTGGGGAATGTTGAGGAGGTGGAACATTAAAATGCCCCCAGGAGGTTCTGCTAGCTCTTGAATAGGAAATAGGTCCATCATGGCGAAAGCTTGGTCAAAACAAGTAATGATTAATGAGCGTTTGGATGTGTTTGCACTCGTTTGCTGGATATATGCATACAAATACACTCACATGAACATATGGTCAAGCATTCAGACACTCCACCCACATTTATACACACACATAACACATACTCACCCACACACACACGGATGCACTTAAAGAAATAAAGGCCAGCCACAATCACAGGCACATGGATCTGTGCATAGTTGGCTGTTATGTCTTGACTGATATGTTAAATACATCACTTGTTTCAGTATTTTTTTCATATCACGGGCTAAACTTTTAAATTAAACTCGAGTTTATTTGCGCTCACCCTTGAGACAACAAATGGGCCTAATGGATAAAGTGATGGGAGAAACTGCTCATGTGTGTCCATCGATGTCTGTGAGCGTGAATAGAAACTTTAAATAGAATGGAAAACTTTAAAACTGCTGGATTTAGTAATTTCAAATCAGCAAAACATTGGGACACTAATTTTCAAACATCAGTGTAATTAATGCAAACAAATGAGACCATTAGATCTCAGCCATGTTTTGCTTCTGTTTTGCATTTTAAAAAGTGACTGAAATGCAATAAAGTGACCAGCTAGGTTTTGTGCTATAGCAGATGGTGGAACAAATGGAACTTAAACTAAAATATAAAAATGCAAGCAGATGGAATTATCAGCAAGCTAGATGGACACACACTTGATGAAACCAGGATACTGGGCTAAAGCTCATCCAAGGCCACCAAAAAGCAAACAAAAACCTATAAACCTGCTAGCATCATGTGTTGTTTCTCTGCAGCAAAGGGGAACTGGAAACCAGAGATACAGCCAGCTGCATTCAAGCAACTATTCCTCAGTGAGATCAGTCCTGATGTTGTTTTAGTCACAGTGCTTGCACAAAGTAACCACACTGGCTGTGCCACCGAACACATATTGCCCCAGAAATACTCTGTGATGAGGCTTCTGGGAAAACTGATGCAAAGTTGAAGTTACAGGACCGCTCACACACAGCTTCTTCTTATATGTGACATAATATTGGAAATGTTGTACGGCATGGATTGCATTTGGATTTTTTTTTAGCCCTGTCGTCCTTCTGCAGAGGATATGCACAGACACCACACATATACTCTCCACTCTCCCACTCTCTCTGGCTTTCTTTGTCCCAAACAGGGATTTTTTTGATCATGAGGTACTTTTGAGCTTGAACAGAGTAACTGCCACACACACAGTGTATAGAAAATGAGAAATAGAGTGTTGTTATCTCTGTTGGGATTTTTCTTTTAGATGTTTAATTGAAATAACAAAAAAAGAAATGGCAGAAGAAGAGTATGCTGAGGTATGTTGAGGACACTGAATTTTAGACAGAAGCTGAATACTTCAGAGAGTACTGAAATATTTTAGCATTACAATAGGAAATGGGGCAATACTGTTGGTATTGCACTGTGCTTTATGCAGTATTGTTTTACTTGTGAACTCAAGAGACAAAGGCTGACCAGAGTTAATGTAAAGTCACAATTGATTTCAAATCTCTCCAGTGACGTCTGCTGGCATCCCTTAGATCCTTGCCCTGTCCTCTGCACTGCCCAGCTACAGTGTATCAGCGAGAGCAAAAAGACTCAAAAAATAAATCTGAACAGACTACATAGATCACATATAAGGCTATGAATAGAACTGTACTCATCAGCGATGTCATTATCTGAATTAACAGGAAAAAAAAGGAGTGGTAACTACTATATGGTAGAGCAGCTGAAGCTAGAGTGTGAGTGCTCTGTGGTCGCTGAGTCAGGTCAGTCCCCATTGCCACAGGGCATCCAGTCAGAAAATGGAGGATGTTCTTGCCTTAATGAAGGGATTGTCCATGTCTACTTGTTAGAGCACTTCTTTTCACTTTGTTGAGTTTGCATAGATGGTGACACAATTACAACTACTGTTACTTGAACTCCTGTTACTTTATACAGTATTTTAGGGTGAAATAGGATATCAGCTGTGTTTTCAAGAATTTGTGTAGAACCCACTGTTTCATATATCATACATAGGTGAGAAACAAACTTCCCAAGTTGCAAGCCAAAATGCACTCATCCCCTGCTGAGCACTGACTGTCAGTGTATAACAGCCCACTTGGACAAGCAAACGGGTGAGCTTTATTTATATTTATACTAAATGTCTATTATTTTAAGGAGCCAGTACAGTACTGTCAGGGAAAACCAGGGAGTCACTTTGGGACAAATGAATCTCAGTAAATGGTTGAGATAGTTTGGAGTTAAAGAGTGTAGTTGACAGCATATTATGGATCGTTTAAGGGCACTTAAAAGAAGGAATGATAGGTTTTTTATGTCAATAGCAAACGCCGACATCAGAATGATGGTTTGAATTTGACAGGTGGTGTGAGTTACACCTCAGTGTTGATGGAAGAACAAAATCTGAGGCCAAGATCACCCTTGGCTTGCCAGACAAAAACAAACAGCGGTAAACAAGCCTGTGCTAAGAGAAACATTTCAATCCACAATGCAGTATGAAAAAATAAAATTGAAACCATCCGCAAAAGACAAAGACATATTTTGTGTCCTCCCAACAATTGACTGATTGTGCCTCTAAACATCACCCCAGGCTGTCTGGGAGGATTTAGAGGAGTCTAACTATTCCACATGCTGCTATTAGCTAATAATTTATACTATTGCTAATCACTTTTGTCACAGGTCACCGCTGTCACCAGCTGGACAGTAAATAAGCAGCATTTGGCTGTTCATTCAGTACGAGAATTAACATCCTAACCTTCAGTGTTAGGCAACAAAAACAAGAGCTGACCCTGCATGTTCAAACACACACACACACATGCTAAAACTCATAATTGAGCATCCGCTTGCTGACTGACCAAGGAAGGGGTGGACCCAGCTGCTGATAATTGAGAGTTTGCGTAAATACCATCTGTGTGTCAGGTGAGAAAACTTCATCTTTATGGGAGTGTGTGTTGCAGGTAAGAAGACCAGCATGCTGCTAACAGACAACAGACTAATGCCCAGGAGCTGTTCAGTGACCCCATGAAAACATATAACGGTGTCATAACAGCCATCTGGCTTACCTCTGTTGGCTCTATTAATAAATTTCATGACTAAGCAGAGGAGGAGATGAGCAGGGCTTATAGAATAGCTTCATGTCAAGAGGTTCCCTTTCTTACTTTTTGTCCCCCCTCTGCTCCTCATTCTCCTAATATTCTCTCTCTCTCTCTCTCTCACACACACACACACACACACACACACACACACACACACACACACACACACACACACACACACACTTTCTCTTCCACCAGCTGTCATGTGCACATTCTGTTGCAATATAAAAATCACTGATGACTCAGGGCCCCACACTGAGGATGGCACCCCAAAAATAAAATGCCTTCTGTGTTCCTCAAAAGTATTTTTCTAGATATTCCATACTTTTGTCTGGCATCACTTTGATTTTGAGGGCTTGTTTAAGCAAAACTTTCCTAAAAATTCTTAAAATGCCAAGCCACTGCTATGTTAGTTGAGACACAATGAAACAAGTGGGACAGCAAAGTTCTTCTTCTGCAAGTGCAAACCAAATTGTCAAGATAGACTTTTAAAGCAGACTGCCTGTGTAAAAGAAGTTTTCAGCTCTCTTCACAAATAAGAGGGAAAAGGAAAAAAATGTTAGCATTCGCCTCAGGAGAGTTACTTACAGTTCCTGTTGATGCTCTATACTCAACCCAATGCAAAAAGATGCCCAATTGCTTCATTATTTTCCTTACACTCACACTTTTATCTTGATGATGATGGCTCATGTGCCTGTCACCAGAGATTGATTTCAGTAAGAAAAACAAGAGGGAGTGAAAAGCATTGTAACAGGAACTAAAACAGAACCGTCTTTGGCACACCATAATTCTATTTCAATCATGCAAATGAGCTTGGTTTTGGTAGTTAGAGGGCTGTTGGAGTGTGTAATTGAAAATGCAAAAGATTGTCTCGCATCAAAATGTCGAGGAATGCTCTGGCTGGCTGCTAATCAGAATGGCCCCCACGTGCCACGCACCCTGAATCGCTGCCTCGATCTCTCTAGAATTGAATCGTTTTATCTTAATTAACTGTGCAGAATCCATCCAGGTTTGTGAGAGTGCCAATTTCTTTCACCAACTCTCTCTCCTTTTCCTGTGTGCGCATAGAAAAAAAGTCTCTTCCCGCTGTCTAATAAATATTTCTGGGGATGACTGTGATATTGACTTGGAACAGTGATTGAAGGATGGGATGCTGTCAGTTTACTGTATCTGCACAGACTCTACCTTAAACAGAATGCCTGCTCGCTGCTGTCAGTAGAGCTGTTGTAATTTTGTTTGGTAGCATGTTGTGCCACACCTATTTTGCCTTCATTGTTTCATTTGCATTTGTGTTTGCGAGTGCATTTTATGTTCTGTTCTGGAAATATTCAGTATTTTATGTGAGGTGATGAAAATTCCGGGGAAACAAAAAGAAAACTTTCCCTAAATCACATCAGTGGGAAACAGGGAAGCATCGTTAGTTCTTGGCTGTCCATTTTACGAGTACACTTTGTATTCTCTTTGTTTTCTTTTACTAGCAACAGCTTTCCATTAACATCACCCCCATCAGTGTGAGGGCTGTGGGAATGTGTTAGATTTGTGTTTTCATTAGTATGGTCACACTCTCCTGCTGTAACCAGGCAATTAGAATAAAATAATATCAGAGGAAAAATAAAGAAACTTAACTTAAATTTAAAAAGCAAAAACTTTGCTCTTTAGAGCTGATGACTCTTCCATACCTCTATCTTTCCACAGATAATCTCCTTAATAGCGAGCAATTAAATTAAATCATGTTCCCAGTCTGATCCTATTGCCCAACCCTATTTGAACGTATAATTTCACAGTTTTAATTGCTTGCAGCAATTAAGTAGCCAGTGCTAATTGCTCCATTATGGACACACTGAACATGAATATTGAGGGCTAGGACTCAAATTCTGATATTGCTTTGCCCCTAAGCTAAATTCAGAGAGGTCATTCCGTTATGCCAAATTGGTCCTAAAGTCAGGCTTCCCCCTCAAGCATCGACAGTGAGAGCTCGCAGCTCAGTTAAATAAAGAAAAAAAAACTGAATCTAAAATGTAAAAGCAAAAACATTTGGTCTTTGGGTAAGATGAAGGGGGAGATTAAAGAGAGGAAAGAGATGGGCAAAGTGGGGAATGAGACTGAAACCCCTGCAATCTCAGCATGATTATTACACAGCAGAACCCTCCCATTTGTACTCAGAGCCAAGGTCAGACCAGATGATTTTAGCAGTAATTCTACACCTGACTTGACCATCCCAGCATCCTGTAGCGTGAACAGGCACAGGACTGCAGAGTGAGGCACTGCGGGTTGACAAGATGTTTTCTAACATGTCTGATTGTATCTGGTTCACGTAGTGTGAAGTGGTACAAGACTCACTGAGGCTGAAATCAGAGAGTAGCAACAGCAACAGATAATCAGAGTTTAGACGCAGGGAGAAGAGATGAAAAAAACTGAATGAACTGGAGGGTTAGGAACAACAACACCCACTCAAGCAGATAATTTACATCAGCAAGCCTCTAAACTCAATGGGTTCTACACATGATAAGTTGCAAATTTATAGAAAAGAACATTGAAATGGTGAAGTTGCTCTTGCAGCCCTCCAAGGGAAAACTGTGTCAAACAACATTACTCATCAATACAAAATCTGCAGTAACATTTTCAAATACATTTTAAATGTAAATGTAAGCCATAGTTTGTGTGCACATTAAACACCAACAGCAGCAGGTTCAAGCGTTCACATTTACATTCACTGTTACACTTGTTTCATTTAATTTAATTTCATTCTTTCTTTTTTCTTCCATTTTTTTTAAAGAAAGAGTCACAGCCACAGTAGATACAATTTGGGCTTTAGAGTCTTCCTGAACTCCTACCTTATAAGTGATAAAATTAATAAATGTATGATAAAAACATTATTCCGGCGATTTAACATGTCATGCATAAGTACTTCTGACAGCTTTTCATAAGTTTTTAGATTCATTTCCTCCCTTAGATTGCATGTGTCGATTTCTGTATACTTCAAAATCAATTTGCAGAGAATTCATGCCACAGTTATCAAAGTTTTCATATGGACAATGAATTATGTTAAAGGATTACTCATAGCTTTTTAGCCTCCTTTAGCTCCTTGGTTGGTTTTTATGACAAGAACATTTATTTTGTGTTCCTGTCTTATCACTCGTATCAACTTGTAATTGGCCCGGAGCTTCTGTACCTGCCCAGTACCAAATGGCAAACGACCTTGGCAACTAGGTGTTGACAAGTCAAGTTTTTAGCAGCCAAAGGGTTATTTTGAAAGATAATTTACACAGGAATAGGTGGAAACCAAATGGAAGCTAAAATATGAGTGAAACACTGGCTTTATGTTGCATGAAATCAACAAGAATGCTCATCTGTGCAGGTTGTGTATGCAGGTCATTGTTTGACAACATGTCAGCCTTGGCAGCTATGAAAAATATGTTTAACGGCCGCTTGTCAAAAGCATATTTTTACATCTTTTCTTTTCATTAAAGTGGTGGAGTCTGACATCGAAGGTTTAAAGGTAGATTACTGAAGAACCTTTACAAGCAATGCCATCCATTTCCTGGAACACAAACAATAAATAAACCTGTACATTGTTTAAAAAAAATGTAGGTTTGAAAGCTCAGTTGTAGCATTAAAACAGGAATTTAACCATCTTAGCAAACAGAAAACAACAGACTGACAATTCATGCACCAAGTTTTCTTCACAGCTTCAGATAAAAAAAAAAAAAAAAAAAAAAATCTTTTTGGCACAAGCCTTGACTGAAACAGAAAATGAAGGATGCTGCTTGCTTTCCTTTGATGCTTTTCCCACACTTCAAGCTTGGCTAAATGAAAGACAAATGTGTCTAATTAGCCAGGCAGCAGGTGCAGTAAAATGGGTGGTTTTGGCGGCGGGGAGTATCTCCTCTGGCGGGCTGTAAATATTGACTGTTGTAGATTGGGTGTAGTGAGCAGCACACAGCAGGAAAGGCAGCTGACCGTGACAGTAGCTCTGACAGCCGCTGTACGCGTGCTCTCGGCTTGCCATACAAGGATAGTGTCGCCTGTTTTGGGGGAAGAATCACTGTTTCCCAGTGTTTGTGTGAGTGTGTGTTCACCTTTATCTGTCTCTCTTTGTGGTCGTACATATACAAGTGGCTTAATGATAACGCCTGTGGTGTTTTGCTTCAAGTGCAGGTTTGTGTAAATTTGCATGCCACACGTGTTTCCATAACACAAGCAGCATTTTGTGTGTGTGTGTTTGCATGTGTCTCTGTGTGTGTGTGACTGACAGGATGTCAGGCTGTACTTTAGAGGGGTGTCACTGCAAAGTCTCTGTGATGCGGTTCTGATGGGGACCTGAGGGAGTCAAGTTCCTGTTTCTCCAGGGCTTAGCTAGAGGCTGGGATGGAGAGAAACGATAAAGAGAGAAAGAAGAAGAAGAAGACGTAAAAGAATAAGAGGAAGAAGAAGAAGAAGACGTAGAAGAGGAGGAGAGACAGAGAGGGCACGGTGGAAAAAGATAAATTTAATTCATAGGGAGGAAAATAGGACAGAAGAGGCAGATAAAATAATAATGTTTTGATCTTATTTATGCTGCATGAACTCCCCAAATGAACTCTATTTCAAGATGAATAAAAAAATAATGTGTTTTATGAAATAAAATGAAGTGCATTTAATTATGTGTCAGCTGTAAAACTGGCAGAGTGCAAAGATTTATACATTTGTTTAACGGAGCAATGCTCTGAACATGCCCAGCTGTAAATGTCATATTGAAGGCTTATCTGAGTCTGTCTGCAATTGAATATTTCTTAAACAAAACACCCACTCTCAGGTTGTCCAGGTATTATTTATATGTCAAAACTCTGTTCAAATATTAGCTCTTTCAATTCAGTAAGGTGGCTGAAAGGCAGAGAAAATGTGTGAGTGACTCACGAGCTGTCATTTACTTTAAGCTGCCAGTGTAGTGAGATAATCAATCACACTAAAGACCTAAATAGGCTTAATCTGATCCCCTGTTATGGCTCCTTTAAGCTCATGTGTTTAATGCTGAACAGTGAAGACTCCCTTCAGTCTCCCCCTGATGTCACCAACACTGTAGCTGCAAATGTTTTATACAACAATTGTTTGCAAGAGACAGACACACTAGTGCAGATATCTTAATAAATCACTTTGTCAAGTGATGTCAAATTAATCAAGAATTTTTACAATTGGTAAATGAAGTCATTTTTCATTCTCTAAATCTGTTGTGACATTTTATCCAGTATTGGGCTGTGGATTTTAATAATATCATAGAATAGAAAGTACAAAGTTTGAAAAGTTTTGTGAAGGTTGGAAAACTAGATAAAGAGGGCCAATTGAACAGTCAGTCAAAGGGTATTTCTGCAGCACTCTGACGAAAACCTTTACCAAGCTTGAAAAAGTTCACAAAAAACATATCTAAATAGTGGAGTAAAGTTGGCCTTCATCAGTGCAATGTCATTCAGGTAGTCTACAGATGGAGGAAATTCAATACCATTGTTACTTCAGTGAGGAGTGTTTGTTCAAAATCGCTCCAGAATTACCAAACATTGGGTTCACAAACATTTCCTTGTTTTCTCTTCCATAAAAGTCGATCAAACTGGACCTATAACTGCTTTAAATTTTAGTGTAGCTCCTCCACTTTTTCAAAATGTAGCTTCTGCTATGTTTGAATTTTCACATAGCTGGAGCAACAGCCTGCCTGAATTGTTTATTTGTTTGAGCCTAAACAACTTTGACATAGAAGACCACTGTTGACATCCAATGTCTTCTTTCAGCCTTGTTTCTTTTAATCATGTCCACAATCTTTCCAATTTTCACAGTCTTTTGGAATATATATATATATATATATATATATATATATATATATATATATATATGTATTTGGCCTCAGAGTAAGCCTTGTGAAATTTGATAAATTGTCTCAAGTGATGTGCATTGAGGAAGTGAGCTTACTAGACCTCTGTAGGCTGGTCTTCATCTCTGCTTGAGGCTAGAGTCTCAAGACTATATGTTAGCTGCGAGGAGCGTAACATCCAAATCTCAGACAGGACAAACTTGGACACCACACTGAACTGAGCTATTTAGCTTCAGTGACCTCAGTATTTGTCACTATTTTCAGATATTTCATAAACTGAAAGATTACTCATTTAATCAAAACTAACTGGGAGATTTAAAGAAAATGATTAGTTTCAGCACTACAGCAAGTTACAGTAGAAGTCTGATTAACTCAACATCGCAGCAGAAAAGCTGGGGTCATCAGGATTTCATTTTCTACACATGCGCTGGTTGAAGACTTCTGGAGCACGAGACAGTAAATGATACATGAAAGGAATAGAGAGAAAATCTGAAGTTGAACTTGAAACTCAAGAAAGTGAATAATAGAGGAGGGGACACAGGTTTGGGTATCTTTTGGGTGATATCCTCATTTGTGCGTTTGATTAAATGTGGAGACCCCAGACATGCCCACTGCCAATTTTGTCTTCACCAGTAAGATCAAGAGAGACATTGCAACCATTGGGATAGTGTGTGTGTGTGTGTGTGTGTGTGTGTGTGTGTGTGTGTGTGTGTGTGTGTGTGTGTGTGTGTGTGTGGACCCCCCTTGAGCTTCCCAATATTTTTTTCATATCCAAGCCACTGAACAGTGTGTGCTGTCAGCTCAACAGTGTAGGAACAGGCACTACTCTACATGCCTCACTGATCACTACAGGGGGCTGAGCACAGATCTGGAACACACACACACAGACACACACACTGGTCCATGTTATGTTATGTTTTCAGGTATTCACCTCTACTCACATTTACACTAAACGCACTACAGAAATGCACTAACCTGTGTATTTACACACAAAGCATATCGAGGCCCATTCCCCATTCTCCAGCACCGCATACCCCTCATAGCGAAACAGTGTGACCTCTGAAGCCATCTCATCTCTGACTGAAAGAGGAGTGTGAAACATCCTGTGTGGCCGAGAAATGAGTTCACAGTGATGCCGAGTTGAGAATGAGAGCCTTGGAGAGATTACCCAGCTATGAACAGCATCCTTGTGGAGATTTCAGGTTCAAAAATTCTGTAGCCATTGACGGACTGTAAAATGTTGTCAAAGATGGGTGGCCTGGAAGGTATGAATGGCTTAAAGCCAGTGCCCTTATTGGAAAATATGTAAAAAATATAGTTTGTTAATTTGTTCCTTCTGTCTCTACTTTTTATCTTGTTGATGACAAATTCACTCGCTGACTAAATGCCAAACAGTTGCAGGTTGTAGCTTCTCAAATGTGAGTTAAATGTAAATAGAAATAGTAAATAGAAGGCAGATGGGTTTTGGACTTGGATGTTGGGAAATTGCATTGAACATTTTTCAGCGTTGACTTAATACATGAAACAATAGACCACTTGTAAAGAAAAATAATAATTATAATTTACTAAAAAAAATGAATTTATTAATATTCTGAATAATTGTTGGTTGCTGCCCTATTCAATAAATCCTCATTGTAGGCTAATAATCTTGACAAATCAATGTACTTGTGTTGTTTTTTCTTTCTATAATTTATCTACATAGACGATGGTAGTTGTTAAAGTATGCAATGTTTTCTAAAGACATGATTTAATGTATGTTTGTAGATACGACATATATATTTTAGATGTTCTCTACAGTGGTCATTCAAATTGTTTAAGCATCTTATTTTATCATCTCATTAAAAGACGCCATACAAGCCCTACCATCCCATTTTATTTGCCTGAGTCTGTGTCACTGAATTTGAGTTCTTCTCAGGGACTGGTTTTGTCTCCAATGCTAGTTCAGTACTCCTAGCTGTTAAAATTTCATGAATGTTGTCCCTGTGTGACAAAGAGCAACTGTGCTTTTATCTTTGATGGCTCTTGCTGCTGAAGTGAGAATATAAAAACAACAAGAGCTTGAGAGTGGCCAGGGGGAGCTCTGCCAAGCTGCCAAGAGTTGCAAGGCATGATGCCCAATATGATGCTCATGAACAGCTCAGCTGGGTTGTTAAAACACAACTAGCCATTGAATGTGAGACTTAAGTAAAGACAGTGCTGCTAAATCAACTGTGGTTACTGATGAAAAAATAATACCTTTGTTGCTTTGTTTTTTGTTTTTTTTTTCAGTGGACCGCCTGTCTTGCTTGGCAGGCCATCCGCTCTGTTTAAATGTCGTCCGGGGAGCCATGATCAAAGTTGGAGAGAGTCTTTGTTTTAACAGGGCTTGTGTGAATACAATGAATTTGTCCAGGGCCACATACTCTGTGTCAGATCGATGCAAACTAACATAAACAAGCGAGTTCTCTTGTGCTGGTATTTAGGAAAGGTCAATAACTTTGAATGGAGAATCATTTTGGGTTCCCAGTTTGGTCAGAGATGATAATGGGCGGCTTAGATATTGATCTGCTCTCATCAACAGAGTGCTTTTCTCTAAGAGGCTGCACTGCATTCTGGACACCCAGATATGTGATATGAATACCAATGCGTGTGAGCACAAATGCGCTCATGCACATGCTAAAAGAGAAAATCAAGAGAGGATATAAGTGTACTCATTAGAGATCTTTCTGAGCCACACAGGAACCATAGGCCATTATGCCTATCTGAGGCTCTTCCTACTGCAGTTTCTGCTAATTTTCATTCCAGCAGTGTTCTTAGAAAAATAGCTAACCTCTTTAACCTACCTCTGATAAATGGAGTGTTAATATTGAGAACTGAGAAGAGGGCAAGTGGTCTCCAGATTGTGAGCTCTGTGGCATCTGGATGATTAACTGTATGAGAAGAAACAAAAAGGGAACACAAAAGGTAGTCTGTACGTGCTTTCGACGGATTTTCAAGGAGAGTAATCGATGTGAAAGTGCTAGTATGTGACATAAATATCATTGTGGCTACATGTTACTATATGATATGAAAACCATATGCACAATGTGGGTGAGGCAGAGGTTATAGTGTCATATAGTAATCATCACATTGAAGGTTACTAGTCAGGATTATCACTCATGCAAGCACACTGTAAAGTACTTTGCCTTTTAATTAAAGCGATTTTAGAGAAGAAGAGAAATAAGCTGTTGAAACAATAATGAAAAAAGTACCTAAAGACTAAAGATCTGTGTCACAGTCATGTCAGTGTTTCATACCTGCAGGCACAATTCAGTACACAGTGATAATGTTAACGTTCTCTTATTTATCAGGCACATTTACAGTGTTCACCATCATTGGTTAGCGTCATAAACCAAATTAATAAACCACAATGGATGAAGTAAAACTAATTATGGTGCTAAATGAAAAGATATTATATATTATTCTGAGGGGGAGACGCATGTCTGTACCAATTCACTGTTCACAGCAATGCATGCAGTAACAGTCGAATTTCATAACGATACCTCACCTGGCAGCCATGTATGTTTGTTGAAAAATATTGTGCCAGTCCTTTCAGCAGATAGAAGAGATAGTTCACTGGATAACTGAAAAGTTTGACCTGCTGGTGGTGCTAGATGGAAAGTCAGGTGATCACATGGGACCATGAATTTGTACAACAAACCGTATTGCAATCAGTCCAGTAGTTATTTTTATTTCAGTGTGGCTCAAGCTGCCTGGCTGACTGGTGCCAGGCCTCTTCTGTGACACAAAAGAAGTTGATGATTTTCAAGCTCTTCATCCATTTGTTGAACTTCTAGCTTGAAGCACTTTCAAATTGAATTCGGTTTACAGCCTTGATGGCTGTACTGACCTTTACACGGTGGTCTTGTTGTTGGTGTCACAGTGGGTCATTGTGGTGTAGTTCAAATGCTGACTTTGTTCTTTGGTCACAGTTTTATGGTGAGAGGAAAAGAATGCTAAATATACATATTAAACTAAAGTTTCACTTGTGTAAACATTGTCACTGCTTAGCGCACATCTGTTAGTACAAGTCCATTAATTCAGAGTGCCACTTACTCACATCTTATATTGTTTTGTTCTGGTCACTTTAGGTGGATGGTTACTTTAGCTCTGGTTTCTTGACAAAGTGATTTCAAAGACACTTAACTTTATATTGAAAGAAATACCTCTTGATTTCCAAAGAGCTGATATGATAAATTGTGAGAAATAGGCAGAAAAGCAAAGTTTTATGAAAGACATTTCCTTTCCTTAATGAACAAAATACAGTACATCTTACCTGCGCTGCAAAAATTGTCAGTTTGCACATGCAGTTTTATATATAAACAACCTCCATTACACAAAATCACCTCCATCAGAGAAAACAGCTCTCCAGTTGATACTAAATTCCAAATTCTTTCTGAATAAAGGCCACTAGAAACAACCCTGTAAAGCTTGCTTGTTGTTTGCACCTTATAGATGGTATTAAAATATAAAAATGTATTTTATTTGACTGTAAGATCTATAAGACCTGCTGTAATTTAGTGCTATAATATCCTCTGGTTCAAGATCATGTTATTAGCGTATCCCACCTATGTACAGTATACTGTCTCCAACACTGATTCCAGAAATGTTGGGACACTTTGCAAAACTTAAACAAAAGCAGAATGGCGTCCTTTGCAAATGAGCTCTGTTTTCTTATATACAATAATGTGTTTCACCATGGTCTAAAGGTATCAGTTGTGAGGATAGGATTTAAGCTACATCTGTCATGTTTTTCAGGTGTGGTTTCATTCGTGTTCATTTACTCAGTGAGAAGACACATTGAAAGGGCAGCCATTGATCTTCTCTGCACACTGCTGCTGCACTACAGGGTGCTCCAGCCACATTTTTACATCTTTAGTCTTCTTCAACAAGGTTGTTTACTTATGTCAGCCTCACCATACCTTCTCGTCCTTGTTCAAGCAAATTCAAACTCAACTCAAGAGTGTGTTTCTAATTTAAGATTCCCCTGCCTCAACAGCCTTTTCTCTACTATTATTTCCACAAGCTGTTTTTATGGAGGGCCCATAGAGTTACCATTTTGTTTTTGTGTGAAATGGGGACAAAGGGTATGGGGAAAAAATAGTCTCTCATTCTCTCTCACCATCTAAAAGAAGATGAAAAAACATTGTCAATGTTTTACTTACATTTATTCTAGTTGCCCCTGGGATAGTTGGCCTTGGGCCTCTGTATAAAGTATATCAGCCCTGAATAACGCTCCAAAGAGGGATAGCTGTCTACAGTGATGCACAAGTGTCATTTTATGATAGGCTCTAAAAAAATAAAGAAACTCTCTGAAAAGCTTTTTCTCAGCAAAAACCCAAGGCAATCGCAAGGTAATTATCTGACTAAACCTTTCACAGATTCTGTTAGTCACAAAATCTGGCAGAGAAAGATGAGGATGACAAAAAAAACTAGGTCTGAGCATTGAGTGAAAATGATAGACAGCCTTTCTCTTGGCATCTTTATTTCTTTTTCCAGCTTATTCCCATAACCACTAAGCTCACTCAAAGACTCGAAATTCTCTGTGGCACTTTTGGGGGAGGATATGGATAAAGAAATGCATGCCGTAAGCATTGCTTGCTGCAGGGAGAGACCTCCAAGTTCATCTCATTTCAGAGTTTTTGAGCAGCAGCGAAATGACTGTCTGTTCTCTCCCTCTGCTCCTGCTGGAGCGTACAGTGGACTTCCTCAGGGCCATGGAGACCAGACTCCTCTCTTCCATGCTGTTTACCACCTCACTGCTGTCAGAGGCACAGAACTTTCCTCCAGTGCCACCCATCAACATAGTCCACTGTATCTGTGCCAGAGGCATCTCACTACACGCGGTCCTCAGTGTTCAGAAATGCATTTGGGCTATACTTACAGATATTACAGTTAGAGCTTTACGGGCTAAACTTTTGATCATTTGTAGTTTGACCAATGGGATACATGCTGACTCCAAATCTAAATTTCTATAGATGGTGTTCGCCCAAGGCTGCCTGACAGTCATCTCTAAGCAATTCCAAGAGTGTTCGTGCATGTGCAACAGTCACACACTGGCATAAACGTGCACTTAGACACCATAAATTCATAATAAAGTAGCAAAATTCCCACTTTCAGAGCCATTTACAGCACAAGCATGCACATTATGACACATTCACTCACACAATCTACACACACACACACACACACTGTAAAGTACAGCTGATATCTCCTCTCTGCTTGTGTCGTCTTTGCACTGCATGTCTGTACTGCATGGTCTGATCATTGGATTTCCAATTTTCTTACCACATAAACCGTAACACATATGCTGCCACACATACAGCAAGGCACTCATTATACTACCCCCCGTCTCCCCACCCCCTCCCTACAAGGCAGAGGATACAGATCCTTGAGCTGTAAAAAACGACTTGTTCAGGAGGTTTTTGCAATTACAGCCGTCTGCAGACCACATCTCTAATATCTTGGATGACTTATACTACAGTGCTTTGAAATGTCATTGTTTTACATACATTTCTGTTCCTTAGGACTGCCACGTAGAGAGATTCACTTTTTCAGCCTTACTGTACAGCCCATCAAACTTGTCATTCTTATTCACGGATATTTAAACTCACGAGCGTGTCTTTGCCTGAAGACGTGTTCACTTACCTCAATGGCCTTTTTCTACTTCAATTTATACAACCTGTTATTATGGCGAACCCAATAGAGCTGTCCTCCCGTGTCTGTGATATGAGGACGAAGTTAAGAAAAAAAAGTTTTTTATTTCATCGTAGATGAGATAACTGCCATTCTTGTCAGTTCTACCTGTCTATTGAATGAATCAACTTGGGCTTCAGTGCTTTTTGGAAAAGACAACTGTCAAGTGTTCTGCAGCATCCTGCCATTATCTTTATTTCTCACATTTGAGAACCTGTGTTTTTATTTTTTATTCTCAAAACAGCAATGAGGAAATGCTTTCTGAAAATTGATCTGGCACGGCTCCCCTACAATTTCTTCTAATCAGTTTCAATCCCTTATTTATGAGAGTGAATTTGTGAGAAATTTAAATTGCAAAAAGAAAACTGTCATTATTTCTCCATACCTACGTTTGCATTTACAGACAATAAGAGATTATAGAGGATTCCCGCCCATCCCTTCCTCTGAACGTAATTAATATTGTGGTTTGCATTATTTGACTTCCTGGAGCAGCTGCAGTGCCTGATGTCCAAGGCCCATTGACTCTCTTATAATACAGCCTTGCTGGAAATGCCAGAACATTACTCACCCAGCTCCCTTTTGCCAACTCTCTGCATTATTCTTACCCACTTAACTGCATCAAATCTCATGTATTTGCAAAAAAAAGAAAAGAAAGGAACATCCTACAATGTACATTCCACCTAACATGGATTCACCTGGACATGATTACCATGTACCAAGAATCACTGTTATTTATTATACTGGTCACCCTCCCTCTACAGGTCTAAGCACACTGCTGCATCATCTGTCACTGTCACTGCTTTTATTTGACTTAACTTTGCTGAGAGAGAGAGCTGGTCACATTCGTAATCTCAGCAAGGCAATCCGTGGTGTTAAATGACAAGAGGAGAGCACACATAGTTAAAGTTGAAGTCTTCGATTGCCCCTGTGGGTGCCCTCGTAGGAAGGCTAACTACTGCTCTGCTCCTCTCAGCACATTTGGCTCCATTCCTTCAAGAGCTCTCATCTCCTAGTTCATCTCACCTAAACAACCATCGGCTCCTGAGATGCTCCCTGCGCCACCATTCACCTCCTCCTTTCCTGACGCTGTACAATGCACAACACTGGGCCCACGGGCAATGGACAGAATTGAAGTGTCATAAAAAGCCCATTCATGTCCCAAATGTGTCTTCAATGCAGAAAGCTTTGAGGTTGTTTTCCTCTCTGCACAACTGGTGAATTGCTGTTCATTGCTGTTGCTCACTACCCCCATCAGGGAGATGTGATGCTTTGCAGACTGAGTGGGAAAAAAATGTTCTTTATGCAGACAAAGAAATGCTTGGAAGCTGCTGGAAGTTTTCCCAAGTCGTGCATAACTAATACCCAAACGGGAGGTTTATCTTTTTTATTTCCATTAGTGTTTCTTTAAGATTCCTGTAACATTGAAATGCATTATTTCAAAGCAAGAGGAGGCGAGGGATGGATTTTAAATGTCATTCTTAGCAGCAGTTATCTATCTATCTAATTGAGGCAGCTTGCAGCGCAACACGCCGGCTGTTTAAGAAGTGACAGCTTACAAACATCTCAATTTTTGGATTGTTTAGTCCATCTAATATGTAATTACTCTCTGCATCTCAATTTCAGCATAGAAAAGGAGGACCTTTTTAGCTTCCTTGTGTCCTTGATGATATTTTCGAACTTTTCGATTTGCTGTATCAAAGAGCATAGCAAATGGGCAGGTGTGATGAATGAATAACCTGTATCATCTAAAATGATTTTAGTGCTCTCTTCAGGCTACCTAATGTATTTGACTTAATTATCTAATGAAGGACTGCACAGGCACCAAATGTCCATTATTTCAAATGTATTAACATATTTCACGTAAGGAGGGAATTATCACAATGGATTGTGTCTTGGTAGTATTTAACACCTACTGAACCCATAATGATAACATAACACCTACTGAACCCATAATTCAAACATTCAAATGAATAATTCTCCATTGTTAAATGATGTACATTAGCCTTCAATGGCTTCATCTATAAGATTATAGCTGCCTATGTGTGATGAATGTTTTTCTCACACTCTCCTCATACAGTGGTCTGTATGAGTGTGAGAAAGTCCCAAAGGATTATGGCATTTGTCCCCTCTATATCTGTATTGATGTGATTGCATTTAGTGTGTGATGTGTGCTTGGAAGGTGAGATGAGAGGCAGGTGCTCTGGGAGATGACGAGCATGCTGTAAATTACTTGTGTTCAGTCTCTGGGAATTTATTGACAGCAATGACCCAAAGGCCATTTTGGAACTAAAGAAGCCATAAGATTTGTCAGCAATGAAAACAACTCATGTTTTGAAGAAACACAAGGCTCAGACCTATTGCTGATATCCATGGTATGACGCCTGGCCCCATCCATCTTGGTTGGGTCACAACACTTCGTTTTCTCTCATTTCTCTGAAAGGGGAAAATATAATTCCACCTATCGATTGCTGCATAAATGTGTTGCCTAGTGATGAAAGATGAGGTGTGCTTTGCTTTTATGTGATCTGATTAACCTCCAGCTGGGAGTGGGCTCTCTGCTCTGCCCTGGTTCTCTCTGCAGTGTCAGAGTGCATGTGATGGGCACTTACAGCGATTAGAGTTCCTGTGGGTTTTGTTTGTGTTGAGATACCACCCAGCACATTTTACTAACTATACTGCTTATCAGTGAGGACATTTTATATCTAGTAGCCTGCACTGAATTGCAAAGGACCCAAAAGGCTGCTTTTACTATTGTAAATGAATGAGCATAATGATAACGAATATTTTTGTATTCAAAATTTTTCTTCTTGATTCTTTTGAATTAGGTGTTTGTTTTGCTTTGTACAATCATTTTTTAATTAAGTAGCAGAACATTATGTTACCATAGTGCTTGAGTACAGTAAACAGATTTGGTGCATTTAAACAGTCTTGCATATTGTTAGTCTACTAAGTGATTTTGGAGACACTTCACCTCCTCTCCCCTGTGTGTGCGCACAAGACTCTATCAGAAGCTGTCTTTGATAAGGTTTTTAAACTTCTTGACTTTGCCAATGGCATTTTCTCCATCTGAGCAGCAGCTGACATTTATATCCAGCTAAAAGTACCCTTTTCACTCCATTGTTCTGTGACTGAAAATGAAAAAGTTACCTCTCATACTGGGCGACAGCAGGTCCATTGATGGTGACTTCAAGGTCCCCTAAGCATCTCCTCTGGAGCAGCATAGGGAACCTCCCAAATAGAGCAAATGTTTAACAAAAGGAAATGCCACATAAAGATCACGTCTTAATGTTTTACCTTGTGGACTTATGAAGATTTGGGAATTTCAAAAGCTTTTTAAATGTCAGTATTAGAACACCTAAACCAGATATTCCTTCCTCTTTGAAGCAGTAATATAAAAAGTTTGAGCACTTCCGCTTGCAAAATTGGAAGCGGAGAGAAACAAATAAAACAGCATCAAGAAATGGCAGGTTATGGGTAGTTTAACATAAGGGTATTTTTTGTCTAGGGTTATTTTTATTCTTTTCCTATTTCCTTTTCATTCCTTACAATAACTCCAGCTGCTTCAGCTTCTCTGCTCTTTTTGTAAGTCACACACACTATTGAAAAGATGTTTAAAAGATGGCTAGTACTGGACTTTTTTTGTTGGAAAACTGAAAAGACTCATTTTTACTGCAGGATTTGTTTTAGCAAGAACCGACAGCAGACAACTTTTCACAAAGGCGACCTTGAGTTATTTAAAAGTAAAACCGTTCTTTTGAATTAAAATCACAGTGTATAAAGTGTTAGAGAGTTAGTAGCAAGTGTTGCTCAACAGGAATTAGTGCATTTGCTGAGGACTGTTTTCATATGTTGATTACCCTTACGAAAATGTTCCATGTAATTTGCCTTTTTGCAAGTTTTTTTTTTTCCCGCAAATGAATGAAACTTCCCCATAAGGAACTTGCATTTTCACATGTGAATGACATACGTGTCACATATACTGGTGTTTCATAACACATGGATTGGAATTTCCACTTGTTAAAACTGATCTGGGCACAGGACAGCATCTGCGGGACTGAGTGTAGATAAGTGCCCATGTTCATGGTAATGAGGTAACATGTGATTCAGTGCAACAGTCTGGCTCACTGATGTGTTTTTAATAGTTTTTTGGAGAAAAATCAAGCTCTGTGGCACAGAGGAACAAGATACACCAGCCTTTGCTTGTTAGTTGGATAAATTCATTGCTGGCTTTGGTTTTTTCATAGGATATTTTGGATGAGTAGAAACACAGAATATTGCCAATTTTTTTTCTTTAAGCCTGTCATCATGAACCAAAATCAGAACTACTTTGGGTAAACAATGGAAGGACAGACAGATGGACCAGATTTCGATGCTATATGCCAGCTCTGTCAGTGTCCAGTGGTGGAGTCTTCAGTGATGGAAGAGACAGCAATAGTTACATCAGCAGGTTGGAAAGCGATGAACCCTTATATATAGGTGACTCTAAAGGAGCAATATGCTGCCGTGTTTGTGATGTCTCTACAAAATAAATAAATAAACAAATAAAATAAAATAAAACAAGTCTAAGTTTAAACTGAATCCTACAATGCGAGAGACATGTGGACCTCTCGTATTGTGCACACCGTCTTTTGCTGTAATCTTTGACTTTTTTCGAACACTTTCAAGAAGACAGTCCTGCTTCATCACCACCTCCCACTCAACCCGATGCTGTTCGTCTTCCAACCTCTTACCTCGATCACTTCTGTCTCTGTGGATTTCATATAAGAAAATCTGTTTGATTCATGTATTACTGAAGTCAGGCCAACTTAATATGTTTGATCAGGGAGTGGCTGCAATGCACACATGGTGGAGGATAAAGATAGGATGAGAAGAGGAGGAGGAGTAGGAGGAAGGAGGCAAGATGAAGGGATTATGTTTCTTGGGTGAAGTTCTACTCAGGTCGCCAGGGATAAGAACAGGTGATTATAAGAAACCGTTTAATTTGAAGCCACACATGGCTGTCTTGAGGACATGAACGCTTTAATACCATTTTGAGAGTTTATTTTAGTAGCTGGTTGCTGCATGTTGTAGGAATTCCACGCAAAATACTTAAAATAGATTTTAATTTGGAGTCCCATGCTCCTGTGGGCCTCCTGGCTCACTCTACATGAATATAACATCAAGACATTAACATCCTGAATTGAACATATGTCTAATGATGAGACCAGTCCGGTTCAGCTGCATGTTTGATATGTGATCAGACTCGTCATGTGCGTGTCCTGAGGGGTTGGCAGTACCCAGAAATCCTGCACAAGGATTTACCACAGGGGTTAAGTTATCTGCACAAATCACTCCCTTTTTCATTTGCAGAAACAGTCCTGCAAACATGATTTACAAGTGTAGTAGCTCCAGACATGAAATCCAAGGGCAACTCAGGGCTACAAATCACTCTGGCTTTGCCCCTCTATTTATGACAAACTATCGGTGTCAAAGAAAGGGACCTATTCTAAATCTGAAGTTACAAATTACAACATTTTCCTGCTGTAATGCCGAGGTATTTAGTTTCATGTATTTAGTGTCATGGTAAATGGAAACTAGGACAGTGTGTCACATCCTCCAGAGAAACATAGAGACAGGAGAATCCTCTCACTGTGCTGTAAGCATGATCCAGCACCAGTTAAGCACCTGCTTCCCTGTTGACTTTGCTCTCTGTTTTGTCATTTTCTCAGTCAAAACTGTGTACCAGGAGTCGCTGGAGGTGAACTGTCTCAGTGGAGGTCTTTACATCCTTTAATATTTTCTTCCCATCAGGGATGTAATGGTGTATAAAAATGCAGTTTAACTCAGGAGCCTGGGTAGCTGCAGAAGGTGCACAACCTGAATACAAACAGAAAACTAAAGCAAAAAAAATCTTCTTTTTTCCTTTTTATTATTTTCTTGGCTTTATTTTACCAGTGCCAGACTTTTTACTATTAATGATTCAACTTAGGTTCAGCTTTACAGCTGCTTTTCATTCAGGCAGCTGTGGTGGAGACAACAACCATATTTTAAACATTTTGTATTGTTAAAGGTTTAAAATGGATGCCATGTGGAGAATCTCTGATTTCCTGCAATTGAAATTAGAAAAAACAACCCCCCCAACACACACACACACACACATTATGTTGGGTTACAGGCAGACAGGGCACCTTTTGAGAAAAGTCATTTCTCAAAGACAGACAAATGAAAGATAGATAATGAAAATGTCATTTGAGCACCAGGAGCTGTTCATATTCTGATCTATTACTGTGAATTGCCTAATGCACAATATCCCATCCATGACTCTTTCCTGATGAAAGGTTTGGAAAAAAAAAAAATTTTATGACCTCATTATTTATCCTAAACATTACGGTGAAACAGGATTTTGAGGAGGTGGGGTAAACCTTTACTACATCATTGTCTCCTCCCTCCTCATAAATGACATGGTCCTCTCCGAAGTGCCTGATGCTAGTACTGTCCATCTGGCCAGTCGGTTGCTGCTCTGCTGCTACAGACCAAATCTCTGCCACACCACATCTCCAACAGAGGGATCAGGACAGAAAATCAATGGGCTCTCAAGGGCTACTCCATCGGTCCAAATATCTGAAGCTTTATGGCAAACGGGATGAGGAGAATTTGCAGGATGGAGTAAGAAAAGGATTGAAACAGCTTTTAGGGCTGAGAGACTGGTGCTGATATGATACCTGAGTTCTGTTACAAATATCAAACAGATACATTTTACAGTACCTTAGCGCACAGATGCTGTAAGGCACATGTCCCCAAGTGGGCGCAGGAGAGTTGAAGGGGAGGCAAGGAGCGAAAGATGTGAGGCAAAGATAGCTTGGAAAATGAAGTGGTTAATTCAGGCTGTTTGAGGGGCAGCTGCGATGACGATAAGAAGGACACCAAAGGGGCACCAGGGTCGGTCAAATCTGAACATAGCAACATGTTACACTTATTTTTAGATTCTGTTTGGTCAAAATATCATACCTGAAAAACTTTTTTCTTCTTTTGGATTTGCCTGTCTCAACTTCTTGTAAGCCTAAAATGACCAAATTGCTCACCCTTTGTGGTCTGTACCTGTGTCCAATTCAGGTATATGATATGAATGACATATGATATTTATATAATAGTATAGTTTTTATAGTATAAAAACTTGAAACCAGAATACAGTATAAATCATCTGTGTAAGACATCAACCTAATTGTGTTAATATACCATGTTTGCAGCAGTAACACTTTTTTCAATAAAACTGCAGAGTTGAGATTCAACTGCTTATTAAACTTCACCAAGACAAACCAAGAAGTCTTTTTCAAAGATCTAATACTGTGTTTTCCAGTGTATAACTGCTCTGTGACAAAGCTTAAGAATCGATGCCAACTTTCCATAGTTGACAGTAGTCAAGAAAAAGAGCAGATTGGAATGACAAAGGCAAGGATGCAAGAAGATGACAGATCATCAAGTCTGAGGAAAAGAAAATGAAAAATAAGAAAAAATTGAAGAAGAGAGACAAACAGATCAAGTTAGTACACCATAATGAAAAGGATAGAAAGCACAAGGGAATGTGGACAAGTCTGATAAGCAAGAAACTTGTAAGTGTTTTGAATTGAGTCTAACAAATTCTTTTAAATAAGAGCAGCGGCTCATGAAAGTGTTATCTTATGGAAATGTCTCCAGCAAACCATTAAACATTCACCACTAGAACTGACTGTAGATATGATTGCCTCAGGTTGGAGGCAGTGCATGCAAATGTTTTGTTAAATGCGAGGCACTGCCATCCACGTAGTGAGTTATTTCCTCCAATTTTTCTCATTCTGCTCTTTTGTTTCACACCTGACCCAAGTTTTGTTAATATGGTTTAGACAATAAATCTCCCTAACACAGCTTCAAGTTCCAAAGTACATGCCCACAAGTTTCCTGAATTATTCCATGCTTTTTTTAACCACTGTTTCTGAAACAAAGTTTGACAGATAGATAACATCTTCTTTGTCCTTTATTTTCTGTCTGTTTCAGTGGTGGACAGCAAGGTGATCCTGGATGGTCTACAGAGGTACGGCCCCACGCCAATCTATTTGCCTGTCAGCTACCGGATCCTCAATGCTGAGTCAGCGTTCTTCCTACAGGAGGCAAATCAGGACTTAATGAGGAACTCCAGCCTGCAGGCTCGCACGGAGTCTTTCTTCATCCACCAAGCCCGGAAGATGCCCTTTGTCAATGCTAGCTATGGGCCACTGTCTGTCCAGCAGCCTGTCCCTCTGGAGCTGCTGCAGACCTTGCCAGGGCCATTTAACACACCCTCCTTCACTTCGTCATCAGTGCCAACATCAGCAACATCATCGCCTCTCTTCACATTCAACTGGAAGGTCCACACCTACATTATAAGTGAGAGGATTCACCCCAGTTGGCCAAAGGTTCAAGTGTTGTTCTACATTGCAGGGAGGGATTGGGATGATTACAGCGCCATCCACAAGCTGCCCTGCGTCAGGATGTTCGCCTTCCATGAGACTCAAGAGGTGCGTGGGACATGCAGGCTTAAAGGTGAGCTAGGGATTTGTGTTGCCGAGCTGGAGCCCCTGGCCAGCTGGTTTAGCCCACCCACTGTCAGGCCAGGTAGGCAGAGGATCTCTGAGCAGGCCCAGGGCACTCCTGTGGAACTCTACTATATTGTTCAAACCACGGACAGCGGCGACTGCAGTTCAGAGGATTCAAGAAAGGCCACCTCTGTCCGCACAGACCAACAGAGGCCAATGGGCTATTTTGCAGGGCATACACCTATGCAGCGCATTGGGAGTGTTAGGCTGTTTCAACCGCTGTCGGAGCTGAAGTTGGACAATAACTTTGTGGTGATGGCACCCTCCAAACCAATCCGGCAGAGAGAAACAGTCTCAGCTTTTCTGGCTCTGTCAACACTTTCTTCAGTGCAAATTTTTACCCTCAGGTGAGTCAGACTCAGTTTACTCTGCTGTTCCAATTATGTTCTGTCATTTTCTATTCTGACTTAAACAGAAATCATTGAACGAACAAGAATTTAGAAAGAAGGCATTGATAGACATTTAGAGAAAACATCAGTGATAGATAAAACCTGTGAGAAGAATCTATAACCACAAATGCACCACAATGCACAACAATATTTACCATACACCCATCTGTCATTCATCTCACTTTAGTCACTGACTAAAATTGTACTGTGGCATACCACTGGAAGACATTTCTCAAGAAATTCTTAGTCATTGTTTGTCTGAGTCACGCTCAAATGAATCATGCAGGGTAACTAATCTGGTGCAATGCCTCTTTGTTTTTAAAATACTGCACTGTATATAGCTATGTTATACAACTTGACTTCTTGTTCAACAGATCACAGTATGTAGGCAACACAGTTATGGTCCAGTTGAGTATTTACTGTATTATACTGTTGTGGTTTGGAAACATTACTTATAACAGCTTGTTTAATCAAAATAATCTGCAGTTGGCAAAATCAGGGATTTATCTCTGGCATTAGAAATTAGAAAATGTGTGATGATAAGCTTTTGATTTGCCACACCATCCTCCAGTCCATAGACAACGTTGCCATGACACTGCCAGTCTACTGCCCAGCATAGCAGGACTTTGCTTGTTTATTTAGGTCATTTACTTACTAATCAGAAAACATAATATGGCAGATGAAATGTAAAAAAGGTGGCAACCAAGAGACCCCCCCCCCCCATGCACAAAATTACAGTTTGAGAAATAACATTATTTCAGTTACAATGACCAAATCTTGGCTCAGTATGAACTTTTGATATTTGCTTCAAAATTGTGTGCGAGTGGACACAAAAGCTACCAGTGATGTTCAACTTCTGACTGTGTACAACTCTCGAAAAACAAGGAGTTTAACCCAATTTAGCAAGGCTTTTCTTTAGAAGAGATTTACTAACTGCTCTAGTTGATTTTTTTTGTTTGTTTGGTTTTTTTTTTTTTTAGAATTGCAGTGGAGTAAAATGTTTTACAGAGTAGGTTTGTTCATATTTGTCGTCATAGTCCAAGTTATTTTGGAGAGAAACTTGAGAGCTATGGTAGTGCTTGAAACTATCCAGACTGCATCGTGACAGTCTGGAGGGGATTGTTTTGACTTGATAACACCTTAATTATGCCTTTCTGCTATTTATGAAGATTGGTTTCATGTGCTCACCTTCAAAATTGCCTGTCTGAGGGAGATTTTTATCTGAGGTAATTCCACACAACAACAAGAAAGTAGTTATTGATTCATTGAGCTTTGTCTCGTACAAATTACCATTCAAAGTGACTGTAATTACTCCATGTTGTATGATGCAAATTAAGGTGTACGGAATATGCATTTCCACTGGGCAACTTTTATGCCCGAGATCTAAATCATAGCAGATGAAACAGTTAGCAGCCTTAAAGTGGAGCTGTGACAGAGAGCCTTGGCAATTTGTCAACCCTGCGTGAGCAGGAAATCTGCCAAAAAGCCTCATTGCTTTTTCTCTCGCTTCAGTGATGATGAACTCCCATGAAGTATTAGTGCTCGCAGTGTGTGTTTATCACATTTGTCAGCGTGTGTGTAAATGCAAAGTTTAAAGGCAGTATGTTTCCTTTAGAGCCTTTTTTGCACCAGTATTGCAGCCCAATCGTTCTAATGTTCATATTTTTTATGTTTTCCGTTGGGATTGAGCAGACTTAAAATTCAACCAAAATACCTCATTAGCAGCCAAAAGATTAAACCTCAAAGTGTTTGAAAATCACAGGCTACTTTACTTGACTATCAGATTAACAAAGTCTCGAAGTGAACATCTGAATGTTGATGATTAATCTTACGTCAGCTTTGTTGTGCACTGCTTTTATCTTACAGGGTTAAATCTGCTAGTCAGTGCCTTTTTCTCTCAGCTGTTGGATTTCCTGATTAAAAAAAACAAAACAAAAAAACAAACAACAACAAAAAAAATCCTCAAAAGCATCAAGCACTTGACATCATTGTATTGCAATGATCACTGGAATGTGTGTGTGGATCTTTTGGGGTGGATTTTGACTTTGTATGTTGAACATCAAGGCTCTGCTTTGCTCTCTTCCTGTAAGTGTTTGCATACAGTCAGCAAGTGTTTACTTATGCACGGGTGTGGGTGTGTTTATGGGCATCTTACTTTACAGTTCAGTCTGGCGTGTTCTTCCCAGTGGCTAAGGCATCATTAGCTATTTATGTTCTCTGGAGTTACTCCCTTCTCCTGCCCATTATCTGTTCTCCCCCCTCCCCTTATCCATCTCCTCCACCACCATCTGCTGTAACTTCTGACAAAAGAATACTGTAAATCTCTCTGGACAGCCTTTATTCCTACATGTGCTGTTGTCAAATGGAATCAGTAGATTTGCAAAACTCACCAGGACTTTAAACTTTATATATATTCTCTTAATGCTTTGTTTGAAAACTTAACTGACATGCAACGATTCAAGGATTAGTGGCATTAGCCAGGAAATGGTACCTATCGTTTCTTTAATATTCTCAGAAAGAGATGGGTCATATGGCCAAAATCTTCTATCACTATAATGTGTAATTTTATATCATGGTTTATTCTGTGACTTACTCTGGATCATTAGCATATAAGATTATGAAATTATAAATAATATTAAATTAAATAAATTATAATATATTTTTTTTTTCTTTTCTCAAATAAAAGTGCTGCTTACAGTAAAAGGTAGAATACTTTAACCCTGTGTAGTGGAACGTGAATGATAAGTCAAGTTATCACATATACTCAGAGCCTAGCCAGCTTCTTCTCCTCGACTGCACAAAATCAGCACACACGGCACACTCAACCTGAAGGCTATTTTGCTGGCCATTTTTTTTCCTCTCTGTTTTCTTGTGTAATTGGCTGTAGTTGAGCTAATCTGATCTCATCTAATGTAATTATTTTGAATGTAATTGCAGGCTTTTAATCCCAGCCACAGGAATAAACATGCAGACCTTTGTGAACACACAGTGTCACGAATACAGGCATAAACACTTGTAGACATAGTAACACTCACACACATACATGGATGTGCTCTGTGCCAACTGTTAAGTCATGGTGTGTTTGTCATGCTAAGGGCTCCCAGTGGAATCAGTAATTCCCTGCTCTCTGCCTCATTAGCCATGGAAAGAGTGGTGTAACAGGTTAGGAAAGGGTTCTCTAGTTACTCCTTATTCAACATGCAAATGAAAACACCATTTCCTCCTGAACAAATTAACAGGCTTTTCAAAAGATAAATTGCCCCAGCTGTATTGTAATTTTGACTAAACAATCCGCATATTTCCAAAGATCCCCTCGGGCACAGTGGTTGCTGATGAATGCAAATGAATTTCTCATATCTGAGAGTGCGAAGGTATAAGTATGAGATTCTTAATGCAGCGGTAGCACAAACAGTCAGCAGGAGTTCCTTTTTTATTCAGAGTTTTAACAGGTGAAAGAGGTAGGGTTCAGTGTTGGGCTGTGAGTAAAGAAGTGGATTTAGCTGAAGCCAGCTGCTCAGATTTTATGCAGACATGATGCAGTGTTTTGTGTCAACCGATCCTGATCCTGAACAGAGATCAGGTTTGCAGGTCATGCGTCTTGGCTGTTTGTTATTGGTCATTGTTTGCTGAAATATCAGCAGGAGAAAAGGTTGGAATAAAGATGTTCTCCTCAGTGTATTGGGCTTATCTTGACTGCACTCCTCTGTGATTCAGTTCCTGGTAAAGGTCACCCAAGATAGGTATGTCTCCTTTCCATTTCCATTTCTGTACTTATTTGTACTTTTTCTTGTATTTTATCTGCCGTTCTGCCTTGATTTCTCTCCCTCCCTTGTGTTGTTTAACCTTTCTCTCGCTCTGTACATTCTCCTTTTCTGTCATACTCTCTGTTTTTCCTGAGCTTGACATGTTTCTCCTCTTTGTGTTGAAACACTGACAGAAACTTCCTTTGTTTTTATATTTAAATCAAGAGCAATTTGCCCTAAATTAAAAGTCAGTTTTGTCTCAATGTACAGTTCAAAGTCTCTTCACCCTCTACTGCCCTTCTTCACCCATCTCCCTTTTTCCCTTTGCTCAGCTGGCCTGCTCACCAGTGTTTACTTTGAAAGCTCAGACTTTCCTCATCTACTCATTAATAAGTAATTAGTAATTTGCAGCCTAGGGAGACTGTTCACTATTTAGATCCAACTCTCTATTGGGCCCTGCCACCACAAAGCAATCACCAGTTGCCTGCAGCAAGTAATTTGAATCCTTGTATTTTCTACTACAATGATTTTCCATCACTTGTCTCCTCTTGAATTTGTGTCTAAACTGATGAATTTATTGGACATCGGAAGTCCAGAATGTATTGCTCTGCCACTTCCCTGCTGCTTGTCTTAATTTTTTTCTTCTTCTTGCTCTGTCCATCTGCTTTTGGAAAGTCGGCTTATCCCTGAGGGATTTTTGTGAGCTGAGCAGAGGGTCATCCAAATGTACCGTACCATTCAGAGTGACACATGCCTCCAAGACTTTTGAGTATCGACGGGGTCAGGGGGGACTTCGGTTATTCTCTCTGGGTGCTTTGAACTTGTGAAAGTCTTGCAGGCTTTTTATAAGGGCAGCAGAGAGAATGAAGGGAGCTGTAGTGGGGTCTTCCCAAGAGAGCAGCGCTCCATATCTTGGTCTAGTGCTGGGATCATTGAAGTATGTGTGGTAGATAGGGAAGTGTATCTCTTCCCCTCAGATGTTTCAACTTGTATCAAGAATACAACAGTTTTCTAATGATATTATCCACAGACAGAATCAAAGCTGAAGTTCAAATATAGGCACAGATCTATTGTTGTGTATCGGGCCAACCATTTTGTTTTTGGATACTTACTACTTAAAGCCTAATAATAGGTCATACTATTATTACTCTTGTTGTGAATGTATAATGCTTTAAGTCTACAAATAATTGAAAAAAGTGAATCTAAAATACTGAGGAGGTTCTGACATTATTAATTGGACAACTCTGCTGGCAATGGATTTGTCTGTCTCATCACAAATTTCTTAATTTCAAAATATAAAATGCAAAGTATTTTCAACAACAGATTTCTGTAAATTACATTTTGAGACAGCGAGTGACACCTCATCTCCATTAAAATTAATCTTCACAATATGACTGTCTAGAGAACAAACCAATAAAGATTAAAACATTTTAGTTTTGAGGAAAACAAATTAATTACTTATTTGATATGCTCAGTAGACTATCAACTTAGGCTTTATATCATTGGCAAGAATCTTGCAAATGATAAGTATCATGATACAGGGTTTATGATTCAGTATATTATGATATTCTAATTTTATTTACATTCTACACAGCCTGCCATCTTTACAGGAATCAGGGTTTTATACTGTCCAAAATGAGAAGTCCTCACTAATTACCGTCAATCACTTGTGTCTTTAATCTTGACTTTAAAAGAGATATTGCAGCATTGGCTAGTCAAAATTAAATCTTATCTTTATTGTACAAGAGAGTTTTTATAGTTACAATGAATCTGTCTTCCGTGTAGCAGATGGCGTCATGTCAGTTTCAAGAGTCATCCTCACAGTTAATATTTCATTCATATCATAGAAATAATTTATCGATTTAATATTTTTGAACTAGGACCTCCAATATTTTAATCAAGCCCATGAAAAATAAGGTGTGTAAGATGAAGTAGACTAAAGTTCTTATTTCAAATATGTCAGATTCATATTTAATCAAGGACTCCGATTTGGATCATAGCCAACAAAACTTGATCAGGGCATTCCTGCTTTGAGTCCTAGCTGCTGTACTGACAGTGTAAACAAAACATGAAATAAATGCTTGAGGCAGATTTTTTTTTTTTTCCAGTCTTTTAAAGCACATCAATATCTTGACATGAACTGCACTGTTCGGATTCAGGGGAAACCAGCTGAAGGACGTTGAATTAGGAGGTTGTCTCATTAACCTGCTGCATGTTGAATCAGGTGGAAAGATGGTGTTTGTCAGACACTAAATGCAAAACTGAAGAACTCTTTTCACTGAATCACACTGTAGAATAACATTTCTAAATATTTCCATGGATCCTAAACCTCTTTCATACTAGTTGTGAGACACTCATAGTTTAAATTTTGACATTCTTTTGGAAGCCAGAATGTGATCTCTGGCCCCATTAGTTAATTGCGCATGATGATACATTATTTGTCAAATCTGAGCTTGTTGTCATTCAACAAAGACAAAATAATGGATCATTTTACTGCCTGACCTATAGCTTGGGCATTGTATTGCATGTACATACAGTATATCTTGAAATCTAATTTATCTTCACCTTGAAAATAATGAGATTTTGTTGTCTACTGCAATAAACACCCATTTTAACTAAAGGAAAAAAAAAATCATATTTGACCACTCCTGGAAGAGCAGTTAAACAACAGTTTTTAATAGTGATAGTAAATGAAAAATTAAGTTGAGTTAAATTAAGGCGCAAGTGAGTCTGGAAGTTGAGTGACATTTGTTTTTATTTTACTCTTATTTGATTCCTTTGTTTTTTCTAAAGATGTAGTGATAGTTAATTGATAAATTGAGACACTAACTAACAACCATCAATGATGTGCAGATTGTAAAGTCCTCTGGGACAAATGTGTGATTTTGGCAAATAAAATTAAACTTTGCTTAAACTTTGATCACACATCGGTGTTGATGTTTTAAACCTCAACCCACAATTTGATCATGAATCCACTAGAGCTGACCGTCCTTCACTTATCACACTGTTGTTAACGTCTTTAGGCAACACTTTTGCTCCAACTTCTGCAACACTGTTCGCTTCAGCTCCTGCAATCTGAGTTCAAGATGATATGTATTGCTAGAGGGGTTGACAAACAGGGTGGGATTAGGTAGTGAAGCAGTCCTGGCAGAATAAGCTCTGCCAGCTAAATGTGGGTTAGTGTCGCTCTCTCTTTTTCTGTCTCTCTCCCGGACAATCACAAGCTTGGCCTTCTAATCACTTGTTTATCCTTGATGTTTTTCATAGGGATTTACTTTGATTAGTTTGATCCCACAGACTTGACAGCTGTAACACAAACTCAAAGTCATGCATATTTTTATGTGGACTTGAGGCAAAGAAATAAAGAGAGAGAAATGATGAAATGCTGTGCTTGTCATACATCGGGAGCCTGTTTTAGAAACTGACAGTCAGCCTCAGAAACAGACAAAAACTCACAAACACAACTAAGAAATTGCTTCACCCACAGAGGGTTTAAAGAGAGGCATAAAGATTGAAACAGAGTCAAACAAACAATAAATGAGGAGTCAGAGAGTGGAAGACAAAAACCAGGGGAATCAAAGAGCATGATTTTGCTCGTAGTTAAGTAAAAACATTTGTTCTTTTCCCTATGGTAACAAAATGTGAATGAATAATGACGTACCCCATCTAATGTGTGCCACAGCTTTTGGCTTAACTCAAGAAATATCAAATTTAAAACTTAATTTCTATGAAAACCACAGTAGGGAACATTTGAGTGACTAGTCATTTAAAGTAAGCACCATGATCACACTCTTGCAAACACTACCTCCCTGAGAGAAAACAACAATGACACTATTAGAAGGACAATGAATCGCCTAACATAGATGTACAGATACATCTAAAATAGGACTGTTTTGGTACTCAAAATGTCAATCATAATTGTATTACCAGTAGACAATGTGCATCAGATAATTAGTAACATTAACTGTAATGTAAGAATATCAGTATGCCATTCCACTGTGCCGCCCACACCAATGGCATAATTCCTGAAATTCAGTTAAGCTCAAGATTTTCAGTGGCTCCATTTGGCCTCGCCTATGAAACACTATTAGGAGCGCCACTGTTGGTTTGGCTGAAAAATAAAAAAGGAGCGGTGTATCTAAATTAAAACGATCTATTTGTGCATTTGGCCTGGTGGTATCTGTGAAACCTTTTACCATTGCGCCCTGTTCAAGTTTTTTTTTACTCATCAAAATTCTCAAAATAGTTGAGTGCTGTTTTTTAAAGACAAACAAAATTATAAACATTTACCTTACTAATGCAAACTTAGAGATGTAATGACAATCTACGGCCACGTTTAACAGATCTGTGAGGCCGTAATAAGGCACTTCATTATTAGAAGTTATTGTGTTTACCAACTTGGTTTAGTGTTAGGCTCCTAGCAATTGTGAATGACCTAAACATAATAGATAGGTGAGGCTCAACTTGCATGAATATGAACTTCATGAAGGTGCTAGAGGAAAAGTCAGGGGGTGATAGGTGATCTGGCATAAAGAAAATTGTCATTACCCTGAACAGTCACTGCTTCTAGTACCAAATATTACAAAGAGATATTATTTGTTTCCTAAATTCATTTTGTTCTTTCTTTTATGGCTGGCATAGAGGAGAAAGCCACTTCACAAAGGTGTGTGATCAGTAGAGGCAGTAAAGTTCACTTCATGTTGATGGACAGAATATTCAGCTTTAATTCATAACAAAAATGATAAGAGAGAGGCTGCTGTAATTAGTGTGTGGGCACAGTCCACAGTCCAGTAAACTGCCCAGACTGGCCATTGAGAATCACTGATCTGACAACAAATCTATGCACAGTAATTTGTGCACAGGTATCAGGGGTGATACAGCACACAACAGTGATTGTTTAGTCTGAGTTTAGTCAATAAGTTTAGTTAGTTTTTGTGCAAACCTCCACACATATTTTCACCAGCTAAAAGTTTCTGAGTGCAGCTGATCCTTGTGATCTTTGCTCCCACGTTATGCCCATCAATCTACATACTGTATAATCTATTTGCGTGCAAAAGAACATGATACATAAAAACAACAATTCGTCTTGTTACAAAGTCAGCCGCACTGAACAGGTCCAACCACATGTTTAAATGGTTAATGAAAGTACATTAGATTTTGGTTTTATTTTATGTATTATTGATTGCAGCATTTGTTGCAATCCCCCAGAAATGGGACATGAGGGATAACAAATTCTTGCTCATTTTAAGCATTTTTTGCTGATTATCACAACACCACAGGGCCAATTAGCTCTTTTTTATTCCCACGTCAGCAGCACAGCAGTAGCAGCTGCAGTCTTCCTTTCAGCCGCAACACTTTTGTTTACTAAAATGTTTTAGGAGCACTCAAAGTATAAAAGTAAAAATCCATCTTAGTTGCACAGAACAAAGCAAACGGAGGAAGAGGAACCTAAGCTTTAGGTTGCTGCAACATGCAGCTGAAGGGCAAGTCGTTATATGGCTCCTGTATGGATTAAAATCAAAACATATCTGTTCCAGTAGATCCACCTGAGACGGATATCTGAAAAAATGTGCCTGAAACACACTCACGCAGGCATGCTGTGTCAGCCTGCACTCCCACCACCTTTACAGCTTAAGAAAAACATTAATTGTCTCTATGTGCAGCCATATGTGAATCCTTTTTATTAAGAGGCCACACCTACTGCTACATCTCCTTTGGACTTTTTCCAATCATCAGGATTAATATTTTAATAAATACAGCAGGTAAAACAGATAAAAGCAATGGCAGAAAAAAAAACCATAATCAATCTCAGTTGACAGAATAGTAGCAGTGATCTCCCATGTGTTTATTTTTGTTGAATTTTCTAGTGAAGTATATGTACTCATGTCATATGTGATCACCTATGTGTGTTTTATTTAACCTGGTCAATTGCTGAGACTGTTTCTGCAGGTTGTGCTTGGTTGACCAAAACCATTGCCTTTGGCCAAGGAGGTTTAAAGCATCTTAAGTTCTGAAGCAAACCCTACATAGTGCGCAACAGTGGTAGTATATCATTCCTGGTTTCATACATTTCAAATCACTATCTTGGCTTTGGAAATGATAGTTATGTTATAGAATGTTAAAATTCACCTGCTTCTCCAAAAATATTGCTCTTTTATGTGTTTTGCTTTCATTTCCCAGTAGCAGGTCGTCTACCCTTCACAGACAAAGGCAGAAATACAGAGTTTGACGCAGTGACAAGAACAACAGCAGTGACAAAGACCTAGAGAGAGCAACAGAGAAAGAACGAACTGACGAGTTGACAGAGTCTGGGCTTCTGGGGAGAATAGGGAGAATCATTAGACTGATATAATATTCAGCATGCAGCTTGGAGCAGTGCCTTTGGCTAAGCTTTAAGCTGTGTAGTGTTGGTCAGTCTGGCAGAAGCTGGTTGGGAGGTCAGCCATTGATCTGCAGATATAAGCTAGTACTTTGGATCCAAGCCTCATCCTGCGGGGCTACCACCACTGTGGGTGTATAAGCCTTGATCTGTTCAGGGGTTTATGTGTGTGCGTGTGTGTGTTTTTGTCAGTGCTGGTTGAGAAAAAGATGCAAGTGACTGTGTGTGTCCACATATGTCTACAGATGTTGCTGTGTGTGTGATGAATGTGATCTGTATGATTTTTTTTTTTGCCAGTTGCAGGCCTGCTGGGTTAAGTTGAGAGACTGAAATGATAAAAAGAATGATAGGTCAATAGAAGAGGGAATGTAACTGGCCATCATTTATCAGCATCCACTGGTTAGCAAAAAATAAATCAATAAATACATCTAAAAACATAAAAGATGATTAGAAGTTTGGAGAAGTTTGCATTAAATAACATCAAATGGCACCTGGAACAGCATGAGAATAAACCACACAAGATGAATAAATAAGATGAAATAAATAAACCACAGTTGATGTATTCTATTTCTGTCTGAAATCTGGGTCATTTTGACTTTGAATTTATGGGATGTAATTTGGAACATGTGTCTGGTGTCTTTGAAAAACAAACATCTACTTTCTCTTCTTTACTAATATTGAACTCAGTGACTCAGCCGTCATTTTTGTTCAGTCGACATCAGACTCACCATAAGAAGTATATTCTTCCTATTTCCATGATTGTGACAGAGTAGATTTTAGTTTTTCTTCAGCTGTGATCCTTGAGTGTCAGTATGATTCATTTTTTTACAAACAGATAAGTCTGCAATCAAACAAAAATAAATGAGACAATCTTAAGCTTCATAACATATTTTCTTTTTTATTAACTCAACTTTGAACTTAAAATGTCTCTTTTGTTTGAATTTACTGTATTTAAAGAGCAATACTAACAGATTAATGCAATGATATAGTATTAAATAATGAAGAAATACATGTATCACACAAATGCACTGTTCTTCCTGATGGTGTTTGGTGCCATTTCCGCTTTGTATTGACGCAGGAAAATCTAAAAGCAAGAAACTATTCAACATCAATGATCAAATTGTCCTATTTGATATCATATTAGTATAGCTGCACATTTATTTTTGATTTTACAATAAGTAATGAATGATACAGACAATAATTCTACAACATGTAGGTGTGTGATGCTGCCTGCTTCAGAGATGATTCAGTACAGAGTGATAGATTATGAAAAAAAAAACACTATTATGTAACCATAATTTCTGTTTTTATGTTGATGACGTTATAGTTTCCCCAAGAAAAAAAAAACAAAAAACTTTTTGGTCGTGTATACTGTATGAATGACAACATTTTTAGGTCTCCTCGTTTTCAAGTTCAACATAACAGAAAACGGTGCCTTCACTCTGGAGTGACGCTCCCTTTGTGTTTTGCAAAGCAGTCTTTCAGACTTCACTGTCATCTGTGTCGGGTAACTAAAGGTTCAAATGCTGCTGCACAAACCCTGTAGGATGCATCAGAATGCAGATGAACATTTCCGTCTATACTTCTGTTGTTTTACTGCTTATATAAAGACCATAAAGACTTGTGAAGTCCTGGATGACCGTTTCACCCTGTTCACTCTCAAGTCAGCTGTTCTCTAGTCCATAATATTGGTGAGATGATCCGGCATCTTCATTCCACTTCTCTCAGTGCAGACGAGCTGGTGTTGTGGCCCAAAGGACTCAGTCTGGTTTCCTTTGTCTTGCTTTCATGATATACTAAGTGACACAAAGCTGTACACTCACACAAACAAAAAAATTCTTTTCCTTCTATTTCTAGTTACTTAATGGATGCATAGTGTGCTTTTGAGAATCATGAAATGTGCTCCAGTCCATTTACAAGCAGTCTCCCAAGACATAGTCACAAAACCACACTGCCATGTCCACACTGCCATGACCACTCATGATTTTCCCTGATAGCTCTGTGAGAAAAATATAGCAATGGTCTGCGTGTGTGTGTGTTGTGGTCTTGGGATGCCTTTGAGGGGTAAACTATAGTTGTGATTTGTAGGTCACAAAGGACTGGATCAAGTTGGATTGAGTCTGTGTTGAGTCTGGCCTATTTGATTCTGACTGTCCAGATAAAATTAGACAATCTGTGGTGTTAAAGGAGGCTAATCATTTGCTTTTTGATCTAGTCTCTGCCCACTGAAGGGATAGTTCTGTTGTTTTGAAGTAGGGTTGTGAGAAGTACTTATCCATAATTGGTGTATCACCTACAGCAGATGGCACAACCTCAGTCTGGAGTGCCAGAATATAAGCAGTGTATTGCTGTGAATGGAGCCAGCAGCAGAATGGTTTAGTTTAGTTTAGTTAAAAGTGTAATATAAATATTATATATATATGTATATATGTTTCTGTCACTTTAAAGGCAGCATAGACTGATATAATCAGAAAGCACTGAGGTTATATCTTAAGATTATTTCAAGCGTGTTTAATTTTTATGAGTTGAATGCTGACATCATGTGACAGATTGTAAAACAATAACATTTCCGGCCAAAGTAATAATAATAATGATAAAGCAATGATAATCCTGGGCAGTGACATAATTCTTTGAGCCATGAGTGAGTATTATTTTACAATTCAGTTCATCAGCTTTCAGTGCATTCACTCAGTTCACTCAGGTTCAACACTTCCTGTAGAGTTTACATCCCTTGTTTGCCCTCACCTCGTCTCTCACCATCTCATCCGAATTTAGATATTTTCACTATCCTCACAAACTGCAGCATAAATTAGCAAGAACCGTTGTGGGAAAAGTTGTGTTTGAGGTGTTTTTGCAGGCTTCAACAATTGTGAGATTTGCTCCCAGCTTTAATGAGTGAGTGAGAAAAATCAAGGTGAAATTTGCAGATGTGTATGAGTCTAAATGGGTTCACACACCTCCACTATGTGTCATAAAACTAGAAAGTGAAAGTACATGTAAAATGAATATTTGTTTGTGCAGTGGTGTGTCTGTTTGTGTGAGGCCCTTGCTAGTTAATGTGGCAGAGAAGAAAATTATAGTCCTGTCTTAGCCATTTTATGCTGGTTAGTGTCAAGGTCTGAAAGAGACGTGGAGTGAAATGGCAACAGGAAGCAGAAAGAAGTAAATACAGTGTTACTGACAGAGTGGTCAGCTTTTGCTGGGTTACTAATGAAAGACATTTTCAAGCATAATTTCTTTCAAAAATGTGAATGTTTGAAATGCTGACTGCAGTATTGACTGCTCAGAGCTTTGCTAAGTGCTACTGAATGCTGCTTAACAGACTCAAGAGCATGTGCCAATGTCTATGAGACCCTCAAAATTGGATGATATGTTCAGCATGGCTTTGAAGATGGTGCTAAAATATGACCTCACATTATCACTGATTCCTTTTTGACAACATTTATGACAACTCTGACAAGTTTTTTTTTCTTTTTTGAAATAATAATTACATGATGTACAATTTGTCTTAACAGGAATTCATTCCAGTAGTTTGTGATTGAAATGTTTATTACAGCAGCAAAACATAGTTAGACCTTGGTGTTTATGCTTTAAACTCATCCCTCCCCACAGGTAGGTTTACATAGGGATACTGGGGCGTGATGAGAAAACATCTTGAACCCTCTAGCTGGAGACTGCACGTGGGTGCTGGGGTGGAGGTGAGGCTGAAAGAACAGGCAGCAAGCAACAGGAATGCAGGGCAGCAGTGGCACTGAAGTGCAGAGGGAACTCTGGGGAATTTTTGCAGGTTAATTAGGCCGCCAAAATGAGAGGGTGTGTTCGGTAAATGACTGTGGAAAGTGAGGCATGTCACACAGCAGTGCAGCCTGAACTAACTCTCTCCATTTGCAGTCACAGCTGTGGGTTTTACAGCTGTAGTATTTGTGATGCATTATATATGGATTTAGCTATGTTTCTTTAGCTTGCTTTCACATTTAAACTTGAATCCATTTCAAGAAATAAATGGTGATATATTGTTGCTCTTTTAGTTGTGGTCCATTTTTTTTTATTCCTGTGACACTTTCATTGGGCAGTTTTGTGACTGTCACTCAGCATCATCAGTGCTGCATGGACCCAGGGGGTATCACAAAAGTACGGCGTCGCTGATGCAGAGAGCTGAACCTCGACGCGAGTCAAAAAAGGGCAGGCAGGCGGAAGTCCAAAACAATAGTCTTTAATCTAAATCAAAAGAACTCAAAAAACAGGCACACACTGTGGCACAAGGACCAGCAAAAAACTGTGGCAAAAAATCATGGCATGGCAAGCAATTCAAGAACATAAAGACAAAACAACAACCTGACAAAGACTGACGGGGAAGACGACGACTAAATAGATAATATAACAAGACACAGGTGAAACACATTAGGAGAGGAGAAAGCAATCAGGATAGTCAAAGCAAAGTTACATGAAACAAACACATAGAGGAAGTGACACTTTCAAAATAAAACAGGACATGACAAAAACTTAGAACCTAATACATGGAAACACAAGACAAGACGACATGAAACATGACACATGGACTCCAAAACCAAAAGAGAAAACACAAGGCATGACAGGGGGGATATCAAATCACAATTTATTCTGCACTTCAGTCATTCTGCACTTTTATGTGCCTGAAGTGTTGTTTTTATTTCTCCAGACGGGTGATAGATGTGACCAGAAGCATTAATAGTTAAAAGTTAAGAGTTGGGCGCAGTAGGCTCTTTGTTCACGTTGCAAATGACTGGAAATAATGGTTTCCAAAGCACAGTGGTGCCATTTTGTTGTGACTGAAAGACTCGAAACTCCGCTTTTAGTTCATGTGTAGCCCATCATTGCTCTGTGTCTCAAAGACATGATCATGTACAATACGTGTAAGAAGCATTACATGTATTGCATCACAGCGGTGCTATCAGTGAGTAAGATCTGACCTTGAACCATAAATCAAAACCTACTCCTACCAACAAGTTTGTTTGAATTGCATGAAAGCATCCTTCATTTTTTAATGTCCTACTCATCATTTCAAATTTCAATTTCAAAGCATGTCAGTGTTGATGTTGGAACTGACAACCTACAAACCAGTTTTATCTAAAGTGAAAAATGTAGTCTCTGTTTTGCGAATAATGAAATATGTTTGCAAGTAAAGCATGCACATATTTTACCCTTCATTTATATCTTCTGCTAACATCAAGGCGGCTCAAGCCTGAATGACCATTTGTCCTTGTTCAGTCTTTCATCACTTCTCCCTTGACACGCAGTGTTTGACTGTGGTCTGAAGGAACAGACCCGGCATTGTCACTCCATGAAGCTCAATGCAGACAAGCTGTGTTGTGGCCCAAGGGAGTCGTGAACACACACACATACACACAAACAGAGACAGCAGCCCAAGGGAGTCCTCTATGAAGGGATCAGTGTAAACATCCAGTGGCAGTTGAGGTGTTGGTGGCTCTCTGAAGTGGAAGCAGTGCTCAGGGCATGGTGGTGGCTGATAAGCACTACTAACATAAAGGGGAGAAGTGAGTTGGTCATCCCTGTTAAAACTCCGGCAGCCACCCATTCCCCCTGGGTTATATTATGGGTGCAACACACTGAGGAGAGGCTTAGACCCCTGCAGGGGAAGTGAAAAGTGGAGGGAGGGCATGACATGTCCCGCACTTTTGGTACAAGTTTGCATGAGAGTGTTTTTATGCGTAGCCTTGAGTCAGTCATATAGTATTATAAGGTGCTCTTTGTATTAGAGGTTGGTGGGTCTATTGAAAGATCTGTCTCGAACAGAAATACAAAAGCACCGGTCAAATGCTCAAAGAGCCCATATGATTACATTTTCATGCCTCTATGATGGCTGTGACCGGGGTATTATATTCAGGTTGTCTGTCTGTTCCATTCTTGTGAATGCAATAACCTAGGAGAAAATTCCATCGAGGGAATTAATTAAAATTTGCCACAAACATCCACACTGACTCAAGGAAGAACCGATTTGATTTTGGCGGTCAAAGGTCTCAGGGACCTCATTAAGCACATTTTTGGTCATAACTTCATAATTAGGACTTAGGAAATTTCTCACAAATGTCTCACAGGATAAAAATAGGAAGTGATAACATTGTATAAGAGGTAAAAGGTCAACTTAACTGTGACTTCGAAATTTTCTGCAAGAACACTTTTCTGACCATTATTCAACAGCATGACTCAGGAAAAGAAAGGCAGATGGTGACCACATTTCATATTTGGTCAGATACGGAACTTGACCTGTGCACAAAGCAAAAAGGGACCTCTTGTGGTGGGGCAAATATTGACTGCTGTCTCTGAGTAGGAAAGACAGTGAGCTGTAGTGCCACAAAAATAGGTATAGGTTGATAGGTAGGCATATAAAGTATCTCACTTTTACATCTGGTCTGCCTCCAAGAGTGCGCAAAGGTCCAGGTATGTGAACCAGGGAAATATGGGGTCATACAAGAATAAAGTATTCTCAGTGCCAGAATACTAGCTATGCTTGTAAACATTAATAACTCAACAGAAACAAGTGGCAGTCATTTTATCAGCAAATGTTGAATTATTCTGCATATAGGTCTACTTTGTTGAAATAAAATAAAAGTGTGTTGTTTTCTCAGCACATAAACTGATAGTGTGTATTCTTCTGTGCATATGAAACTGCTCTAAGTTCAGGTTCAGCTTGCATATAAGGCTTACATTTCACCTAAATTTCTCCCAGCCTTCTCCTTCGGTGATTTAAGGCATCCATTTCTCAGCCAGTGCAAAAAAAGGCACTGCAGCTTCCCTGAAATGCACACCATGAACAGGGCATGATGAAACCATTTTCCAAGGATAAGGCTGTCTTGAAAGGTTGTTAACACAGTAAAAAGATGTTACTGACTTTACTTTATAGCAGGTCATTGTCAGTTATGCAGTGAGGTCAGATTGTCCAGACAGATGAATTATGACTTTAGCATTTAAAGTCTATACACAATGTAAACGAATAGCTGCAAAAGGCGTTAAAGAAAATCGAAATGTTTCTGGTGAACACTTCCTTTCATGCTGGTAATTTTTATATCAGTACCTCTCCAGTATGTTAGATTTAGAAATCAGGCATTGCTTTTGATTTTCTCCAAGCTACATGCAGAAGTTGTGTCGACGTAAATATGTGCTGTGCAGTCTGACTTAGCTTTTCTCCTGAGGAAAAATCCCACATTATTTACTTTAACACAGACACATAGTGATGAGGAGGGTTTGTTTTTCTTTATAGATCTACTGAGTCTCAGATCTCTGATCAGGGCCCTGAGAGGGAAACTGGGAGAAAAATAACAAGATTGAGAAGAAGGGATGAGGGAGGAACGAGATTTTTGGAAAGTCTGTTGTTCTTGATGCTACTGATAACAAAGCTCCATTTTGCAAACTGCTTCTATACTAAATCAGACAAAAATATCTGTATCTGCAAATCCTCAAATGATTTTCAAGACTTTTCCTTTTACTTGTAAGAAGTGGTAGGGTAGTGTTTTACTCAAAAACAAACACGCTCTAGTTCTTGCTTCTTCTTATTCCCTTCTTCTAATACCAAAAAGAAAAGCACAGCAGTCAGCAGAGATCATCTGCTGTCTTTTACTATCCAGACCCTCATCGAAGTAAATTATTCAATCCCTAAATCATCCTTCTGTCTTCTCTTTGATTGCTTCTCTTATTCTCTGTGTCCCGGTCACATCCGTCACGCTCCTCATTTTCTTTCAGACACACACACACACACACACACACATTCCAAACCCTGCTATATGACCATGTAGTGACTTGGGTCTTTTCCCTTTCTCCTGTATGTGGTGGAGTCTACAGATGGTGACTTTTCAGCAGTGTCCACTGGTGCACATAATGAAGTGCAAATGGAGCTAATGTACTGGTTGACATGCCAGGTTTTAAAGCTCAGACTTGAATTGATTTACCTGCAATTGCAGCTCTGCATTTTCCAATAATCTGCACACGGTAGAGCACAGAGGAGGGTGTGCAGACATTTAAGACAAACACTTTATTTTGTCCCTGGGGGATGGCTGAGATTGTATGTGAATACTGAGACTGTAAATTAAACCAAGATAGACTTTAATTTACTTGTGAAGTATGGGTTTTCTCAGTAAGAGCAAATTCTCTCACACTTTGCAAACATTTTCTGACACAATTCTGAAGGACACTGTTGGAAATGCTGGGTTAACATGGTGGCTGTCATCCTTCCTGTCACATTGTCACTGCAGCACTTACTGTACTGCCTTCCCACAACTCCGCACAAATGTCACAACACTGACAAATACAGCAACACATGACATTTATACCAAGAATGTGTCTACTGTTGCCAGGTCTCACTGGACTCACCCACACCAGCAGGGAGCATTTAATCAATTACATCAGGAATATTGATACTGTAGTCCCCAACATCGGGACAGCTGAATGACATACTGTAACATCTGACCCCTGACCTGATCACCTGCATCACCTGATGACATAGCTGTAGACTCGAGTCCCAAGTCAGTCAATAAATCACTCCCAGATGAAGTCAGGAGAGAACAGGCATTTAGTCCCTGCTCAACAGCCCTGGCTCCTGATTCCATTAATGCAGCACGCTTCATCAGTCCTTAGCTGGCTTTTGTGTTTGTCCCCAGTGTGTCACATCCTTCAAAACCTCCCACAACAGTGTATTCATACAATTTATGATCTAATTAGAGGGTATAATGAATAGTCAACCATTTGTAACGATCGTGATTAAAATGTTTTAGTGATTGCCAAAGATTAATTGTTTCAGTAATGGCTTCAGATTAATGTAATTTGCATACATATGGCAATTATGATTTTTTTTTTCTTGTTCTTCCTCCTCTTTATGTGCAAGCTTCAAAAGCTGTTTTCTGACAGTACTGCATATTTCATGTCAGGAACTAGTTTCAACCAAAACCTAGAGTGACACAGTCAGTCTAACATAGCAGTAGAAAAAGTACTTCATTGATTCATATTGACATACAGTACAAGTTCATCACCTTTCATGTATCTGTAATAAATACCTAAACACCTGTATTAAAACTTTTATGTCTTTATGCTTGCAACTGTGCAACATGTGGATTCAACATCTTAGTATAGCATGTTAACATGCTATATGTTCTTGGAACCTTAAATGTGCCAATCCATCAGCTGCGTGCTGGAATATATGCTGGTGGCATTACAGGAATATTTAGGGGATCACCAATGTTATTGTATCCTCTAAAATCCTTGAATTCTGAAGAGCAAATACTCTGAACAACATCTATCAACTATATGGTGGCACTAACAGTTAAATGTGAAGTCATTCTACTGTGAAGTCAGCCATGTTACACAATGATGCTTCCACAGTAGCCTAGAATGGACAAACCAATGTCCTTTTATTGTAGAGTTTCCATATTCGAAAACAAGAGTCTAAAGACAGAGGAAGTCATATGTGCAATTGTACATGCTGTAATCTGTGCTTTTGGCCTGTATATTGGCCTGTATATTGACATCTCACTGCAGTGTTACTGTACAAAGAGTGGGTAGAGCAGAGTGGGTATTTCTAGCACAATTTCCAAGCTGCATGGAGAAGGTGAAAAATCTGAAGAGGTCAAAGTTCCTGCAATGCTTTACATGTAAAAAACTTTATTGTCAGATCAACATGCTTCAGCTTGTACCTTAATTGATTACCCTGTGCTACTGTATGGACCCAGTCAATGCACAGACCAGCAGAATATGTGTTAATCCGTGTAACCCTTCAGGTTTACCAACTTGCCTAATCTGTTTCAGTACATCCTGAGATTACACTGCTTGGCCCCCTTCCATTTCCATCCAAATATTGGATCAGTCGTGGATCATCCATCCAGCCCCACAAATCCAATGCAAAATCTAATTTTTATCCCCTGGATGCAACCTTATGTCAAATAGGTTTTATTGGAAGCAGTGTCTGTATGTGTTTGCCCTATCCCCTATTTAAGTAGCTGGGCTTCTATTCAAATGGCAGCCATAGAGATCAAGCTTCTGTCTGCTACAACATGACCTCATTTCTTCAGCTAATCTACAGCACCAGCAGTAGTGAGTTCCTGAAATCCAGCATTAAGGCAAATGAAAAACTGGAAGTTTTGAGCACACTGCTTGGCTTGCATTTGTGCAATTATGAAAAATAAAAATAAAAACCACTGTGACACATATTTCAAATTTGTGTTAATCTGAAATCCCATGCTTGCTCTCCAAATCCTGTGACGCAAATCAGGGGTTGAAATATCCTACATGTAGGGCACCAGATTGGTAATGTTCTTGAATTTTACAATTTGAGTCCGGTGCTGTGGGGAGAGCCAGTTTCCAGATTTACTGGAGGTAACTTGCTTTTGGCCACAGTGGCTGTTGCTCTGTTATAACCCTTAGTGTCATCATCTCGTTGGCCCGCTTTCAAGTATACAGTCGTTTCACACACATGGAGCTCTTTGTCATTTCAATCAATACACAGCCACAGCCACTGTTTCCTTATTAAGAATATCATGTATTCTTTGTTGCCATTTTCTCATTTTCTTTGGCAATTTCTTTTTTTTTTTTTTCTTTTTGTGCAGTTTGGCTAATAAGCTTGAATATAATGCAACATAGGGCAGATTGAGTTAAAAGTCACTGACTGCTCTAAAATGGGCTTTTAGAAAATTATCCTTTTTGTGATCTGGAGTTTTGTTTCTTTTCTCACTCTCTTTCTTTGCTTCCCATTTATGAAGTAAATAATGTTTTAAATACACCTCACATCCCCTCTATATGTATGACCTGCATTCTTATATCAAAAAGGCAGCCATGCATTTTGCAGAAATGGGCTCCATATGACTGCCATCTCATCATATTATTATCATAGCACTCCTGAGGCATTCCATTAGCTTTATTTGTGCAAATTCTTCCTTTTAATGTAAAGAAACCTTTCGTTTAGCATGACACTGCTCTGACACCCGTTGCTGAAGTAGTAATTAGCTTTTCAGCCATTACAACGTTTTTTTTTCTGTTTTTCTGTGTTTCCTTACAGTCATATATGGATCTATCCATTTTGTTCATTGTTCAGCTGATGCACAAAAGCTCTTATCTGATGAGTGAAAAACAGAATCGTCAGGATGGTCAATGTTCAAAACACCAGGACCTTGGGATCCATATTTATAACGATTTCTCTCACCAGCAAGATGGATTTAAGTATACTGTATGAATGAAACCTGGCCCAGGTTTTCAAATGAAATGTTCCTTTCCTCAGACAAGCCCAGGGGCTTCTCTGAATTTGATTCAGTCCTCCCTGCCCATATGATTGCTCTTGATCTGTCATGGATTCGTTCATGTCATGAGGCTGTGTCCAGCTCACATTTTGAACCTCTTCTCATTTGAAGTCAACTGCAGTCCTCTGACGGTTATTTCTTCTTCTTTTTTTAAAGGCAGCAGTCTGCTCCACAACTTCAAGTCCCTGGTCCATATGTCAGTCTTATATACCTTTCCTTTTAATTAAAAAATACCATGAAAGAGTTAGGTGAGGCAGCAACACACTCCTGCCTTTTTCAGGCATCCAGATATGGATAAAGAGATAATTTGGCTTATTGAAATCAAACTCCTAAAAAGCACATAGTCTGCGCTTTTACTGGACAGTACTGTTCCTTGTGTAGCCATCATGTCTCGTGTATGGTCACAGTCAGCATCTCCTCAATTAAGTAGCACTCAATACAATCCACTCAAGGTTGAAATGACTAAGTAGCACTTGAAGAATTACTTTCTTTGATCATCTTTGTACCTTGATAGATTGGTAGCTTTTAACCCCTCACAGCTCTTATACCCTCAAAGCACATCCATCCACTGTCTGGTGTGGACACCACAGATATTATCTGTAAAGAATGGTAAGATGAGGAGGCGGTCAAGTTAAATTGACATTTCACAAGGGCAAAGTGAAGGACCGGATGAGCCCCCTACCGCACAGCTTCAGTTTTGAACAGCACTTTTGCAGCAACATCCAGAGAAAATTGGAGGTTGTGGATGAAGGTTAGGTGATGATAACACCTTTGAATATATCATTCTATCAAAACATTCCTTCAGTCTTCCTTGTTTTAAGTAAAGTTTTGTTCAACTTTGTTTTTTGAAACAACTGAGCCACAGACTGTAGTCACAGTTTGGAGACAAGGAAACATTTGTTGCAAGATTATTGGATTGCATTGCCCAGTGTACTGTGAGTGTTAATGGTGTGTCCACCCTCTGTATTTTCAGCTTGTTCTGAAGGTTGAAAGTCTATGGTTGTCTGGGATTAGAGAGAGGAACTCATGTAAAAAATAAGATTAGGAGTGGACAATAGGAAGACAAATAGACAGAGGATCATCAAAGTCAGCTTGGAAAAGGTAGGAGGCTTCATCCTCTGGGGGGCAAGAATATCTGTACAGATTTTTTCCTACAACAATCCCATAACTGTTGAAATATTTCAGTTTGGAAAGACTTACCTTCCCTTGAATCTAACTGCTAACTTGGTGAATGACTGTCAATACAGTTCTTGTACGTCAGTTACAGGTGTGTTTGGGGCCAGTCTGTGCCTTCAAATTACCAATTAAATAAAGCAAATCGGAGTGACCAAAAAAAGAAAAAAACAGAAAAAAAAAAGGATGGTGCAGGATGCGAAAGCTCAGTGGGTGTGCCGGGGGCCCCTGTGAATGTGGAGGTTAAGGTGTGATGTGAGAAAGGCTCAGGTGTGAAGATACAGTCAGGGAGACAGAATGTTTCAGAGGAAACACATGGGATCAGAACTTTATCACTAAGCAACTGTTTGCATGCCATTGGACTCTTGATGCTAGTGTGTTTTTAATTCTTCTATATATTCTTTATTTTTATACGTTATACTCTATATTTTTGTAGTCGATTGATTAAAACCTCATTGTGTGCTGCTCTGTGTTTCTTCATCTTGTGCTGATTACTACTGGACACTGAATTTCTCTAGGGGTCAATAAAGTATGTATCTATCTATCTATAAAAGAGACATGAAAGTGAGACAAAAGGTTGACATGGAGAGAAACATGGCAGAATGCATGGTTGGAGACGAGCCTCGTCTGGCGAGCGCTCTTTATCTGATTGTGTTAATCTTGTCCTCCGTTCACAGCATTGCCACGCACCAGCACTTTTAACTAGCTCTGATAATGGGAAGAACAGCATCAAACTCATTAATTGAATTAGCTCTCACTTTATCTCTGCATCTGCCTGTGTCCGCTCACCCCGACAAACACTCCACCGACAACTCTTCCTCAGCTAATTGACTCAGAGCATCTCCGGCGCAGCCCTCTTTCACCTTACTAATTTATTGAGCAGGTGCCCAACCTGGTTCACCTGTCATTGGCCACTACCTAATTGAATTTTACCCAGAGGTGATGGAGATTATTTTGTTTCAGAGCAAGAGAGATAGAGAGGAAAGGAGAGAGGGTGGGAACCTAAAGAAAGCTGGGTTTCTATGCCTGACAGCTTGTGTGTTTATTTCATAACTGGATTTAGCTGCAGGTGTTTGAGAATTCAGGGACATGGACCAACTAAACTAACTAAATGTGATTTGGCTAATTTTCCCTGCTGTCAGGAACTGAATTATGCTACATTAACTTTGTAAAATTTAGTTGGAAAATAAGTTCGACCAGGACTTTTGTGCGTTTTACATTTGTCCAACTCACCACCAGACCAATTTCTAATTTATGAGGCTTTTCCTTGCAGTGATTTCATACGTTTCATCGGGATTAACATGTAGTTAATGATGGCTCAGAACCTGTTTTGAAGTGTGGCTCATCTGTATTACAGCTTCTCCCCAACTGGCCCTCCCTTTGCAGGAGTCTTTCTGTGATGCAAGAACTAAAGGTGGTTTCTTTGTTGTGCAAAGCTGATATCAGAGCAGTTGTTCTCACTTTCATTTATCTCCACTAAAGGTTAACTTTATCCACCCACCCACTCTCTGCCAGTGTGTTAACATTATATCAGATACAGACCAAGGTGTACGTGTGTCTGTATGTATGTGTGGGTGTGTGTGTGCGAAGTTATTGGATTTTTCTCAGCTGTTTGTCACCAGAGTAATGATCTGTTATCACCTGTGTGGCAATACAGGGAACTATTTCCTCCTGAATGTTCACTTTTTTTTACCACTGTTTTAACATTAAGTTTAGTGACTACGATAACCTTGCAAATGGCTCCTTGAGGATATCATTGGCTTACATCCCTCTCCTATTGTAGAAATATAAGATCAGAGTAGACAGTAAAACACCAATGCTGGCTGCAAGGTGTTATTCTACCCTCTTAACTAATAAATCTCGTCAACTCGTTTCTCCTCCTGAAAGTTTTTCGTCCCATGCTCTCCTTTTGCATCCCTGCTGATAGAGCACCTGTCTTTTCTAATCCACCTGGGTGATCTCTGTAAACCACCAGCAGCGAGGCAATCTACTCTTTATTTACTAGCCTAACATCTGTTGTTTTTCATCCATTTTTCGAGTGCAGTGCATATCTGTCCCACTATAGTTTTGTGTGTACTGTGCTGCAGTTATACAGTATTTATTTTTGAATAAACTATCAATGTTTATCATTTATATATGCTTATATTCTCCTAAAGAATTTATTCATGATTCACTCACTTTACAGTGGTAGAATGTAACTAAATACATTTTCTCAAGTTCTGTACATTTTAAAGAAATTGAGCTTTACTTGAGTTACCAGTTTCCACCATAACTTCTTATTATCTTGCAGGTTTAGATTCATTTATATAGTTCTGTTAATTATGTTTTTTTTGCTTAATTTGCAACAGCAAATACATTTAAAAAGGAAACAAAACGATGATTAATTACATTTCTGTCATCACAATGAGGACATGTTATTAAATAAAGTACTTGGCAAGATGTTGATATCAGTAAAATATTCAATGACAACATATTTCATTTGTTCCCATAACATTTAACTGAAAACAAATCTTTTCTTGAGCAAAGTGCTGGACTTGAACTCTGGTGTTGGAGTACTGCACTTTGGACGCCTGCCATCCACCGCACCCACGTCCTTGCAACTCTGGTGTGGCACATAGATGCAATGCTTGGTTCCGTCAAATTTAAGTTATCACTGTTCTCAGGCAGCGATTATGTTTCCCTTCCAAACATATTCACTGCTACATATTGGTTTTAATAAATTTTTAGAAGACAGGCAAAACGTGATCACCTAATAGCCATTTCTATAAATAAGACTACTAAGAAATATTTAAAAAGTGGCCTCCTGGCTCACACATTAACACATAATATAACTCTAATAATAAGACTGAGTAATTTTCACTTTTCACTTTAAACCAGCTATGACCTAGCAACGCATGAGATGACAATGTGAAGACAGTGTGATACTGCAGTTGGGGTTGCACATTGTGATGAGCCTACAGAGAATTATCGCCCTGAATCTGCAGCTCCCATCAGCTTTGCTGTTTCAGTTCATTCTCACTGCTCTCACAGTGTCGTTCTTGGGTGCAGCAGACAGCTGTTTTCGGCGATAAAACTCTAAAAACCCACCGCACACTACCTGCACAGCACCAAAACAGCAGACAGACACAGTTAACAACTAGTTGATGGACATGGTGGAGCATTTAGCAGTCAAAGGGCCAGATATTTCCCTCAGGAGTAAGAGACCACAAACACAGCTAGAGTGAATATTAGACTCCCATTTGTCAGGTGGCCAAAAACATGAAACTCTCTAAATGAATGATAATGTTGCTGAATAACAGCTGGGTGTTTACCATATCAACTTTAAACTTGACACATTCCAATGTTGTGTTTGCAGCTTGTTTCCAAGTGGCCCAAAAATTTGTTATTACAGTTTGTATATAGTATTTATATATATAGTATTTGTACACAGGTTTGGATACCTCTCAAATCATCACCCTCAACTGCAGTTGTTCTCTCTTTTTTCAAGAGACACTATCTTGAACTTTTTATGAACTGTATTTACTTACAGTGTTTTAATTGTATAGCGATTGGGTTTCATTTTATTATGTTAGTATCGTATGTGTTTTATTATCGTTATCTTGAAACATTAATAATTTAACGTCTATACTTTGTGGGATCTAATTGTTGACTCATAGTGTCTTTATTTATTTTATTAAGAATAGTTTATACTCCATTAAATTTCCTGCTGTGCAAATCTCATTAATGTTAATGTGCATTATACTAATGCTTACTAATGCATACTTCATTCAGCATGCAAGAGCTATTAAAGATTGAAAGGAGTGTTGACATGTTATTTAAGTGGTGACCATCCTGAGGTGTCAATTCCAGAGCATCAATCAGGGAGAGCTAAAAACTGTCTTTTCTGACAACTGCATCTCATCTGTAAATACTCATCCCACTGATGCAGGTTTTCATGGAATTAATGAGGCAGCTTCATGTGCTGATGCATGCGAAAGGGGCCCTCCTTTCAAATTACTATCGTCTATTGCCACTCCCCCCTTCTTCCCCCCACCAGAAATCATATTAGCCCAACCAGTCTCATTTACAACATGCCATTTTATTCAATTTAACCCCCTAAACTAATGCATGTCTGAGAGAAATAGAAGTGAGTATGATGCAGCAGGAGAAAACAGAAAGAAAGAAAAAAGAAAGAAAGGTAGTCATTAAGTCTGTGGAGTGTCAAGGCTATGGATAGCACACCAGCACTGTTCAGGAGTGCTTTACTGTGTATCAATACAAATCAATCCATCAACCCAGCCAGCTCACCGAGACAATTAATCAATTAAATGATTAGTGATTTAAGCTATGACATGTCAAACACAGTGACAAAACATCACAGAAGCCACACAAATGTTGCTCATGTACTCTGACCAACAGCCAAAAAAAAAAACCAAAATCCCAAAAGAAATAGAACTAAGAATAGAATAGATTTAGCCACAAAACACTCCAAACAATCACATTTTCTCGTTTGTTATTTTTACCATTAAAACGACTGACATCATAACTGAGCACTGATGCAAACACAAAAAATTCCTGGCATCTATAATACAAGTGAGCAAAAAACAAAAAAGTGAGGAGAAACATGGCGCTGCTCCCCGTCATCAAGGGATTTCTACCTTCAAATTGGAATTTGATGGTTGATCAATAGAGCATATAATATACATATATATACTGTAATTGTAGTGGCGTTTATGCCATAGCAGCTGAATATCTTTCCCCTCCTAGTCCACTTTTGGTGCTGAATCTGCCTGTGAGTTTGTAGTAATTACTGTGCCGTGGTTAAGGTGATGACTGGGAAACAGGAGGATTGACGGCAATCTATCTTCTCCTCCTAGTTATTGTCTGTGTCTTCCACACCGGCTGCCTTAATCTTTGCTCGTCAGGAGCAGAGACCAAAGCAAGGCCAGTTATTACCGCCGCAGCGGCCTGGATAAGATCAAAGAAGACTGGCTGAACACTGAAGATGTAATGACTGTGCTCTTCTAAGGACTGCTGCATGGTTTGTCATGTCATTATCCCTCAGTTAACGCTCACTTTTTTCCTTCATCCTTTACAAGTCTTTTTCACAGTTCCAGAACGAGGACGGTCTCCAATTATTTTGACGTGGGAAAGAATTATGTTTCACTGAATAGAAATGTTCCTACTTCCTCACCTCTCTGTGCTGTTGGTGTTTAACTTTAGGTCTGCTTTATTTCTTACCATTGGTTCCTTCTTTTTTCCTCGCATAAAATATTCTGCCCTACTCATGTCAGAGGTTTGTAGAAGAGCAATTTGTCATGTTGGAAAAGGAAGCGCTAAAAGCCACTCGTGTATTTCATGTAAATTTCACGTGACAGAGAAGGAGGAGGGAAGCAACAGCATGTCAGTACACTGGAGGTGGAGGAGGTCATGGTTCTTCTACACCTGTATAGCCTCACACAGACTGTGACCATGAGTAACGAAAGTGATTTAGGGACAAAAGGTGGGGCGGAGATGGCAGAGTGTGGAGTCCTTTAAAAACCCCAAATGTGCGATGGAAAATGGATAAAACTGTCTGAAGTGGAGCTTGCCATCTCTTTAGAGAGTCCTGGTGTTGGGATACTACAAGGTAAAACAGAAATTATCATTTAAGACTCTTTCATTCAGTATGCACTCTCACAGTGGTAAAACACACTCTCACAGAGGTTAATTTGAACCTGTGATTATTTCACTTCAGCCATCTGTTGTCCAAATGCCAGGTTATTTCACTGCTAATGAAATAATTAGCCTTGTACCTTCCAAAGGAATATTCACCTCAAGCAAAATATGAAAATCAAGTTTGAGAGCATTTTAGCTGATTATATTGCTTTCCAATAAAGGATAAGGACCAGGGTAGAAAAGACTTCCTTCATAAACCAGATTGTCCGTGTGTAGTATTGTTTTTACCAAGAGCTAGCAATCACCAAAAGCCTTTCAAAAATGTTTCTTTTTCTTTCTTTTTTTTTTAGCTCCTTTGTAGTGCTTTTGTATTAGCAAATCAGTCTCTTATCATTTAAAATAATCTTTTGCTCACTTGCTACTTTAATGTCCTTCTTGCATGCGTGGGAGAGCTTGAAGCATTTCTTTTGTGACCTCTGTGAGAGGCAATTAAAGCACCACCTCATTTCTTTCGTTTGACATCTTTGTGTGTCAGAGACAGAGAAAGAGAGCAAAAGAAGCCATGTGTTTTTTTGAAGCTCTGAAACTTAATTTGTCAGCTGTTCTGTTGGCAGGTCCCAGTATCATCTAATTTAATGTTTTTCTTTCTTTCTTTAATTTTTTCTTCTGCAGGGTCAAGCTGAAAGATGGCGTGGCATTCCTGGGAGCGAGAGCCAGTAACCCTGTTGCGTGGACGGTGAGTCAGGATGTCAGAAGTGAAGGTCACAGAGTTGTCACCCTCCACTGTCGGAGGAAGGAGAACAGTTTTAGTCAAAGGTATGTCTGACTCCCTCCCTCTACAGAATTAGTTGTGAATGAAATATGAACTGAACACCCTGCTGAACAACCAGAAATCAGCAGCCGCACTTCTTTATTTCTTGGACAGCTGTCAGTTGAGAGTGATTGCAGAGAGTGAGTATGAGAGGAGACATGACTCAGCACCTGAACCATTCATTACCTGGCACTGCCATGCATGCAGGTCCACAACCAGTTTTAAATGCAGTCAATAAAAGCATTGTTCGAGGAAGACAGTGCCTCCTCTCTCTTGCATTGAAAGGAAAAATTCTAGAAGTATTCTATATAGTTTATATTCATCAAATCCTATGAAAAAGCAAACCCAATATCGAATTCTATTCTATTCTACTAAGTATTGTCTGTGTAGCCTAATAAAGTCCATTCTTCTGTGCCTTAGATGGTCATTGTTCCCAAAAATGCAACTAAAAACACATCAGTGTTTCAGTCTCACTGAGTTTAGTTGTTAACACTGCACACATTGTGTAGTTAGCAAGGCACAAAATACACATCTGAAAATAGTACCCTCAAATGCACATTTACTCCTGTTTAAGTAGACGTGTTGACACTTGCTACCAACTATTATGGGAAATAATGGCCTTTGTTAAAAATGTAGGTATCGAGCAACCAAAACATTAAAACCACTGACAGGTGAAGTGAAGAACTGATCATCTCATTACAATCCAATGTTCTGCTGTGAAACCAAGGGTCCTTGCATCCATCTGGATGCTACTTTGACCCTTACCACCACCAAAACAGCACTGCTTACCAAGTATACGGTCTAATGGCAATGCTATTCCCTGATTTACATTACATTACAGAATAAGTACACCGGCAGTTTTAAAGGGAGTAAGAAGTCGTAGCATGGCTTGAAAATGACTGACAGCAGCATTAGGTAGGTACATGTCCAATATTTAGTGAAAGGGTTAAAATATGCCAAACACTTGCGTCAGGTGTGACTCTGATATTTAAGGAAGGAAGCATAAAATATTGTTTTACAACTTTGACCTTGCCATTTAATTTGACAATTTCCAGCTTTGGCAGCACCTGGTAATAACATTAATTTGAACATTACATTGCAAGATAAAAGATCTTTTACTTTCTCATGAAGAAAGAAGACTGAAAGTACATGTGGGTTGCTGCTTATATGATGTTTTCACTCATGAGTGATAATTACGTATCTCTTTTCATGTGTATGTGTGTGTGTGTGTGTGTGTGTGTGTCTGTTCAGTATTTGACATTCAACTCGACAGCTAAATGGTTTTAGGCAAAGACAAAGAACTGGACACAGGAAGTGACACACCCAGGCTGGGCTGTTATTTCCTCCTGGGTGTCAAGGTGATGACAGTGATGAATGACAAGTCATCTATCATTTACATGTATTTCTTTCACAGCCCCGCTGAGGAGAACAGACATCAACTCAAGGTCATACATGTTGAATCTGTTATTATGCCCTGCAATGCTGCGCTCAACAAAAGACCACCTTGAAGTGCTGAAATAATAATGCAACACCTACCGCGACTAAGTGCTTTTAGGTTTCTTTAGCTTATATATCAAATGGAATGACTCTAAGATCTCAGTGAATAAAAAGCATTTTTAAGTGAAGTCTTTGGAAAATGTGAAGATTATCAAAACACTGAACTTTAATTTTGAAAATTTCTTTGATCAGGTTAAATGGACACAGAGAAAGCAGTAGTCATGGTCTTTTTTATTTCACTGAAACAATATGACTGTCAAAATATGAAAACTCTCCCTTGTCTGTGTCAGTTTCATCTCCTAACAAGCAGTGGTAGCCTTGCAAAGTCAATTATGCTTTGCTTTTTGCAGTCAGGCTGCAACATGAACCCTCTACACACACGATCATACAAAACCATGGTTTTTATTTTTGGTCTTGATACCTAAACTATATATATGTATGGATGTATGTATATTTTACTACTACTTACAGTTTAATCTAAAGCTCTCTGACTGGTTAAACCTTCAGCTGGTGGACTCTCTGAATATATTTTACAAACTACAGCTGGCTTGAGGCTACAGCAGGGCAAGATTTCTTGAATCATGTCTGAAAGTAATTTTCTAAATTAATTTAATTTATCTCTGTGGTACCTGCAGATTTTCTTTTTGACATACTTTCTCTTTCTCACCAGTAACAAGTCCATTCTCAGCGAGTGATTTTGTTCAACTGCTGTCCTGTGGGTAGTAGATATCCCATTAGTCAGGTTAAGTGAAAAAAGATCTTCATTAGTCAGGGTCTGAATGGGAGAAACTGAAATATGTGGAAATTGAGGCTGGAGAGTTTGAAAAGACAAGTGTCCTCAAACATTACATTTCTCCTTAATGCCAATTGAATCTTGCTCTGATGACCATTAAAATGGCATCACTGCCAGAAGCCGAAAGATAAACAGCTGGAACAGGACACGTCTCTTCTAGCTTATAGTAGAAAGTGCTACATTACAACCAATAGTGTGATTGTCAGGTTCAGACGGACTCAGACAGGCTTGATGACTTAACTCTCAACAGCCAGACTGGAGAGATGAGTATCACCTGTGGACTTGCAGACTTAAAGAGACAGTGGTATCTCAGTGCATCTCAGTGTGTACTTTGAATGTGCACGGACAAAAACTACATTGAAATACTCAGAGTTCGTACATAACGACCCCTTAGGGGAGGTTAGAAAACACATGTAGTCATGTCTCAGAGGTGTGCACAGTAGTTCAGTTACTTTAGCAGCCATATGTTCACTGCACTGATCTTCTGCGTGCTGGAGAACTGGAGGCAGCTTAGAGTTCAGGTGTGAAAAGAGAAATAAATTACGCAAGTGGTGGAGTGAAAGTGTAGGAGACAGACAGAGTTCAGTATGAGAATATGTGAACCATTATTATATGATGGATAATAAAATCCGTAACTGTTTAGATTAAGCTTTGTTCTTGATTTATGCATAAGAAGACAATATTATAGAAAATACAGCAGACCAACAGATTGCTGTTCTTTTTTCAAGTAATTAAAGTCCATGAAAATTTGAGTTAGTAAAATATGAAAATCATCATAACTGTGATACTGGATTTGTTTTCTTATATGATTCTATTTAAGGTAAACAAAGTAGCTTATTTGGATGTCTCTTTAACATTTACTGCTTAGCCCTTAGACTTTTAATTATATATTCCATGCCTGTGTTTATGTATGTGTCTGTTCATTCTGTAAAGCAATTTCATTCTTTCTTTCAAATGTAGCACTTTTCTATGCAAACCACAGCATAAAATATTAAATATGCCAAGTAAATTTGCACTCATCATAGGGTCTTTAAAGGTTTTGGATTTTGTGTGTGTCCAAAGAAGCAGTTTGAAAACCAACCCAGCAGCTTTTTTTTTTAAATACTGATTTCTGTCATAGAACACTGTGGTCAGCATTTTCTACTTAAGAGCATCTGTATAAAGACAGCAAGAGTGGGTAGTGTATGAGATAAGGAAATCCTATAGTTATTCTGATTTGATCCTAACTGTACTGAAAATGTGTTTTCTGCAGCTGCCCATTACAGTGACACAGTTTACATTCATGCATACACAGTGTGTTGTTTCTTCCATTTTTTTTGTCAGATTATATACAAAATGACTCAAGTTTATCTAAATTATGATACTACACAGTCTCTATAAAGAAATAGCATCTCTTGTGAGCAATAAACTGAACACAAACCCTAAAAAAAAAGGACACCAAGCCAGAAATAGGCTACTCTGTGCATGATTGTGCATGTCTCTAGGCTGTAATAAAGCTGACTGATGCAAGATCAAAGTGGCACAATGGTCGTCAGACAATACTGCCTGCTCTGTTATAAAGATATATTAGGACCCTTAAATGTTAAGAGTTGTCCTTCACCAGGCAGTCCTCTGCTTCTGTGTCCTCGCTGCTCTCTGTTACCATGGAATGAGCGAGTGCTTCTCCCCACCATCAAGCTATTTTTATATTACTATTGAACACAAAATTCCCAGCTATTGGGATAAATAATCATGGGAATACACACACATCTTTTCACACATTACCTCTGTGTCTGCACTTGTTAAGGTGAGTCGTGGTTGGGGTCGTCAGCCACACATAGCAGGTACTCATCCTGTTTCTAGTGCCATCATTTCTTTTTAATGAAAGCTAACACAATTTGGACTTCCTGTTTGATTGAGGGGAAGAGTTGAGAAAACAAAACAAATCAATGTTTTGTTACCAAAGTAGCAGTTCTGCGGCCTGATACCCGTCATGTCAATCAGTAGCTTTTCCAAGCTTTGATGAGAGTTCGATTTGTAATTGCAGGAGGTGAGGCGTGGCATCTAACAACTGATTAAAGTAAACCGAATCTAATGACCAACATTTCTCAGTCTGCTCATTCACTCAAATTAACACACGCACACAGGGATGCGCTGACTTCAAGAGCAGGAAAGATTTTGGCAAACATAAGCCCTCTCTCAAACATAGAAGCTGTTTGTTAAAAATATATCATTTTGGCTTTGTCTCTATTTTAACATGACAGGACCATTATGGATTGAGATGCAATACTATCGCAATATTTGACATTTGGCACAAAAAGGGAGCAGTGGCAAGACTGAGGAACAGCAATGACAAGACTAGTGTTCTTTGTTCTCTTTCTGGCTGGATCAGCAAGGGATTTCAAACTTTATTTTGTATATAAAGTTCAGCTGATCAATCTGCTGACTATTTCCTTAATTTATCAATTAAGCACTTTGTCACAAGAGCCCAAGGTTTTGGTTTGATTTATTTGGATCTCCTTTTCTACCAAAAGTCCACTTTAAAAGTAATTATGTATAAAATCCACAAAATGCACACACTCCATGAATGCATGCATATATACTTATATACTACTGACAATACAACGTGATTATGACTACACCTTGCAATAAGCAGTCCAGGATAGGCATTCTCTTTACTTTGGTATGCGACAAAGTCAAGCAGCAAATCGTAACATTTGATAAGCAGAAACCCTCGGGTGTTTGACATTTTTCACTTGAAAAATGACTTATGTGATTAATGAATTATATATTATGTACATAAAGATCAATGCTAATGTTAAACTAATTGTTTAAAAGTAAATTTAACGACAAACGTCTCAGCCTTAATGTGCCAACTTAAATTTTGAGAGAGCGAGAGATGCTTCTCTCTGTTGAATTGTGTACTTTTTTCATCAGTTGTAGCATTTATTAGATAGGCAGCAGATCTCTGTATTTGAATTATGAAAGCAACCAAGTATTGTAAAAAATGACAATGTGTTAGGTTATGACCCTCATTTATATCCTCCTTGCTCACAAGCAGAATTTTGGCAGGATAATGTGAGCTGTTGGCACTGATGGAAGTTGAAGAGATAGTGAAGGAGATCTCATAACACAATGTAAAAAATAAAACAGAATTTTGAGAAATATCAGTTAGAACACATTTATTTGACCACCTGACATGAGTTCAGTTAATATTCAAAGTATTTGTAGGTCCATCCCACAACTGCCTTTGTGACCTTAACAGAAAAAAGTATCTCAGGAGTTTCACCCATTAATGTCCACAGTAGAATTTCATATTTTCATATTTTTATAGCACTTAAAGTATTGGCTGAGCTAAGTACAAATCCATTGAATTTTTTCAAAGTGGTCAAAGGCTACAGAGCAGGTTTTTTTATGTGTAGCCACATGTCTCGAAAGTTTACAAATTTTGTGTGTGTTCCTTTAACTTAAAAAATTTGTGGGTATTTTTCTTAACATACTTAACGTAGTGTTTAGTCATTAATGGGTTTGAGTGACTTGTAAAATTTGTGTAATCCAAAGAAACACTGAAACAGGCTGCATACTGCAAAGTACATGAAATATTCAAATGTGTATTTCTTACTGTAAATATTAACTCTCAAGTCTCGTCAGTGTGTGCACCCATAGCCACGTATGTACACATACACCAAAACAAACAAACAAGTGAACAAATAGAACCCTCCAGCATTTTTTCACCTTCAAAGTCTACAGGAGCATGAAACGTGCCACCACAGTCAATTTGTCTGCTAGAGAGGACTCCTGCTGTGCGTGAGTGGGAGTAAGGCTCACTCTAAAAGACTGACAAGACAGCCTTACAACACCTACACAATGATGTAAGCTGGTAAAGTTCTGAGGCCTGCTATCTAAAAACAGCAAACCATAGTCTTACATCTACATGACAAGGTGACAAGACACAAGGATAAATTATATTTCAGCCAACAATCTATGCCTTACAGTGCCTGTTTCATCATGTTTACACTTATTGCAGCTAGAGTGAAATATATTTTAGGGGTTAGGATTTGAAAAAAGTTTCATGAACAGTCTGCTGAGCTTTTGATGAGGAAAGTCAGCTCAATGTGGAAGCTCCTTTGTGGAAATAGGTTAAAGATTCAAATTGTTTTCCAACAGTGGGTGAAATCATGTTTTAAGCATCAGTGAAATCAAGGCTTGTCATTCTGTGTTTGCCTGAGCCATCTGCTGAGGGAGGTGACATGAGCCTCTGAGGGTCTTTCTGTGAAACAGAGGAAGAGAGCATCAATGGTGGGAATGGAAACCCCAAGCTTGTTTTAGACTGAAATGATTAGCATACTCTGCAGTGAGCCAAGGAGAGAAGAATGCCACAATTCTCATATAAATACGCCATTAAAAATCTAGTTAGAGAAGATTGTCCCTTCCAAGCGCTGTTGTTTCTCCATGCAAAATTTCCTTCTAGTACACCATATGGGCATACAGAGTTGGACAAAGTCAAATTTGACTTCAATCCATTACTTTTGTTCACAAAACACAAGAAAAACTACTGACATTCCCCTCAGCTTCTGATGTACTTGTGTTTCACGCTAATATTAATGCAGTGCTAATGAGCGCATGTTAGCATGCACGCCAAACAGCATGGTGAACATAATAATAGCTGCCCGCTGAACATCAACATATTAACATTGCCACTTTGAGCTTGTTGAGCATGTTGACACTAGCTTTCAGCTCAAAATATCACTGCACCAAAGTAGAGTCACACAGCTGCGAGTATGGCTGCAGACTCTTAAACTGTCGCCATCTCACATGCTAATTCTCAGCAGGTTAGAATGTGCCCACACTGGAAAAGTGACAAAATATGGTGTACTCAAAGCAGTCAGTGTTCGTACCAAAAAGAGTAATATGATAATATTTCTTAACTGAAAGATAGTATACTGTAAGAATTGTTATATAGCTTTTACTGTTTACTGTTAGGATGTAGAATGGACAATATTAACTCTAAATAAAAATGAAGATATAAAGATTTTTTTCTAAGTCCAACACCAAAGCTAGTAGAACTTTTTACTAGCACTGTGTAATATCTGTAGCTTGTAGCAAGGTATACTGCCTTAGCCTAATCAAGTAGTTTTTGTGCCTAAGTCTAATCAAAGTTTGACCATATAAATAATATCCAAATCCAAAAGTGCACATGCAAAACTTATGGTAAGCAAACCATCATAGTTTTGAGTTAAGGGCCTTTGAGGAGAGAACAAGTTGGAATATTGTTTGGTTTGAGAACACTATATATGTTAATTCCGTTTCAGGACTACATTTAATATTTAATTTATTTTTTGCTAGTACCCCTCAAATTGAATTAAAGGCACTTTCATCTTGCAATCATCTTGCCTTGCTAGATTCAAATATTGTTTGAATCTAGACAACTCTTTCTGTGGAAAATTTAACATGATTCTGTGTAATGTGTAATGTTTAAGGTTTCCCAAATAAGTCGATCTTTATCAGTGAGGTGGAGCTCAGCCTTCTTGGACAACACAGAAAGCCAGAAAAGTCTGGTATTTGCATGAAGAATTCTCCAAAAAGCACCAGCACCACAAACATGGTCAAGAGGTCAAGTTCACTGGCTCCAATTGGTGGAGGTGACAGCTCAGCAGCCAGCCGTAACTCAAGCATGGTTAGAGCCAATCTCAACTGGCCATTCGAGCAACTGCAGTTTTTGGTACTTCCATAATGGCTTCATTATTCCCTGCCCTGGAAGTTGCTGCTCAGCTGTATATATATATATGCAGAAAATAAAAGACCTGTGCAGGAAATATGATTGATTAGTATGTTTTCTAACATATTGTGGATTTTCACTTTTACATGGCATGAAAGAAGTGTGGTATGGCAGTCACACATTCTCAGCCTAGATGGTTAAACACATAATTCAAGGTATCCTTGACTTTTATTGGAATTTTTACAGCCAGGGGAAATATCCTTCAGCACAAACTATTACAGTGTCAGGAAATTGTTTGAGAACTATATGAGACAAAAATATTGACTAAAATTAGACTTAAAACTTACAGCTGAGTTCCACTGGCTAAATCTCAACTTAGCTAAGCAAAACAAAAAGACTATCCTTCAGTTTTCACCAGTCAGGACTGAAAATAAATAAATAAATGTCCTTGTCAACATTAATACTAATGACTGAGCATATAAGTGAAACACACCTCATTGTTTTTAACACTTGTTATGATGGGTGAAAAGCACAACACTGAACCAGGACCCCTAGCTTATTCAAACTCTTTAATGGGTCAAAAGGAGTACAGTACACAAGGCAGTTCACACATGCAAATAAAAATCAGTCATGAATAAAACAAGGGGTAGTAAAACCACACAAACAATTGCTCTAATGTGTGACGCAAGTGAAAGCAAGGAACTGGCAACAGACACTTGGGGAGCACATGTATGTATATATATATATATACACCATGTAACAAGACACAGGTTAAACTAATCAGTATGAAGGTAGTAATCACAGTGGTGGGAAACAGACAAAGGCAGAAAGTGTAAACCAAAGCAGTGCAGCAGATAACAATATCACAGTAACAAATGAAGCACAGGGTGATGCTAGACAGTCCAAATGAGGGTTGTGACAAACAGTTATTTTATTTCATATACGTTTGTCGTTTTGCAATACATGCTCATTTCAGAATATATTCTTGCAGCAGTAATATGGTGATAATTTCATTTACATTGCTCAGCATTAGTTTCACTTGAAGGGAAACAATCAAAGAAATGCACCCTTTTACTGAGCTAGCTGAGGCTTGCAGCCAGCCAGAACATGGACACAGATCAACAATACATGGAGTAGTGTCAGTCCCTATATTGCATGCCATGATGAATCACACAGAAGTTACCTGGGCCACAGGAGTGTGAACAGCCCCCTCTGATCCACATATGGAATCTGTGCCATATTCATGATCTCATTATGGCTGTCTAAGTGGCCCTGAAACAGCTTGTACATTTTAACCCAATTTGATTGATTGTTCTCATGATATGGTAATGATAGCCTGAGGTCTTGTATGGGGTGCAATCTTTCCCTGCTCTTATCACTTCTTCACCCCATCTCAATGACAGGTTCTCTCACTTTCTCCACCCTTCATCTGAAATGCAAGACAGTTATTATGTGGTTCCCCTTATGGAAATCCTGTCATTAGAAAATAGTAGAAATTTGTCTTTCACCTTTGCATTTGTTATCATGGGCAATAATGTCATCCCTCAGTGGATATGATGATTATATTCCATATGTTAGCTGAATGTAAAGTTAGCATGCAAAGCCATATTTTAGGCATAAATACATACACAATAACTGATTTGAATAAAGAATGGTTTGTTCATTCAGTGCTGACATTTGACTAGACCCCATGAACTGTGTACCCATGCAAATGTCCATTGTTTGGGTTACTGAATATGTGTCCATAAGGCAGCTTTACTCCATGCTGGAGAGTCATTAGGAGCCAGAGTAATTGACAGAACAATGGTGGGTGAAGATTGAGGGAGAAAAGAGTTCAATATTCAGTCCTCCTCGGTTCGGAGGGAGAGGTCAGAGGCCCTTGTGCTGTTCTTTCTGATTGTGCCAGGCTTAACTTAGAAAGCAAATGAACACATACAATCAATGACCAGGCCAAGCAGGACCAGTGGGACTGGTTTACAACCTGAATTAAATCAAAGGTCCCCTCTACGCAATCTGAATCCAATGGAAGAACTCTCCATGCATCAGCGGGATGCATGGATGTTAATGACCTGCCTGCTGAGAGTGTCTGTGTGTCCGTACATACATGCACCTATTTATGTGCATTTGATTAAGTGAGAAATTAAAAATAGTCTACCATTAATTTGAGCCTTGAAGAGCGCAGCAGTTTTGATTAGTTCTGTGTTGTAATCTCTTTGATTAATACTGATTCAAAAGTACACTCTAGCAGAGAAAGTGGAGAGATTTCAGCTGTATGTGTATGTGGCAGAAAATGATGAAAACATGCAGTAAAAGAAAACAAGATAAGATGCATTTATGTGTGTAGGTGTGTAGTCTTTGTGTGTTTGTATTTCCCTGTGTGTCCTTGAATGTGTGAATGGTCTTTTGAATGTTACTGATGATGGATAGTGGAAATGAAGCAATTACCCTCCCAGGTGGTCAAATTTGTATGTTTGTGAACTGCTGTTTTCTTCAATTGGCTTATCACAAGTACAGGTAGCATATCATTTTGCATGAAAAATACTTGAATGTGTTCTCTAATCCTTTTAAGTAATCATCCAAACATCTTATTTTTTGTGTTTGCCAGTCAGGTCACTAATGCATTGGTGAAATTCTCTCTTCTCGCTGTCTCCCATCATACTAAAAAAGATTACTCCAGCAGCCCAAGGCAGGCAACTTGTGATCGTTAGATGGATCTGCAATATCGATCGTATGTAATTTAATTTGCATGAGTGGCATATGAGTCCTGTGCGTTGCTGAGCCTTCCCCTACTTTATGCAATCATAAAAGCTGCACAGAGAAAACAGCCTCCTGAGCCTAACAAAAAAACACAAGTCTTATTTATTCCCTCGAACCTGTCGACATTAATGGAAATCAAAATGGACGCAATGCCACTAATGAGCTATAATTAATTTAATCTCAGGGGAATGATTTATACCACATCCTCCTACTCAGAGATACGCTCTGCCTTCTCTTCCATCTAGTCTTTTCCTTAACAGCTCAAGACATTAATTAGATATTTACTGTGGATTCTATCATATCCTTGACCTGCATGTTAACAGTGAACTAGTATAGCTGCCTGTGAAGTGAGGCATTCTTGATTGAGCCCTCAGGGACTGAATCTGAGTCTGGCCTTGGTTTTGTGACTAATCCAGGTAAACCAGAAAAAGTTGCATGAAATGAGCTGGAAACCAACAGGAGGTTAACTTCCCTGGCTATCTATTGTGTCATGTGTCTGTTGTGTTTTTTTCCCCTGTTATGATTCAGGGGCTTTTCATCCTATTAAGTAATGAGTCAAAAAAAAATCCACAGTCACACATGGAATTCTTGGCGGTTCAAACTCAGCCCAATTCCAAAATTTTAAGAGGACTTGATAATTTAATGTAATTTTTTGAAATGAACTGGTCTTGTTTCTTTGAGTATATATTTAGGAATCAAGCATAATGATAATTTTAAAGTAAAAGTAAAGCAAAGCCTCCACTCAACAAAGCTCTGTAGCTCCTCAATCTGACTTTTATCAGCAACCAAAGCCAGTGCTGATGGGGAGTTGCCCACAGACAAGTTGGAGATTGGCCATGAAGCCTGGTGGTGTTTGATAAGGCAGGATTGTTGGCCTTGGGACCCTAGGCTCAGACCCTCTGATCCACTTCATCTTCTAATAAATCATCCACTGAATCCTTGGCTCCTGTTAATACTTTGGACCGCTCTTTGAGGTGTACTTTTCACTTGAGGTACTGCGAGAACTTGTCAGGGAATTTCCAGCACACAGACATTCACCAACAATCTAAACATGTTGTTGAGGGTTGGACAGCTGCACCGATTAGTCCAATTAATTGGCCAATTATTATTATATTGTCATATGATTTATATAAGAGGTTAATGTTAGAATTAATGTTATAACAAGAAATAAAAAAATGTATTCATAGGCCTAATGGGTAATATTTATCATGAAGGTTAAACGCAATTTGCCATGGAGTTTATTTTGTGGTTGTATATTTTTGTTGCCTATTGTTACAGATTGTTTCTTGCATAAAAGCCAACCTTGTCAGGTCCATTAGTCCTTACAGGGCAAAACGTCATTTCTGAGGCAACGGTTAAGTTTAGGGTGGGCTTTGGAGTTGGGTGTTCAGAGTGAAGGGATGTCAGTGCAGTGTTCAACAAGACAGCAAAAATAGCTGTGAAAACCTGCCCGTTAGTGCGTGTTGATGTGTGTGTAGGTGAGAAGTGGAGACAAATCACCAGACTAACGCCTTAGGAAGTTGTTTGCTCAACTGTTGTGCTTAACACAACAGAGAAAGGAGAGAAATGTAAGGGATGGCGAAATAAGGGCCTGTGTACCTCTTCCCTTCTCATGGAATCCCTCTGTCATTCAGTGGGTATAAGGAGGAGAGTGTTCTGTTTACCTGACAGATTAATGAGGCAAGGGAGCAGAAGTGAGGTTTCAGGCCAACAAGGGGTCATGGCAGGGTCAGCATTCTTATTAACCTTGTCCAGATATACCAATCCAATAAACTGAACAAGGGAGCAGTTTGTTTGTTTGTTTGTTTAGGTTTGTGTTGGAGTGTGCAGGTCCATGTGGGTATCTGCCTGATTTTGTATTCATTTCTACATCCAAGTGTGTGTGAGAGAGAGACAGAGAGATTTGTTGGGCAGAAGCTCTGTAGGTGTCACTGATGAAACTGGATTGGTTCAAGGCAACAGAGCTTTCGAAAGTCTGCATTGCACAGATGATGCATGTAAAATCCTGAAAATATAATTCAGATTCTGGGATGTTTTAAAGAGACAGCAATGCAGACCGAACTGCTAAGTCTGTAGCCCACTAGTTAGTGATATTTTAAAAAAATGTGTTCGGTGTTTATTTTACTGATACACAAAGGAAGTATAAAAAGAACGCCGCAAATCTCCCACTGAGGGAAATCGGTGCCATTGTTTTATTGATTTCCTCTGTCAGAAATGATGAAAGAAATAAAACAAAGTCAGAGATATAAAAGTCTAAGGATGACCTATTAGTATCATAAAATAACTCATAACACATTGATAGACGAACTGACAAGAGAAAAGAAATTGAGACCTTGATAGAACTTGAGTGGCAAGTAGAAGAAGGCAGTTAAAATCAGTTTGAGTACTACACAAAGGCTGTTAGACACTGCAATTAGCAATGTGAACAGAGCAATTCAGACTTCTTAAAAAAAAGGTAATTTACGGAATTCTTAAAAGAGCTCCTTTCAGCCATAACATTTTTACTTGTAGTAACTTTGGTGATATCTCTGGATCACTGACAACTTTTTATTTATATATACTGTATATATATATAAGCAAAAACAAAAAGAAAATCTGCAGCCCAAGGACTTTGGTTTTCATATTTTACAATAAACAGGTGGCAAGGACAGATGAGACGCCGCAATAGAAGTTTAAAAAAATAGGAGAACATTTAAATGAATTTGGCTATGCAGTTAATTTGCATCAGTGGAAATAAATACATGAACATGTTATTGTTTTAACCTTGTGTTCAACCAGGGCATAAATGAAATGTTATAGGATTATCATTAAGAAATGTCTTCTTAGTATTGTTCCAAGGCTGAGTTACAGTGTGGGGGCATAAATGAAATGTCCAGGGCATAAATGAAATGTTATAGGATTACCATTAAGAAATGTCTTCTTAGTATTGTTCCAAGGCTGAGTTACAGTGTGGTTGAAAATCAACGTAAAATTCACAAATGCATATTGGAAAAGTTGCACATATACCTAACAGTGTCTGTGTGCCACAAAGCTGCATAAGAACACTTCCTCTTTCATTAATGAACATAAGAGTTCTTCAGAGCACTACTCCCCACAGCCACTTCATTTACATGTTCACCCGAGGGCTTATTACATTACCATGTAACTAGCAATGATTTATTAACATCGTCATTGTGTTGTCATATTCCCTCTCATACTACATGGACTGTAGGGAAACATGAGCATTTCAGAACCCATTTGATTTGATCTGTACCACTTGCTGCATTTTCCCATTTTAAAAGCAGGAATTTTAAATTTTGGTTGCAACTTGTAGTGCTGAGCTGAGGCAAACAAAACTACCAAATCCCCTAAGAGTGAGACTGATGTCAATAAATGGCAAGAGATCCCTCAAAGTGCACAATATTCAGCAATTATTTTGAGCAAAAACTTCCAAAATTGCTGCCAAGAGTTCACTACAACCTTTTCACACTCAAGGCCGTACTTGATGTCTGTGGCTAGAGGCCACCAGAGGATCTGCATCTCACTGGTTCAAACATCCAGTCATGGTCGTTGCTTCATGTCAGTTTGTCTTTGCCATACCTGGCCTATTCCTCAATCAGCCTCAGTTCAACGTTTCACCATTACAACATCCTCAGGAAAATCCTGCATTGCGGGTGCAGAATAAGAAGACAGATTAGCAGGATCCTCCACAAAATCGAACACTGTAGTCTCTAATTTAGAATGATCCAAAGAGTTTAATACAGTCAGGAACTAATAGTGTCTTTTTGTACAATAAGAAGGTGCAAAAAAGCTGCAGGACCTTCACAGAAATGTATCAGTCAAATATCACATACTTTGCTACGAGCACTAAATTGAAGTTGACACCAGCTTTATGGTAGGAAAAGTTGTTCAGTCCCTTAGGCAAACCCTAAAGGAGGTCTAGTGAATTTGTACATGTATTCAAAACACAGAGCAAAATCTGTACACTCTATTGTCGCACTAAAAGTCAAGATCAACAAAGGTACAGTATCAATAGAGATATACGTATGTTTCTTTGAGTGATGTAATCGCTTTGTTTGGCCTTTTCTGTGTAGATCTGACATCCAGATGCATCTTGGCATGCTGTTTGCAGAAGGGGAAAGACAAGTGAATGAGAAGGATAGGGGTGATTACATGGCAAATTTCCTCTGTTCCCACACTGTGATACGCTGGAGCACAGTGAGAGAGAGATTGATTCAAAACAAAAGAAGAAAAAAAGGGAGGGGAACTGAATGAAGTGGAGGGGAGTGGTAAGCTAAAAGCAAAAGGGGAGATGAAAAGATAGAAATATGAAAGAAAACTCCAGCAAGTGTGATCAAAGAGATACCTCTCATGCCACAACATAAAGGCCTAAATCATGAGATCCAACAGCAACTGAGAGGCAAATAATAAAAAGGACAACTTAATCTAATCCCTTGTCAAGTATGTGTATATGTGTGAGTAACAAGGAGACGAGAAAAGTGTCAAGTCTGGTGGAGAGTTTAATCTCCAAGGGGGAGATTAACCAGTCACACTGAGTTGATCTTATTGTCCAGGATAAGAGGATGAGCCACCACAGCCCTCTGGAGAATTTTACTAACATTCCTGCAGCTCACAGAAATCAATAAGAGGATAGAAGACAGTGTTTATACAATGATTGATTGTGTTGCATTGTATTTGCTGTCTTAAGCATGACTCATAACCATCAGCTGATAGTTGAAAGAAGTTTTTGGTCCATCAGTGTTTTGACTGACACATAAGAAATTAAATATCCAAATTATGTGAAGTCCTTACTCACCCTCCACAAATTCTTTAATCTCATACTACGGGGTGGTTGACTCAGAGGTAAAAAAGGTAAACACTTGTGTTAAAAGGCTTTATAAGCTACATTTTTTTCTGTTTTTGGAGGGGTTTTTTGACAGAAACTAGCTCAGATATTCCCAATGTGGAATTTAATCAGTGTCTTCTTTCAAATGTATGTATACCTTAAAGCCGCAGTTGGTGAAGTTGGACAAATGAGCAAGATAAGCTATATTCTGATAGCATTCAACCTAAAAAAAATCCCATCCCCTCTCTTTATGCCTCACTCCAAGAGATTCAGGCACATCTTTGAAGCTAAATGTTAACGTCATCACGCTAACATACTCACAATGAAAATGTTAACATGTAGATGTCGCACAAATTTCAGGTTAACTGCACTGACTATCTTAAATTAGTGTGTTAGCATCTCCAAACTACAGCTGAAGCTGATGGGAATGTCATTAGTTTTGCAGGTATTTGGCCATGAACCAAAATATTGTACAAATTGAAATTTTGACCTGACAATGATAGCAGAGTGAACATTACTGAAACCTCCAAAGGTATCACAGTTCAACCAGACAGGAACATAACACGTTTGTGCCAAATTATTGTATCAATCCATCTAGTGGATTTTGAGATATTTGTCAGAATTTATGAACACTTTGACCTGCTGGTGGTGAAAAATACAGCAGATAACCAAATAACATTTAGTACAAATAAATTCAGTAGTTGTAGGGATATTTTAGTCTGGAGTAAAGTGACCAACCAACTGAGAAACTGACACTGCTATCAATAGAGCCCCACTGATAGCATGGCTAAAAATGTTAGTCATGCCTAAGATGCCAGGAACAGAAATGTAGGGAAAACAAATTAAATGTGTTGACAGTGAGCATCTTGCATTCTAGCATTTTACAGTGGCTACAATTAGATACATTCAGGATAAATTTCATTATGTCAATGAAAAAAAAAAAAATAAAGGTGAAAGCATGTAAACAGAATATTTCTGTGATGAAAGGCAGCGGTGTTTGATGGCAAAGGTTTTTGCTGTTTGAGGTTAACAATTTTGATGAGACAGTTGAAACATATGTTTTTTTTTTTCTTGGATCAATTTGCATACATTTTCAGGTACTCTGTTGCGAAATGACAAGCAGGGCATTTCACTAACAGTACATTAAAGGAAAGAATAAACACTCTTCATCCTTCTACAGCAACTTGCTGTTGAGACTATGTGAGGAAATTATATACTGCTGCTATTTAAATACTAGTTTGCATGTAATATATCAAATTTCAGCTGATGGTCTTAGTTAAAAGAAAAATAAGCTGACTTTCCGCATTGACATCACCTTTCTGGTCATGATCTGACTTGGACTCTTGAACCATAGTTTTTGGAGCATGTTAACATCTCCAATTTTCCAGGAAATGTCTGCATTTTCTTGGCTGGATTTTAGGCTCTGATTGGCTTCTGCAACGATATGGTGCAGAGTGTTGACACTGTCTTTTGATTGGTTGATGCATGGAGCCACATCTGTTTCATATAGGAAGCCTGAATCCTCTCATTTCACACACCGTTTGAGAGGAATATAGGAAAAATGTGGCACAGTCAAAGAAAGAAAATAGAGCAGACAGTTGGGAGAAGCAAGATGCAGCAGCAACTAAGAAAAAAAAAAGAAAAATCACAGAGGGGGGTTATTTCAGGAAATATTGAAGAAGAGACAAGGCAAAAAGGCAATTTGGGAGAACTGCAATGTTTTTTTTCAGTCTTTAACCCTCTCGTCACCAACAATTTTGCACTCTGCAGGCCTACTGTTAACTCATAGTAATCTGTACTGACAGGGACAGGGCTGACGTTGCGGGTCTGATAGATCCTGGGGGAAATCTCCAGCATACATAAATTTGTTATTTTACGTTTTATCTGCCTCTTGACACAGATTCATTTTATGATCTCTTTCATTATCTGTCTGTCACATGTCAATGTTTATTGCTCCATGAACTCATCCATTCCACACAAATGAAACAGTCCCCCAGACAGCACAAGGTCAGGATTATGATGCAAGAGTTTTATGACCACTGTACATTTATTACTAACATCTGTGACATGGCTCACTGAGCTGTTTTTGGGGAAGAATTTGGATGTTTAATGACGAATAAATTGCATCACTCGTGCAAATTCAAGCTATTTTTGCACTTTTTAACTTACTCTGTGATCTTTTGTCTTTTGTTTATTGGCATCAACCTTCCCTCTAAGGTCCACAGGACCTATGGCCATTCCCAGTGGCCCTGCTGAGTAATTCACCTGTATCAACTTTCGCCACACCATCAGCTGGATCTGAGGTCTGTTGTTCACTGGTGCAGGAGAGGAAGGAGTATCGGGGGCAAGTTCAGCTTGTTTCAATAGGATCTCATTTGCATCATCTGGGAGAAGGGACAGATATTAGACCTGAGATAGTGAAACTCATTAGAGAGGAGCCCAGACCCTCTTGGGATGTGTTCGTGCACACACACACACACACACACACACACACACACACAATATAGATTCTGTTACACCAGAGCCTAATTTATTAATCATAATATTCTAATGACCCCCATCTATACCAGGCTAAATTACCTCATTATACACACACTTGGGTTAGCTTGTGCTGAACAATAGTTAGAGGTGGTTCCCACTATTAATGTGTGGTGACCTTTCTAACTACATTCTAAGAAGCAGTATATGGAGCTCCTGTTGACACCAGGTTTCATTCATTGGAGATATTATCCGATTTCCCTTGAGGTCTTTGAGCTAATTAGAATCAAAATGCACTTCTGTTTGGAGAGACTTCGAGGCTCAAAGTACAGAAAACTCTGAGCCGCACAGCTGGAAAGTAAGTGAACTACAATTAATTAAAACAGCTGCAAAAGCAAACCATCCATGTCACCACATACAGAGCAATAAGTCCATCTTAGCCAAACATCTTCCATTAAAGGAACATTTGAACAAATTTTGAAGTTAAAATTTTGAAATTTGGTCTGTAAATTTAGATTGTTTAGAGCAGATAGCCTGGCTCTTCCAAAGTTCAAAAATATGACAATATATCTTATGAAGTGCATTACCACTGACAATATAGAGTCTGGTGGTAAGTTTAATTTTACAAATTCATCAATGAATAAATAATATAATACTGTATAATAATACAATAGAGTTTAAAACAATTCAGTTTCTGTGATTCCAATTTTTAGCCCCTTCAAGTAAGCTGTAGCACACAGCAAAGTCTTAACAACAGGAGTACAGAACATTCCCTGAAATTCCCCAAAATCTTACCAGATGAAGCCCTGACAATTGAAGCAATGATACTAAATAAAGTGAATGACTGATGGCAAAGTTCCTTAAATAACTGCTAGTTAAGATGTAGCTCTTTTTTTTTACTTTAGAAAGGGAAGATATGGCCAATGCGGGAGATGGATCTTTATGCAAAGACAGATGGCCAGCAGGAGTTGCTCATCCTGCCCACTGTCACACGTCCTTTGTTGAATTACTGCTTGTCTCACATTTCAAGTTTCAATTATGTCTAAGGCAACTGTGCATACTGTCGCCCATACAATTTCTCCATCTGTTTATATTTTCCTGTTGCCAACAGGTCTTCACCAAAACGTCTACGTGCTAAAGGAAAATAAGTAGTGTTAAAACAGTTAATCAACCGAACATAAATAGTTATTTTTAGACTATGGCAAATATCTTGTGGGAAATATCGAGATTTCCAACAGCAGATTGTAGCAGTCCAGAGATATCAGACAGATTAACAGCATCAGAGAGTCAGTTATATGAAGTATTATTGCATGTTGGCCAGGACTTACTGGTATGCATCCTAACACATATTTTATTGTAATGGTGATTCACAGTTAACACACACAAGGAAAACTGAGCGTACAGGGTCACAAACATCCGATCCACAGTGTATTAAACAAAATTGTCATTGGCAGGAAAATCCACCACAGAAATCCGACCGCAGAGGAAGTGCAGTCATAGTCAGCCTTTTTCAGCCAGCGCGTTTATTTACAGCATATTCTCACACCAACTGATAAAATGGGTTGGACGTCCCGGCCATGAAGTAAATCCCATGGTCTTCTGATTCCCATGACGGATAAAAATATATCCACTTTTACCTGAAGGGAGCTGTTTGAGGTATTAATCTTAGTGCGTACAAACACACACTGTACAGACACACAATTTATATCACTGCCACTCCTTTTGTTGTTGGACTCTCTGTCGATTTGCTGTGTTGAAACAGATTCAGGTCTTTGATGTATCATTGTTGTGAGTGCTAACCAAATCACTGCTGTGCATGAAAGGAACCCCCTCGGGTCTCTAAAAGAGACACCAGACTTTTCTTTTACTACCTTTCTCAGAGGCAGATATCCACAGAAGTGTTAAGAGTGAAAAGAGGAAAACATGGCTGCATTTTTAACAGGGCTTTTGTGTTCCTAAGCTCCACTTTTATTTTCCTGTTTTCGAACAAAAGGAATTTCTTTCTTGTCATTTTTTTTTTCTTTTTTAACGATGCCACTTCTTTTTTTCTGCTTAGAGACCCTTTGTTACTAATAGTGTGTGTGAAATGTTTTCTACAGAATTGAAAGAGTGCAAGTATTTTGCACAGAGTGGATTCTTTCACCTTGTTATATTTGGGCTTTCACACCCAACAAAGGGACTGACAAATGGATAGACCCCAGAAGCCTCCTGAAAATGACATGACCAATTTTCCACCTCATTTCAAACCAACAAACTACCACACTGGAGCACTGTCACTGTTAGGTTTTTGAGTGGCACAGTCACAGTCCTATGATCCCAGTAGACATTTTGCTTTGATTGTAGCCCGTTTAACCCTGTTTCCACCCTGTATTTTGCCTCTGTGTCCACCCCTTGCTCTCATCCTCCTTCCACAAGTCAGGACAGGAGATGTGATTGCCAGTGAGTATATTGAATTGTATGGTAATTGTGCTGAGAAAGGGCACACGGTGCAGTTATGATTTTAATAAGACATGGATGAAGAAGGCTGACCTCTCTAACCAGTGGGCTGCAGACATTCATCATCCCTAACACATGCTGGTTGAAATGGGGTGAGGGAGCAAACTGCCCTCTATTGGGAGGAACATAACACTGCAGGTGAGCCAAAGGATTGAGTGGAAGAAGATGGAAAAGAGGAGATGAGAAAAAGAGAGCAAAGACCAAAAAAAAAAAAAGAAGAGCCGATAATAAAGACAGCAGAAAAAGACAGATTGAATAGGGAGCGAAGGAGAGTTGTATTGTAGTGTTCAGCATTAAAGCCCCAATTGTTTGCAGTTTCATTGTAAAGCATGACTGTCTGTTGCAGATAATTGATTTGGCTGTAATTGTACACCATAAGCGTAAACCACATAATCACTGCAGTCACTACCCCTGAGCCCAGCATGTTGTCTGGGAGTGGAGGATATCCTACTGCAGCTATGTAGCTCTTTTCTGTCTGGGGTAGAAATTGAAAAGGAAAAGGAGAGTGATGAATGGACTTGTGACTTATATTCACAGCTCACAGCTATACACCTAAAAGTAGGGATTACCAACAAATCAGTTAATATGGGTAAACAAATTACAGTCTATACTGTGGGTTGTGTTCGATGTTTGCTCTCAGCAGTTTCTCTGTTTTGCTTTTGATACGTGACTTTGATGAAACGGAAATGGATTTCAAAGAGAAAAAATGAGCCTAGAAATTTCTTAACAGCATCCTGCATGAAAGCGTGGTTAGAGAATTTAGAGAAGTTTAAATATAGTGTTTTTAATGTTACAGTGGCAGTTGTATGGTTAAAATGGTTAAACCAATTTCGAAATAAATGTTTAAATGTATGAACAAGTATAGACTTTTTTATACTGACAATGTAAATCTTCACACAGAGGTTAAATACATACAATATATATGTGGTTTCTAACAAAAAGAGGCTCAGTAACTTCTTTAAACAGCTATGCACAATGTTTAGCAAACATGAGACAGACATGTTTGCTAAACAACAGACAAAATATTGGAAAGTCATAAGAGGATTTTCCACAATGTGAACAATACCACAAAGAACCACCAACTGTGCTGCACTACACCTCATTGTACCTGTATAGTTCCCCTGTGTTCAAACAGAATTGTACCTCTACAGTGCTCAATATGTGGCCAGATTCTCACCAATATTCACCTGTGATCAGTCTGTCCCAAAGCTTCTCACTGGGATTTGGAAACATATTCAGTATAGTTCAGAACATTACCATCAGCTTCCCCTCCTGTACCAGAATTGCTATTCAAGCTGTTTTCATCCACAAAGATTTTTAGCTTCCAAAATTGTTCTCCCTCATATTTTTCTACCAGAGCAGATCCTTAAATCTGCACTTTGAAGTGAGGCTAGCGTCTGAAGTGCGAACACATAAGGGGGAGTTGGTGGAGTTTTTAATGCAGGCTTGCCCAAAATATGTTGAAGGAAAACCTTGGATCTTACCCCCAACACCCCTCTCCTCATGCTCATTTTGGGGTCTGTCCAGCCTTGGTTTAATTCTGTGACAACTAAACAACAAACCAAGAGTAGGGTATACATTAAAAAGAGCTTTGTACTAAAGCCTTAGACCCACATTTATTTCCCCTTTGAATTGCCTTTAACTTTTGAGGGTTTTTTTTTTTTAGTTTTTTGTGGGCCACTTCTAGATCCCCAAGTGTGAATTTTTCATGACAGCATGTATGTATGTGGTTGTAGGAGAAAGGTGTTACATCGAGGTTTGACTGTGACAAAGAACACCTGAGGGAGAAGCAGCAGCAGCTTGATCAAACCTAGCACTCTGCAAATCAAATAAGTTTGGAGGATTTTATTTTGCATTCATTGTTTTTTCTGCTTTGTTTGCATCTCCATCAGCTGAGAGAAAATTATTTGCCCGACCTTGGCAATCTCTGCAAGAGAAGCTCCATATTGCAAGAAGGAAAAATAAATTGCTTTTGCCAACACTGTGGTTCTGTATGGATGTGAGAATGAATTTCAGTAGTGTCGTGATTAGTTTCATGTCAGATTGTGAGATGAGCGATACTTACATTTTGGGAAAATATAGCATACATCTGCATGTTATACAGCAGAACCATCCTCTACTATAAAATATTTATGTTACACATTTTCTTTACACCTGATTAAAATGTACAATTAATTCTCAGTCACTGTTTATCACCCCAACACCAAACACTCCTGCTTTCCCTCTGTCTCTATCGCTCCATCTTCCTTACACCAGTTTCTTTTGTCTTTTTTCTGTTCTATTTTTTCCTCATCCCTTTTCAACTTTCTTTTTTCACTCTCTTCACTCATGCCTCCTTCCCTTCATTAGTAGTCTCACTGTCTATTGTATTCACGTTGTATTCCATGGTGTTATTTTTTCCTCTTTCTTTCCTTATGCCGCGTCTATTTTCCTGCTACTCTCTCATCCATTTTAAATCCAACCTTATGTCGGTCTTGTTTCCTTTCCAGTTGCCACCTATTTTTTTGTTTGTTTGTTTGTTTTTGCCTCTCCTTTTCTCTCTTCTGTGTCCTGCACTTTATCTAAATCCACAACTGACACACGTCTGTTCCCTCTCTTGCCTTGCAGAGTGGAGGCAGCAGGCTACCAACGAGTTCTGCAGGTGGACCTGGAGGTGAACGGCCTGATGGTGATTCAGGGAGGAAGGGAAGTGACGTGGCAGGTGGAGTATCCACTCACCCGCACCCTGACCGGTGAAGTTGTGACCCTCATCCGCTTGGCACCACAGGACCTAGGTGGCATTGTGCCACTAGCCATGGTGAGGAGCGTGTGTGTGTGTGTGTGTGTGTGTGTGTGTGTGTGTGTGACAGGGGAGGAGGGGCGGTGGTGCTCTAGAACTTGTTTGTATGCAGACATTTGTGCATCTTTAAGTGTTGAAATAACTTACTGTGGTACTGCACAGTTCATTTTAGATTAGGTTAAAACAAGATTACGCCATAATTAGGTCGAATCCTTGGTTCTGATTGGCTGGATGATGTGTGTTGTTTACAAATACCCGGCAGGTCTCACATAATGTCCTCATAATCCTTCTGAATCAACACACATAACAATATTGCCCCAGTTATAACTCAACCACCTTCATTTTAATACACACTTGGACTGTTTGGGTGCACCGGAGACCAATCAGAAATGCATGAACGGAAAACCTATCCAAACCATACAAGCATAAATTCATTTTGTTGAAAAAAGAAATCTGATCCCATAAGGACAGACAAATTCAGTCTGGCTAGAACCAAGAATAATTAGACTGGATCCAAATGGAGAGAGAGCAAAGCTGCAAAAAGTTAATATATATGTGTTACATATTATATATATATAGATAGATAGATAGTATATATAGCTATGTTATATTTCTTGAACTTGAGAGTGCACACTCCATCCTCATCCATCCTCAAGAATCACATTTTTCTCCAGTAATGATTATGACACAGTGCAGACAGCAACTGCTCAGACTTCAGTGTGAGACACTGACTCACAGACTGTCTGTCAGAAGTACTCAGATTGTAAAGTAAAATTAAAGTACTAAAACCTCACAGTAAAAATATTTCATGTAAAGCCCTGCATCCAAATGTTCAGTAAATGTGAATAATCAGGTAAATGCTTAAAATATTAAAAGTATTCAAAACATAAAAATAATACACTAACATATATTTTGTTATTAGATTATTATTATTACTCATGTCAGGGTCTAAGCAGTATTTTACCATTGTTGTTGATTGAGGTGGAATAAATACATTTTATATAGGAGTAAAATTTGTATATGAAATAATATTCAGAATAATGTTTTTCTCAGAGTCTCCATGCAGATGCAGATAATTCTTTATAGTGTTCTTGAATAAATGTTTTGAGTTATATTCCACTGAGTCTGAGGCATTGCAGCAGGACTCACTTAACCCGATTAGACCAAATATCAGGGCCAGGTCTTGCTTACGAGGAACCTAGTGGACCTGTGAAGCTCTCTGAGAAAATATATATAGTTTAGCTAGGAGGTATTTGGTGTTCTTCCTTTGGCTCAGTTCAAGAACATTGTTTTTGAAATCTATGAATATGAGATTTAAGTGCTGAGTTTCAGCTTACAGAGTGTTTTAAGGTGTTCACATCTTTATTGATGGAACTGTGTAGTACACCTTTTTATACAAAGTTCCCCAATTTTAGAACTAACACCTGGCATTGCTCCTAAACATACAAAGAAAGCAGCTGCAGATTTTTTTTTTTTTTTATAGCCACTAGAAGGCTGTCCTAAATCCAACTGAGCATGTTTTTTCTTGAGAAGCAAAAAGAAGAAAAGAGAAGACCAGAGAAGACACCAGTGTCTTTTGATGTGTAGCAGTCGCATACTTCAGAACTCATTGATGTGAATTTATACACCCTCAAACTGAAGCTGAAACGCTACATCATAGTCATTGTTTCATGTCAAATCCAGAGTGCTGGACTACAGAGTGAACATAATAAAAAAAAAATGTGTTCTAATACTTTCTAACATCCTCACTGTAGTAGCCATAGAAAGCACAGGGAAAAGGATGGGAAAGGAAAATTAAAGAACTGTAAAATATTTACTTTAGATCCTGTGTTTTCAAGGATGAGTTTTGGCCCTTTTGGCAAGAGATTCTTCTACTTGTTAGAGTACAAATACTATCACATCTGTCCAAGGAGTAAAAAAATATGGTGAACAAACACAATGATTCTATTTAAAGACTGTAAGACAAAGTTTGGCCTTGTTAATTGTCAGTAATGTGGTTAATACCACTCGCAGAGTTTACTGAGTTTGGATTTAAATAGTCCAAACATGGATGAATTGGCAAGTGGCCTCAGATTGTAATTGTATTGTGATAATGACTTTGTAAATTGTTTTTCCAAAATGAAAGGGAAACCATCCGGTATGCTGCAAAGAGATAAGAATAGTTTTTAATTTTTCTCGTTGATAAAGGCCATGTGAAAATCAAATGCCTTGGAGCACTTTCATTCCGGCAGTTTGGTGAGGCAACAGTTCGCCATTGATTTATAGTTCCTGAACAGTGCAGTAGAAGAGACTTAATTGTTGTATTTATTAATTTGTAATGCTTTTTATAAAGGTGAACAGGTTTCTTTGTCAGCGTCGAAATTACTTTTTCTTTATCTAAGCAGCAGAAGTGTTGCTTAATGCAACCAAGAAGTTCCACAAGGAAAATTTGATTTACTAAATAGAAAAAAAATGGACACAACTTAAATGCTGATAGTGAATATTATAGCCACCTACAGACATTTTTAACACTTAAGATGGTCACAGTGTAGCAATATCTAAAAACACAGGCAACATTAATGATAATAACATAGGACGAAATGCTGTGCAATAAAAAATACTAAATCCAAAATAAGAGGGATAAAACCATCTAGACAAACTAAATGTAAAATGCTTGTGGAGACCAGATTACATTCCCTGATGCCAAAGGCTCAATTATCTTCATTCTTTCAATGATTTGAACATTGAGTCACTGACCTTGACGCTGCATGGCAGACAACTCTATTTGCTTACTGGGACTCAGAAAAACAGCTGTGAATTTGAATAATGCTCACTGAACATCTCATAATCACAAGAGAGAATGGTCTCAGTCGCATTCCTAATGGTGGATGAGACTGATCAAATGATAGTGGAAATAAACAGGTTTTAGGCTGAATATCAAAGTGTAAGTAGAGCATGCCTTTCTGATCACAAGAGAGTAATTGTTCAAAGTTAAACGATCAAGCAGAAGAATATATATATATATATCTCTGTGTGTGTATATATATAAAGATGAACAACATAACAGAAAAGAATCATTAAAAAAACCATCAGATGTTGCACAATTTATATTTAAATTTTGTTTGGCCAACTTGTCTGTTAGAGTAACATAATTTTACTTTGTTACTTGCAGGGTTAAAGTTACTTAAATCGTACACTGCAGCAATCTTCACACATTAGCCTATTTTATATATAGCGTTCTAAAGAAGAAGACATTTCTATAGTACAGTACAGTATCCATCTCTAATGGAGATGTGAGTAATGCTGATCATTCATGCAATGACATTTTCACTGCAGCACATGTCAGTTGGGTGATTCAAACAATTCACAACAACCTCTGAATACACCATTGTACAAAGTGTTAGATGTATTGATATGATTTCTTGTTGGAATTTAAGCTACCTTAATGTCCCTCTGAAAGCGAGTATGTTTTAAAAGCCGATAAGTCAACAAATAGTTTAATTAAACTGTATGTTTGCAGTTGACATCAACCTCCACCTCCACTTTTTTCAGCCGCACTAGTAGGTAGACACGTGGCACTCCACAGTGTTCGTCTGTGTACAGAATGTCAGACACCTCTGTTTGAGAAACTCTTGTCTCGCTCTGGTGGCTTCTGGCCTAAACTCCTACAGAGAAGCATGCATTTACACACACTCCTACAGTCTGCCAAACATGAAATACAGGACTCCTAGCTGTCTTGATTTGACAATTGCTGTAAGCTGAAAACATCATGATGACTGACTGAAACTGTGACAAGTATGCTAATTGCTAATTGCGCCACTGGAGAAAGGTTGGAGGTAATAAGATCTTAAGAGGGGAGGAAAAAGAAGTACAAAAATCGAGCACTGAAGAAGACAGCTTTAGAAAAAGAAAAAAAGATGATGACGTTTGGTCATTCTACAAGTAAAATGCCAAATAAGTTGTTATCAGGGGTTTAATTTTTGAATTTTCATTTTCCTAATGAACTTAGTCATTGCATAACAACAAGAAAGATTAGCACTAGGAAGATATTCTTCCTGCACCGATGGACAGGGCTCATCATTTCAGAACAGGTCCTTTTCAGGATAATAAAACAGAACAATTTATAGCCCAGTCAGTGACTCAGGATATTTTGTCTTTTGTGTCTAGACTGGATATTTTAGAATGCTAGATCAATGCCACATAGGCTGCGGAAAACATTTGTTTTAACATTCGGTTTAAATTTTAATTTTTAGTATTTTGGCTTTGGGAGGAGATAATTACACTTGTTCTCAAAGCATTTTCCCTTGCTTTGGGAATATTTAATGCATCATTATCTTCAAACAGAGCAGAGAGATTGTCTCACCAATATCATGAAATAACATGTTGTACTGGGAAATTATTAAGAGTAAATTATTTTGTTTCAGAAACAGACTGACATAAATTCATTAAAGGGGAGAGCATTTGCAGACTCAATAACAGATTCTGTGGTATGTTCAGCCAAAGAATGCTTTTACCCTCTTTTACCCTCAGTGATTTAGCTTATAATATACTCTTTTATTTTTAATTTTTTTTAAATGAATAGAATTCTCAAAAGTGTTAGCAAGAAATCAGTGAACCAGAACCAACAAGGTGGACAAAATGAGAGACACTGAAAGTGTTTCAGTAACAAGCTTGAAAGGCAGTACATTCAGAGAATATGCCAAATGAGACTGCGCTACTTTTACTGCATCTTCCATTGCATTTTTGATCGTACTATTGGCGAGCTGTGTCTCTCTCTTCGCTCGTTAGAAGGGACCAGAGCCAATGTGGCCCCCACAGCTCTTTACTGTACAACCCTAATGCTATCATTAGCATTTTACGCACAGTTGCTTAAATTCAGTTAATTTCAACCTTAGTAACATTAACTTTGTTCTCACAATCCCATAGCATTATAATCAAAGCCATTAATGGGGAGCTCAACATTAGCTTGTTTTCTGGTCAAGGGTGAGTGCCTTTGTCTAGAATAATTAGGGTTGGGTAAAATGCAACTTTCTCCATATTGGCTCTATACCAGCATTTGACAGATAGTGACAGACTGAGACAACAAGGACAACAGAATTAGCAAGACGTTGTGTCCTCTGCAGGAAGGGGAATGGATAAGTCAAAGAAAAAGCAGTCCTCATATCTGTAATTTACACACAGTGCTATCGCAGCATCAGGACCAGCCAGCGGTATTCAAGCAGGCTGTCATCAGTCACACTGTCATGCTGTCAGGAACTGTATTTGGAAATGGCCTGGCAGAGCACTAATAGGCTGTGCAGTGAGCCTATCCACCAGCATGCCAAGTGTCCTCGAGGCAGCATTAGCCATCTGCATGGGCTATGTTCCTTATAGCTTAATTAAGTCCTTGTGTGTGTGTGTGTGTGTGTGTGTGTATGTGTGTATGTATATATATTCACACCTTTAATTTACTTTTCTATCTTTCTCCTGTGCATTTTGACATTAATTCCTCCATTTGCTCTTACCCCTGTGGCTTCAGTCTACATGAAACTGCTACTTTATCGGATTTAGAAAGCTGCACATACCCCTGATTCCTATTTTATAAATCTCAATCTCTGTGGAATCCATGAATGGACATAGAACTGTCCTTATTCATAACCTTGGCATATTGAGACTTGTACTCCCTCCACCACTAATTAGACCTGTCAATAAGAAGAAAAGCAAAAGTAGCAAAAGTGCAATTTAACCAATTGTATTGATAATAATTAAATGTCAGAAGGATGATAAAAGGTTTATCTATATATCTCATATTGAAAAAGCTCTGCAAAGAGCTTCAAAAGTCAAAATCATATTAAAAGATCATTAGCAGAGACTTCACTGTAAATAAAAGAATGGTCAAATTATAAATGTGCCTCTGTGTGACATTTTAGAGAAAGCTTTGTAAAATGTGAAATAATATCACAATAAGTGACATTGCAAACAGCCTGAAAAAACACCCACAACTATCTCTCAAATACCAATTGTACACCTAGTCTGGTGTAGTGTTTGGCGGTCACATACTTACTTCACATTTTTTCTTTATAAATACCAGTTTGAGTGTGTGGGGAAAGTCGAATGCATGGTTTTTGTGCTACACATCATTTTATTGGAAACCAATTTGTGTTTCTTCATATTTCATATTTTCTTTATTATTAACCCAAGGTGACATTTTCAAAAAACATCAAAACCTCAGACTGGAGAAGCTGAGATAACCTAATAAAAATTACTGAATTGATTAACTAATTATTAAAGTACTTAACTTTCTGCTGATCAACGAGTCAATGAACAATCAATAAAATAAATGCAGAAACCGCATTTTTAAACCTACATTGAACTCGACATTTTAACCACATTTTATGTTGGTATGGAAAATTAGTTCACAAATACAGAGCAGCACTGTAAGTAATTGAGTCTTAATCTCAACTCTAACTCCTTAGGTGCCAAATTCTCCCTTACCAGCTAGCTGCCATCTTTATCTATCATCCAAAACAATAGAGAGCTTATGGGAACTGGTCAGGTGATAATTCGCCAAAATAAACTGCTTTAATGTGTGCCAGAATCCAGAAAATATATGCTCATCTATCCTGCTTTGCTGCAGTGGGATTGCATTAATGCTCATGTTATCAAACTATGTCGCAAATTCCCATGATGCAAGATGTATTTGGTCTAACAGCACAAGATAAGTACATCATAAAATAAAAAGCATGTCAGCAGGCTACTCCTGTGACTCTAGATTATACCCGCAAAAATCACAATCCAATATATTGCTTGAGCTGGCCTGCATACAGACAAGAACCTTTCCCCTTTTGTTGAAAATCTTTGGCCAAGCTCCCTCTAAGCCATTTTGATAACCCTTATTTGCTCCACTACTCTGTGGTTGGGTAAAGAGTTGCAGCGTGAATGTTCATAACTGTGAGCATGAGGCAGTGTTGAGGAGGAAAAGCAAACACTGCCTGGATGAATAACACACACACTGTATACATCTCCTCTATATCGTACACGCATGCACACAAACTTTATTTCACTCCTGCCACCAAATATCACTCTCTTCCCTCTCTCAGCAAGATTCTATGTATGTCAGTCAGGCTTTACTTTGAAGCTAAGCCTGAACATTCTGTAATTTGTTGTTGTTTGGATATTTTTTGCTGGCTCGCCTCCCCCGACTCTTTCCCTACTTTGTCAGTCTGGCTTGAGAGTCTTTTATTCAGCCAGCAAGGGCCAGGGTCCAGCACAGTGCTTCAGCAGGCTTATTCTAATCACATGGTCTCCAGACAGGAGAGGGGTCCTCAGAATATGGACAGGCTTTGTCAGGGGCAGCCGATTTACCACCGCTGACTTTGGCATTTCCTCGCCTGATTTTAAAGAGTGTGAAAGTATGAGGAGGGGAAAAACAACCAAGGCTTAATATTTAATCTCGCTAAAAGTACTCAAAGCTCACAGTTCACAATAACAAAATCCAACAGATTGTCAGGCCAGCAAGTTATGTAATAAATCAATATCTAATTAATGAAGAGAGTATAAATCTCTGCAAGTCCTGAGTTAATAATCAGTAATGGTATTTTATACTCCTGGTCATGGCACAATGCCCCCATCTGCCCCCAACTCTTTATTTGCTAATACTGCAGTTATAGTTGCTTTGGCAACTGTGTTTAATCAGTGGAGACACATGAGCTTCAACTATCATGTTTTTTTTTTTTCTGAGTATGCAGCATAGGTGAAAAGAGACAACATGATCTGAGTAAATGATTCTGTAAATAAGGTACAAAGCTTTGTTCATCTCTCTGAATCAAAATTTTTCTCAAACCTGGTAATTAAAAAAGTTTCAGCAGCTGCACCTGAAATGACTGACATCTTCCTCACGCGTGCACAAAAAATGTAATTTTCCATCTTTTTGCCTGTTCTTTCACATCCCTTGTCATTTCAGTTATTAGCGTGTCTCTGTGTCATCTCTCTGACTTCGACATCACAGTGCAGAATAACTTGGCTCCTGCACCTTTTTCCAAAGCTAAAACCATTAAAAAAAAACTCTGTGAACACGGTTATCCCCTGCTGTTGTATCACTATTTGTAACAAAAAAACAACAACAACAACAAAAGAAAAAATGTGTTGATTCCTCCTTCCCTTGCTTTCATTTCATCTCCCGCTGTAGGCTGTGAGCTGTTTGGACATTGGCAAGGGAAGACTATAGAGGTGCTTGACGGAAAAGACTTTGATTGATAATTGATATGAAGTGAATAGCTGAGAGTGCTGCAGTGGCAATATAAATTGTACTCACAAGCGCTGTAGGCCAACACATTACAGGACCTGTGAGCTTACTGTCAATCTCAGCCAGTTAGTGAGAAGTTGAGCTGTGGTCCTTTGTAAGTCAGAGGCATCTGTTCAGTCAATGAATAATGAATTGCTGGCCATTGTTAAGCAGCACTGAGGGCCCTGATCTAAGCTAAACATATCTTAGATGTCTCCATCCCCTCCTCCTGTTTTCTCTTTGAATACGTATATGTCATTATTCATTAGTCTACTCTGAATTTACAGTATACCTTCTATGGTACAGGCTGCACTGCAGCAATGCGGGGCACAAGGTTATGTGCTTATTCGTAATGACAACATAATGATGTTAAAACCACCAGCCAGCTAAGGACATCCTGTGTGAGATTTGTATATTGTCCCCATGTCCAGACACTTAATTGCCTCCCACAGCCCAAAGTAAAGCAGTTCAGGTTAACTGGTGACTTTAAGGGTGCTTTCACGTCTGTATTTTGGCTCATTTGGCCCACACCAAGGAAAGATACACTATGTAGACCAAAGTATATGGAAGGACCTATTTATTACTGAATTTAAGTGGGGTATGGGACTGTTTTTCAGGAATTGGGCCTCTCAATCTCATTGAAGGGAAATCTTATTGCTTCAGTATAACAAGACATTTTGGACAATGCTATGCTTCCAACTTTGTATCAACAGTTTGGGGAAGGCAATTTTCTATTCCAGCATGACTGTGTCCCAGTGCACACAGCAAGGCCCATGAAGACATGTTTGGATGAGTTTGGTGTGGAAGAACTTGACTGGCCCACACAGAGCTCTGACTTTAACCCCATCCAACACCTTTGGGATGAGCTGGAACAGAGATTGTGAGCCAGGCCTTTCTGTTCTGACCTTACAAATGCTCTACTATGAATAGGCTTCCATTCTTTCCAGAAGAATGAAAGCTGTTAGAGCTGCAATGCTGTCAATGTATTTAGAATGCAATGTAATGAAAGTCCCTGTTGGTGTAATGATCAGGTGCATATAACATATGTTGTTGTTGTCTAGGTCTTATCCACTTTGTGTTTACATTGGCTTTTTGAAAAAGGAACAAGGGCTGAAATACTTGTGACAAGTAGACATAAAATAAATAAATAAAAACGTAAATAAATAAGTAAAATACAATAAAAGGAAACATTATATACATTATGGAAACAGTATGAACATGTACAGGAAACAGTGTGTACATGTGCACTGAAACAGTATATACATGTGCAATATCAGACCAGATGTCCAATATCAGTGTGTACTGTAGGAGATATGATGGGAGCTACTGGTTTAAAAGTCCTGGATGAGGGATAGGAACTGTTTGTAAGTCTAGTAGTCACGTCTGCCGGACAGCAGCAGTGTGAAGAGTCTGCGATCTTTGATGATCTTTTAAGTTTGACTGACTGCTTCACACCAGTCAAAAAAAGAGACAAAAAAGTACAATAAATGGGTGCCAGAGTTTGTTCAAACAGATTAGGTGTGAAAGCACCCTCAGTTTCCCAGCATAGTCCAAAGTAATGCAGGTGAGATTGACTGATGTCAGAAAATTGCCTGTACATGTAAATTACAAGTAGGCCTGAGAAGAAGTGTCAAGTATTCTGACAAGGGTAATATTAGGCACAATTTCATGCAGGCTGATGGGAATATATGGACACTGAATCTTAGGCAGTCTCATCTGAGCTGTATCTGTAAACTGAGTGTCAGGTACCACTGACTGGCTGATCATATTTTTTGTATTCTTATGTACACCACTGAAGGACGTGCACTGAAATTTCATTGTAGCAGTTGCTGCTTAATGACAATAAAGGCATTATCATCTATGTCATTATCATTACCATCTCTGTCTATCTTATGTGTAACAATTTTTCCTGATATGTGTTTGTGGATGAATTCAGAACAAGGATGTCTTCAACCCACTGTGCGTGACCCCCATAGATTAAATTAATGGATGTGTGATGCTTTGGGATGGCTCTCATAATTACAGGATTTCAGGCTTTCAAACTGGGAGACAAATCCAAAAGTGATTTCAAACATCCTCCTTGGCCACAGTCACCAAATCTCAGGAACATATGGCTCAGACTCCTTTACTTTTGATGCTCTAACATCAGTGTCTGTCCTTGAGCTTGCAGACTTTCACATCCAGTAACTATCCTCTAAACAGTGCTTCTGTAGGGTGTCTACTACCTTCCACACATCATTCATCCACAACCATATCAGCCTCCACACACTACACCCTTGTACCCCAGCTGCACAGAAGCATAATGGCCTTTTATCGATTCTTCCTTCTCTCGTCATCTTTCTTCTTTTTTCTTGCTTTCTCTTCTGCACTGCAATGAGAGGTTGTTAAGATAAGCTTCTGTGTGAGGAGAGAGTCATGCCTTGTTTTTTTTTTTTTGTTTTTGTTTTTTTTTAACAGGGCAGCAAGGGGGTGTTTGTGTTTGTGAGTGCATGCCGAAGTTAATACATGTGCACAAGCATATGAAACGTGTGCATGTGGGCTATGATAATATAGAGGCCACATTTAGACATTAGTGTTCATCTGCTGTTGTGTACAAATAGGCCGATGAATAGGACATGTATTTCAGCCCCTCATAACGCCATGAGGGTATTAGGCAGCCAGGCGATTCTCAGCTAGAAGTAGGCAGATTTCATGGAAAACGATGTTTTTTTTTGTGCCTAATGCGTCACTCCAACTGTCTTCCTAAATATCACTTAATTCCAGTCGAGAGATCGTGTGTTTGTGGCCACATGTATTATTTCTGATCTCGATATTCAGTTCTCGATGGCGCAAACAGTCTCCAATACATGTTGAAGCTCATTAGGACTTCCCTTTTCACAGTGTTGTTCCAGTGTTAATGGCTCATTAAATCGAATCAGATACTTCATCATATGGAGAAGCAAAGATCACACATGTAACACTTTTTACTTTTTTATAGGTGCTTATTTGTCACCAGAGACTTTACATTCTGTCTTACGATATTTAAGAGCGAAGATGTTCATTGTTCAGCAAGAAGCACGGAGTTGATGAGTTGATGTGAAGGCCTCAGATGGTGACTGTTGGCTTTATAGCAAACAACATACAGTGCATATTAACTTCAAAACATCTTGCATATGCCCATAAGTTCAAACGATATCATCATGTAACTTGAAATGCATTAGAAGCCTGATGATTTTGCCTCAACTTTGTACAAAAGAGCACTAAATCCCTCACCTTTACCGAAACATGTAATAACATGTAACATGCAATTTCTCCACAGATTTTGTATCCCCTGTGACAGGCCAAACGAATTCACAGATGCTGTGAGATAGATTTGTGAGAAAATGCGACAGTTACTCACCTATAAAACGTGAAAATTTATGCTCAACAAAAATGCAACACTTTTGTTCCCATTTTTAACAAGTTGTATAAATAGATTAAAGACATTTTTTTGGTGAGCGCATCTCTTTCCTCCATCCATTGTCTCCATCCGCCTGCCAGGTGGGGCAAGATGCTGACTGGGCTGGTCACAACAAAAGGGCACTCCAAAATGTGCAGGTTTATTTTGAAAAATGACATATTTTAGGCCCTGAATCACAGACATCCGTAAATAGCATAACCAGCAGTCCAGCATAACTGTTGTTACAGATGTGCATGTTTTTGGTCACAGATACTCCAAAGAACAAGGGATGGGGTACATAAGAAAACCAGTGAGTATCTGGTGTGAAGGCCATTTGCCTCATGCACTGTGAGTCTTCTCACAGGTGATGCTTTTCATGCTGCAACATGAGGCAATGGCAGCAGATCAATGACATGACAACGGTTCTCAGGATCTCTTCACAGTATCTCTGTCGATTCATGTTGCCATCAAAAATGCAGTTGTACTCATTGTCCATAGCTTATGCCATCTGCCCAGTGAAGTGTAAGCTGGAACTCATTCATGAAGAGAACACTTCTCCAAGAAGTCAGATGCCAAAGAAGATGAGTATTCACAATGGCCACGATAACATCTTCAGTCAGATCAAGAGACTGGCGAGGATAATGAGCACACAGATGAGTTTTCCTGAGACGGTGTCTGACAGTTTGTGCAGAAATTCTTTGGTTGAGCAAACTAAATGTTGCATCAGCTGTCCAGGTGGCAGGTGAAGAAGTTGGATTCAGACGTCCTGGGCTGGTGTAGTTATACATGGCCTGCGGTTGAAAAAATTGGTTGGATGTACAAATGGTGGAGATGTCTGTGATGGGAATTAAAATATGGGAAAATATGTTAGTGAAATTCAGTTTACAACAGCTTTGTTGGATATTCCTTCCAGCATGTCAATTCCACCCTCCCTAAAAGCAGCCTTTTTTTGGAGGGGGGGGGGGATTATGAGCAGTTCAAACCACACCTGTGCAATAATCATGTTTAATGTTTAATCAGCATCATGATATTCCACACCTGTTAGGTGGATGAACTATCTTGGCAAAGGAGAAATGCTTGTTAACACAGATTTGTGCTTAAAACAGATTTTTGTGTGAATAAAAATAAAAGTACGAAAGAAGTTTAAGACTAAGGCAACAATGGCACGTGCCCTTATTTTTTAACCTTATTTCAATTCATTGGCAAAGAAATGGGATATATGTGCTTTTATTTTATTTAGAGTTTTATTGTTATTGCTTTTGCCTTTACCTTCATCAGTGTAGACTATTGACAATCTGGATGAAATAATTTCCAAAGAGGTGCCAGAGAGAGCTGTCAGAACAGAAAAATGTTATGTGTGAGGGAAAAAGAAACAAAGCAAAAGAGAACTTGTTTTAATTGGAGAGGACTTCCTTAATCTATTGTTGAGCCTTAGATTATTTTATTCCCAAAAGGAGTATGAGGGTGAAGAAACAAAGCAAATGTAGTTGCACCGCTTTTGATGAACAAAGGGCTGTCTGGAGATCAGTTTTCCTTTGCCTTTCAAAGGTTTAGGCCTCTTAGTAGCCCTTTATTGAAGCTAAGCTGTGATGAGCAGGATTCAGTGTTGTACAAGCAACACACTGGGTTCTCAAGGATTACCAGACATTGTCTTAATTGATCTCATTATCTTTTCCCTGCGCCTTTATAAGACCTTCCACTCTCAAGTGTATCATGTAATATCTTTTGAATGTCTGCAATTTAACATAAAGTATTATTGTCTACAGATTTTTTTTTTTCCATTTGAGATGAGTTCTAGGGAAAATATGTAAAAGACTAAATGACAGTAGTGTGATACAGAGGGTCAACAGTTGCAGAAGATGTGGCCTTCAAAGTAAATGGTATATGAATCGAATTTTTGAGCAAAATGTTGTAAGATTAGTGGGAATGAGCTACTTTTTGAATACATTCTCCAAATGAGTAGCAATAGGAATTCTACTGGAAAAACGTATCTGTAGGGAACTAATCTCACCCCAAGAACATACATGAACGTCATGTTTTAGCACATACGGTAAGGTAGAGGTGGAAGTTGGGAGAGAGCTGTGACAGCAAATGACCTTGGTAAGAAGGTACTAGCAGCATAATCATGAGAAGTGTTATAAAGGATGCTGGCTACATAATCAAATATTATTGGATTTTACTAGTCAGGTAATGGCCAAGGAGCTGATGGTGATATATATAACAAGTGTGTAGATTGTAAATAGCGCATCTACTTTCCCTTCATTCAAGGAACTGTTCTAAGCTAGGCTAAACAAATCTGAATTTTAAGCTCCTCATTCATGTCATCACCCTAAAAAGTTAGTTGTACCAGCCTATTGCAGATATACTGATAATAATGCATTCAACAAATAGATTAATTTTAGTAGAAGCATGCCAAAGATAGGCATTAGAGATTAGTTAGAAAAGAGATTAGAGACTGTCATCCCAAGAAAAACCATAGCATCAGTCATTTCAACAAATGCCCAAGGACGACATATGTTGTAAGTCATCTAGCAGCTGTTATGAATTGAAGTATGACTCTTGCCTGTCTGGAGCACAGGAGGAAGTCAGGGCACGTTATTCTCAATTCTCAGTCTCAAACTAACTTTGAACACTGGTTTCTTTACACCATTATAGTCTTTTCAGCAATGAATGTGTTGATTAAAAAAGAAAAAAGAAAGATATCTGTCTGAAATATAATCTGATTTATTACTGATATTGTTATCAATTTCAAAAATTCGGAATTGGTAATACTGGTTGTTAGTCGAGTGGCACGGTGGTGCAGAGGTTAGCACTGTCACCTCATAGCAAGAGGGTTCCAGGTTCGAATCCCGGTCTGGGCCCTTCTATGTGGAGTTTGCATGTGTGGGTTTTCTCCGGGTACTCCGGCTTCCTCCCACAATACCAAAAACATGCACATTAGGTCAATTGGCTACTCTACATTGCCCCTAGGTGTGAGTTTGAGAGTGTGTGGTTGTCTGTCTTTGTGTGTTGGCCCTGCGATTGACTGGTGACCAGTCCAGGGTGTACCCTGCCTCTCGCCCGTAGTCAGCTGGGATAGACTCCAGCTCCCCCGCGACTCTGATGGGTAAGCGGTATAGAAAATGGATGGGTGGATGGATGGTTGTTAGTCCTAGTAGTTCCTGTGTTGTTAGCCCTGACACTTACATGACTGTTTGATTTCCCTTGCAGGACACTGAGATCCTCAACACGGCTGTCCTCACTGGGCGAACAGTCGCTGTGCCAGTAAAGGTCGTCACTGTAGGAATAGACGGAGCAGTCTCTGATGTAACAGAGTCAGTGGAGTGCAAGTCAACAGATCAACAGGTTATCAAGGTCAGTGTCGTGTTGTGAGCACCTGCCTTTTGTATTACCTCTTCCCAGTTTGTCTTTATTGTCAAATATTTCACGGTCAGCTCTCTAGTGGTACATAAGTCGATAAGCTGAATGAACCAAAGGTACTGTAGTTGCAATGTAGAAGTGGTTTCTGCTGATTAGTCTAAAAGCAGGTGCAGAAGTCTTTTTTTTATGCTGCTGTTAAATGGCATGGCAGAAATAGAGAGCTTCGTCTCAAGTTACAGATCGATCAGAATTCTTAAAAAAAAAGAGAAAGAAATAAAAAATTAAGAAATCAGCAACTATTAGCAGTCATCTAGGGAAATGCTGTCTTGATTGAATATGCTGCTGAAAGAGAGCCTTTTTCACCATAGCTGGGCTTAAATCTGCTGTAACGATTTAGCCATAACCGAGTCACAGGACACCAAGAAAAAAGATAAATAAGTTGACAGCTTGTATCTTAGAAAATGTCTTACAGGTGAAGAAAAAAGAGTGAAGGATTGAAAATATCAGCAAAGCATAGAAAGTGGGAGATGAATAAAAAAATAAAGACATTTTTAAAAGAGACTCTCTACTAGTCTGTGCTTGTTTTTGATCATCATGTAGCCTGACATTCATTCTTCCTCCATGGAGGAGCCAAAATTCAAGAAGAAAGTAGTTCAGATTCATATTAGGCAAATTTGCTGTTTAATCCTACTGGCAATGATATGCCCTTCAAGCAGCAATAATTGTAGTTACCCTCTGCTCATTTAACTACAAGATAATGTTAAAATATGTTGCTGCAGTGCATATACAGTATCTTATAAAAAACGTGAATGTGATCATTTGCTGTGGTAAAAAGGTTTCCATTTAAATGTTAACTGAATGCATCAACAATGACAAGTCTTCTCAACAGCCTCTGTTTGCAACTTCATTACCACCTGCCAATAATGTAATATGACAAAACATAAAGGTGACAAAATGATTGATTTTCTATCTTGAGCAAGTTTCAGAACTCGATAAGTTGATTTTGAATTAATCCTTGAGGAAATGCTACACAGGATTTGTTGTTAATCTAAAACCCATAAAATGTAAAATAAAAGGTATTGGGTAAAGATTGAAATACTTATTCTGGCATCATTTAATATCTGCCCTTCATCATGTCCTCATCCTATTATGCAAAAGGAGAAGCGAGTAAAAAAATAATTAAGTGAGAGAAGTGAGAAAAAATAAACTGTTTGTTCTCAATTCTCGGTATGTGTGAGAGAAAATGTGTGTCTGTGTTATATTGAGGAGCTGATTTCTGTGTACATGCATATCAGAGAGAAGAGAAGAGGCTGATATCTCAAAGGGTTTAATTATCCAGTGAAGTAGTACCACACATTGTGACGCTGACCTCGGTAGCGCATTCCCCTGCCCACCCATCTAGTCTGGGAACAGTAAGCGCTACCCCTCCTCTCTCCACCCTATTTTCAAAGGAAACTCAAAATAAAACACTTTTTGATCAGAAAGCATCACCATCTTGCCTCAGTGGTTCACTGGAATTTTAGAGGGTTAAGTCCTTCACACAGCATGGATCATGGTGAGCTTAAAATTATCCCATGCCATGAAACTGTAAATACCATAATGGTGATTTTCTTAATTTTGCAACACTGCTACAAATTGCTAAATTGCTAAAGATCAATTATAAAAATATGATTGTTCTGTCATTTTAATAAGTAAAAACAAAAAAAGAAAAAGAATGATTTAGAAAAATTAAAAGCCTGAAAATTGTCAGGCTATTGTAATGACATGCATTGCACTGCATTCATGTTGCCTCTGATATCAAGTGGAAAATCAAACACTCAGAATAAGAATAATTTGATTATATCCCTTTGATCATATACCTTGATCCACCATTCTTAAATGCAGGAAGAACAGCAAGTTTGAAAATCCTCCCTGTTAGTAAATGCAGAGCAATGCAACAATAAAATACAATACAGCTGCTGTCAGTGCCAGTTGCCTTCTCTATCATCTCTATCATAAGATATACAATACTGTACAGTAACAAGTGAAGTCTGGCATTAGCACAGCTCAGTGTGAACTTGCTGCTTTTGATTGGTTTCCAAGACACATCTGTACTTACTTTTAATTTAGCAAAACTAAGATTATCAGAATATTTTCTAATTAAATATTGTTCAATTAAATAACTAAATAAATAAGTGAAACAATAAAAAAGGGACAGAAAAAATGGAATGAACATATGTTTATCAAATATAAAACCTACCTTGAAAGCTAGGTATTAAAACATATCCTCCTTCAGGTCTTTATCTCTGAAATGTTAATATAAAGTGAGACAAATCTTAATATGAACCTTAACCAACAGAATCAAAATGAGCAAGTGTTTTGATCTTCTGCTTTACCTTGAGCTGTACTTAACAATTTCTTTTTTTATCACAATTATGTAGAGCCCTAAGGTGCACCCAATAAACCAATGAACAAACACTAAAACAGCATTTAGAGTTTTAGAATCAGATTCAGAATCAGAATTGTCTTTATTGCCATGTAAGTGAAGAGGTTTCACATTACTCGGAATTTGTCTTTGATTGGTGCATACATAAGACGTAAGAACGAGTAACATATAATAGTAGAATAAAATAAAATAAGATAAAGTAGAATAAGACAAAACAAAATAAAATAAGATAAGTAAAATAAATATGGTTCTAGAGGTAGTACAAACGTGAGGTAGTACAGAGTGGAAGTAGTGCAAGTAGGTGAGGTAAACAGTGCAAATGGTCAGCAGGTGGATCATGACATGAGCAGTGACCTTACTGAAGTAGCTAAAGTGCAGAGCAGTATTTTAATCAATTGGTGTTCAACAGTCCAACAGCAGAGGGGAAAAAGCTGTTCTTACGGCGTGAGGTTTTGGTCCGAATGGACCGTAACCTCCTGTCTGAAGGGAGTTTCTCAAAGAGTCCATGTCCAGGGTGAGAAGGGTCAGCTATGATCCGACCTGCATGCCTCAGAGTCCTGGAGATGTACAGGTCTTGGAGAGAGGGAAAGCTGCAGCCGATCACCTTCTCAGCAGAGCACACAGCACACTGCAGTCTGTGCTTGTCCCTGGCAGTGGCCCCAGTTTTCCACACAGTGATGGAGGAGGTGAGGATGGACTCAATGATGGCTGTGTAGAACTGAACCATCATCTTGACTGGCACCTTGAGTTTTCTCAGCTGCCACAGGAAGAAAATCCTCTGCTGTGTCCTTTTGATAAGGGAACTGTTGGTCAGTTCCCATTTAAGGTCCCGGGTGATGGTGGTACCCAGGAAGTGGAAGGAGTCCACCATGGAGATGGGGGTGTCTGTCAGGGTCAGGGGGAGCGATGGAGCTGGCACTTTCCGAAAGTCGATGATCATCTCCACTGTCTTCTGGGCGTTCAGCTCCAGGTTGTTGTTGCCGCACCAGGACAGCAGACGGTCCACCTCCCTCCTGTAGGCAGCCTCATCCCTGTCTGAGATGAGTCCGGAGAGGGTGGTGTCATCTGCAAACTTGATCAGCTTGACAGACTGTTGGCCGGAGGTGCAACAGTTGGTGTAGAGGGAGAAGAGCAGAGGGGAAAGTACACACCCTTGGGGGGTACCGGCGCTGATGGTCCGGCTATCCGAGACATTCTTCCCCAGCCTCACATGCTGTTTCCCGTCTGTCATTGAGTCTTTATATGTTAGATGGATTGAAATTGTATATATTTGCCACTCTAAGCTTGAATCCTCATGTCCAGTACCCTGATTTTCAGTTAAGTAAGAAATTATCACACTAAAATAAATTTTTAGTGAATTTAAGAAATCTTCACATCCTGCAGAAGGGGGCCACAGCCACAGTCCCAGTACGGTACAATGCAACTGTCATACACATATGCCACATTCTGAATTGGATTCTGCAGTGTGCTTATCTGTGTTTGTGAGTGTCACTCTGGATACATTTTAAGCCGGCATGTTTAGCAACACAATGGATTTTTTTTCCTTTGAGAAGTGACATTGATTTGTGCGTGGTTTCATGACACATTAATGGTGATAACAGCAGATAGGGAGATCTGCCAAGCGCTAAATTTTTCATGAATGTCACCTCACAAAGGTCTCAATTAAATCTTTCTGATCATATCATCTCTGATACCTTTCATGATGAAAGATAAATGTGAAAGAACAGAATGCAGAAACAAAGTGAAACAAAGCTAGAGAGAGGGGTGAGAGAGACAGGCAGAGACAGAGAGAGACAAGGAGAACAAAAAAAGGTAGGTGAGGCTTAAGAGACTCAATGAGGAGTGAAGTGGATTCTTACAGCTCACTTTCCGGATGGTTGCCTTGAAAAACCCTGAATATTACGTGTAGGTCGTATATGTGCGTATGCCTGTAGCTTTTCAGTGCGCACACACCTCCCCAACAGACACACTTACTGTACATACAGGAACTACATGTAACTACTTTAACAACATTTTTCAGTCGCCTGCTGGTAGCATTCAGGATGCATTAAGTTGGATATTGTTTTCTCATCATGAGCGACATTTCACAGATGGCTTGATTCTGATCCATTTAATCTATTAAAAGTGATAATTTGAAGGAAAACCCTTCAAATCTCTCTACTTTGATTTCCGTTTCGGAAATGTCCTTTCAGAAGCACAACCTGTACTCATTACAGGAAGGCTGAATGTGTAGGAGGCAGAGTGCTGTAGTAGACCGAGGGTGAAACAGTGAACGAGTGGGAGAGAAAGAGAAAGAGGAAAAGGAGGAGGAAGAGGAGAGAGCTGACAGATAGCAAGCTGTCAGTTTTGTTCCTCAGAGATAGGGGCTGGTCTGACATCATTTGAGAGCAAAGATGCCAAGCTATACGCAAAGACATGGAGACAGATGACAGTCGTCTTGTGACTGGGTTGTTATAGAGAAGCAACTGACAGTACTGAGGACTTCTTCTGAAATTATCACTTGTGCCAATCAAGCTTATGATGGTATTTGAGATTTAAATGAATTAAAATGCAGTGATTACAAACAACATTAAATGACAGATTTTTAAATTGATTTGGTCCTCAAAGGGAAAAGCCTTTGAAAAGGAGATTGTTATACTTTGAATATAAAGACAGATGCTTTTAAAGTTCTTGTTATATAAATTCTCTATGTTGGAGATGCATGTGAGAAACCAGATTTGAGTTGTACTTTATTCAGCCCATCATAATTTGGTTGCGCGACTGATTTGTTCTCTGGTTGGATGAAGCAGGTTTTGTGTCTTTTCTCAGCTCCATCTGTTAAGTTGGACCAGAGTCACATTACTTAAACACATATTATCCTGCACACATTAAATATGCATCCGGGAAGTATTAAAACACACACACGAACACACACACACACACACAAACACACAGAAGGAACTGAGCAGACCTGACACTTGAGGTTTCATTGAAGCAGTGCCAAATCTTTCCACCCTCCAGCATGTCAGAAGAGGCTGTTGACTGCAAAACTTCAGCTGGACAAAAAGAAAAGAACATACTCTCCCTCAAAGTGGTCCAAATGACAGATTTTCACTACTACATAGTACTATCTGTGATACAGTATAGAAAAATAAAAATGAAATGAGATAGAATTTAAATGCTTTATCATCCTTCAATCTCAGATTGATTCATCTTACTTTAGCTCTGTCTGTCTTTCATCCTGTCACCTCTCTCTTCCTTTTTTCTCTAGGTGTCAGAACGCTGTGACTATGTGTATGTCAATGGGAAGGAGACAACAGGAAAGAGCAGGGTGATGCTCAACTTTACCTACAGTTTTCTGAGTGCCCAGCTCGAGATGAGTGTGTGGATGCCACGTCTGCCCTTGCTCATCGATGTGGCTGATCCCGAGCTCAGCCAGATAAAGGGCTGGAGGGTCCCTGTCAGTACGGGCAACAGAAGGTCTGATTGTCTGTTACATCTATACTTTTGCATGTTGTATTATTTGTCCAATAGATTTACATCTATTGTCATGTGAACACTGCAGCATTACATCAGCAGCTGTAAGGCAACAATTTTCAGCTCAGTAAACTTAATTTCTGCTTAACATTACACTCTTGAACAAGCTTAACTACTGGTCTACATGCCAATGATAGACATGATAGATTTTTGGCTTTGGTACCCAGCAGCACAAGTAAACCATTTTAAAATAGTGCCAGGACACGTCTGAATTTCTTTATTTAGGTCATTAACCTGAGAGGTTTTTAACAATCCCTCCTTGAGAATCTGAATCACATTCTCCACTTAGTAAAATAAATGGAGGCTACAATAAATAGGCTTGGTGATGTCAGTGCAGACATATGAGGCATAAAACACAGGTGCAGCTGCAGAGGTGGCATAATGAGCGTGTAATAATTCAGTCTCCCAAAAGGTACTTATGCTGAATAAGAAACAAGTAATAATTTCGAGTATTACACAGTGTGGGCAAAATTCCTGAGGCTGAAAACAGAGACACTGCACAATGATATGCACAGCGCATCATGACTCGCACGAGCAGTTGTAATAGAAATATTTAAATGAGTGATTTTTCTTCAGATGATTAAAATAGAAATAACTCTGTTTAAATTAAAATAGACAATTATTGAAGCATGGTGTTTTATTTTGTAATAATAGCTTTTATAATAATTATTGTGAGTATAGAGATAGGGACAATGGTGAGGACATAAAGCACTGAAACACTGGTATGTTTATAATATTAAAAAACCATGTGCCTTGGGGTTTAGGTTCTTATTAGAGATAGGGTATTACATGAAAAATGAAATTAATATGATGTAGCAGTACATCATATTACATCCTCTTTATTACTGATGAGTTACTGAAATTATTTAGTGAGACTGAGAGCATCAAGTTGAACAGGAACTGGAACTATAGCGTAAATGGTTAGCGTTGGAGTTTTAGATCATGTGAATGTGCGCAATCAGATTTTGAACCAGTGGATGTAATAAATATAACTTTTATGGGCATTAAACAGAAAATATCTTTTTAACGTGCATTCCTGCCACAAAGTCACTGCAGTGTCATTTCCCATTGGCCTGCGTCCCACAGGGTGGCACTCTAACACAAATACCGCCTAAGCCCATCAGTCATATATGTCAAGTGCATCCCTGCATGAATGCATGACATGTGAACCATATGTACATTTCTGTAAGAGAGAGAGAGCTAAATGAAGAAAGGAAAATGTTTTCTTGGGGTAGGTTTGTCAGTGTGTGCAGCTCTCCAAATTTGCGTGCGCTCATTCACATTCACGTCAGTGTGTAAGCCAACTCATTACACTCCGGCACCTTAGCTGACCTGTCACTCATTGCTACAAACATGACCTGACCTCATGTTTCTGTTGCCAGCCACAAATGTCACCTTGGTTTAGATTGCCGTCCCTTCACTGATGTGAAATAAGGGAAAGGAAGGGGAGGGGATGATGTAGGGAGGTTAGGACCTAAGCCAAGCCACTGGGCCACAGCATGTTAACCTGTCAGCCCGTTTTTCTGCCTGACCGGCCATGCCTCATTAAACCTAATGGAAACTGTCACTGTCACTCCCCCCTGGCCACCTGACTGTTAGAGAGAGAAAGAGAGAGAGAGAGATGCAGACAGAGCTCTAAAGAGTAGAAGGATAAAGGTGAGAGTGTGGAGAGAGAAACAGAGTGAGTCGAAAAATAGATTATAGAAGAGTCAAGTTAGAAAATGATGTAAGAAGTATAGAGTATAGTATGCAGCCAGGTATGCAGTGTGAGAGAAGACAATGAGAGCATACAGAACAACAAAACAGACAAAAATCAAGTGACAAACAATGATGGAAGATTGGGAACAGACAGATAAGACTGATATACACACATACTAGCCATAGCAACATTGCTCTCCAGTGTCAACTTGGTTGACTTTATGGAGTCCCAAAACCACATTTCACTCGACATTGCAGCTCCCACAGCTCAGCCTTGAGCTCAACAAATACAATTTGCTGTTCTTTAATATGATGTACTACAGTAGCCAAGGGAGCAAGTGTATTTTTGATGGAACTGGGAGCAACAATTTAAATAAACTGCCTAGGTAATACAGTAGAACAGAATAACATCAAATGACAAAATTATGAAATGAATGAAATTGTTTATGCTATAAAGAACAGTAAAACTCAAACATCTAAGTGGCATATACATTTTGCATGTGATGGCTTTAAGGCTATATCTATATTTATGTCTTTTGACATTGCACTACGTCATTTTGTTTCAGTTTGTTTGTTTTTGTTTCTTATTTTCCTTCTTCCATAACTCTTTGCAAAACATTTAACATGAAGAGGATCATTTTGCCATTCCTTCCTTTCCTACCTTCTCCAGTACAATGTGTGTCTGTTAGTGTGATAAAGGGCTATATAAATTTGACTTAAACAGAAGGAATAGAATAGAACAAAATGTGTCACAAAATTCCCCTATTGGGTTTGCATTTGCTTTAAAACATATCTCCTGAGGTGGCAAGATCTGCAAAATGTTTGCCGTGGGCCAAATAAATACCAGATATACAGCAAAATATCAGTTGCCCTTTAAAAGAAAATGAGAATTCAAGCAAAGCAGTCGTTTGTCTCTGCAAGCTGTTTTTAATGGATTTTTGAAAACAATGGGAGCCCACGATTTTCGGGAGGTCGGGAAAACCTGCAGCACAACAGACAGTATAAGCTTTGGCAGCAGCAAATACATCAGAGGGTTTAGGCTTTTTGGGCATTAATGGTGATAAGAAAAAATGAATTACATTGAATTGTGATGGGAAAAAAGTAGAATTATACTGGTGATAACCTTCAAAGTATTTTTCCCCTGAGGACTCATTTAGACACAAAGAGCCTTCAATTCATTTTAGCCCATAAACAACTTGAAGGATGCTTCTTCTATCTGCCTCTTTAGTCCTCACAGTTAGATAATTGATCTGTGCTTTATTTCAATTGCTTATCTGTTTCTTGTTCCCCATTCTTGTAGGTATGAAAGGGTCACAGATGACAAGGATGAAGATGGTGCAGGTGCCGAGAGGACAGAGAACAGCTGTGTGTCCCAGTATCAGAGCACCAGCGTGCGTGTCCTCACACACTTTGTGGCAGATACCGGAGAAGTTAGAGGAGCTTCAGAGGAGGACGGGGGCCAGCAGAACTTCCTGCTGGGTAGCGACTGGCAGGTGGAGGTGACACAACTGGTCAAGGATTTTCTGAGCGTGGCAGACCCGAAGGTTGCACAACTCATGGAGGGCCAAGTCGTCATAGGACTGAACGCTGGAACCACCAAACTACAGGTTGTATGTGTGTATGTGCACATGTGTGTGTATTCCGTTAACTGATAAGCAGACTGTGTTGTCATTTTGTTTCACTTCATTATTCTGTATGACATCATTTACATGTTCATCTTAGCCATTTTCTGTTTGGATGTGTGGGGTATTTTCGCCTCAACCAATCAGTAATGACGCATCTTTTTTGTCAACCTAATTTTCAGTCAACACAGAAACTGCAGTAGCTTTTGCTAGGAGCAGCAAACTAAACACTTACGTTAAAAAAAAAAAAAAAGAAATTATTCGAGTTGTCTAACAAATCTGAAGACAATGCCAAGGTCTGAGGTAAGATAGGATAAGATAAGATTTCTTTTATTGTCTCACAATGGGGAAATTCACATATTATATAATTATTTATTTATATAGAAATATTTCCATACAGATTGGTAATTTCTTAACACATTGATTACATTTAACCCATTTTCTTTTCAGTACAGAAAAAAACATGCACTGAACATATAGGCATTCCCACACTTGTGAAAAATAAAAATATGTTTAGAAAATTTGTTCAGAGGCAAATATATACACATCCAAACCCAGCTGGTGTTCGGTGCAATCAAAGAAAATGTTTAGTTGCACTAGTCAGGTTAGACAGGCTGAGCTAGCTGGTGCAAACAGTTTAGCATATAGAAGATATGTTTTTAGAGGAGTTGGTGGAGACAGAAACATGTTGAATGTCAACAAGTGAGTGTTGAATTTATATTCATAAGATGACCAGAAACATTACTTTGAATGAATGCTAATATTGCCCATCTTGACAAGCGCATAAGCCCCCAACATGTTAAGATTTTGTGTTTTTTCTGTTCTTGTTGAGTTCCTCTGCTCCCAAGTGACCATAAAAAAAGAGTGAGGTAGGTTAACTACACATTATAGAAAACGTGCAGATCAAACAGTTCTGCCAGTGGAAAGAGAAGGAGATACAAAAATAGCTACATTGATTGCAGCATGGCACAAATACTTAAGCCCATCAGCAGCTGACAGAGAGATGCGCCTTTGTGGCACGTCCAGTAAAAGCTTGCACCTTTGTGGTCTTTCTTTCTCTAACTCTTTGTCTTCTTCTCTTTCTCTCTCTCTCTCTCTCTCTCTCTCTCTCTCTCACACACACACACACACACACACACACACACACACACATGCACAGAGTCTTGTTTCCACCACTTTTGAAGACATTAAATAGACTTACGCCCATTTCCTGAAGGCTTAACCATAACAATAAACATTACTTGCCTAATCCTAATCCTTACCTTAACTTAAACCTAACCTTAACTTAACCTTAAAGCAAGTTTTCACCCTAATATTTAATGACTCATGTTGTGGGACTTGCATTCTGTCCTCAAAATATGACAGGTCCTCACAATGTGACAGATTTTTGCCCCACAACTACCGGAATACTTGTTTACACACACACACATACACACTCAGAATCCTATTTATCTAATACTACAACCAGGTCCTTGCTCAGGACACACGTGTGCCCACTTAGACTGTAAATCAACGTCAGTCTGGCATCTACAAGACAGCACAACACAGAGCAGCACATTGTTGAAGCAGTGGACTGGAATCATAATCTCCTTGTCTTTATTTATCAACCGAAGTGTTGTGTGCGCTGCAGGAGAGATTATGTGTATGAGATAGAGTGCTGCTTCACTGTTGGTCAAGACATATTTGAAATGGAAGGAAAAGTGCCTGGAAGGGTAATACTGATGACATGCAAGAAAAAGAAACTGGAAATGTATGACATTTGTTATCCATCCATTTTACTTCAAAGTTATGATATGGTACATTTACCTTTCACTAAACTGTCGAGATGTTATCAGTGATATTAAGGTTGAATAGATCTATAGGCCAAACTGTATCAGGTCCTGACATTTATACAGTCAGCTTTGGCCAACTGACTAGCGCTGTGTGGCATGATTTTTAGAGGATAACAGAATGTAATGCAGTGCATAACAGCAATATGCTACATTTGCAATGCTTCTAAAGATTAGTTGTCATGAAAATTGAGACTTAATTTTTCTGTCAGAAAAATAAATGGAACAAATGTCTGTACAGTGTACACAGGGGAAAACCTGTGCAAAAGCACTCGCTCACTCCATCACTTCTTTAATTTTAAACACAATCAATCAAGCAGACTCAAGAATATTGACAATTGCGTTAAAAAGATTGTGACATTTGTTTGTGTGACAAGTGACAAGGGCTTTTCGATTGTTGATGCCGAAATCCAAGAGTAATGACTGCAGTAACCAGGGTTTGCAAAAATAGACTACATGGGCTTTTAAACCATAAGAGATATGTCTCTATGGCAATGAAGGAATAATTTCAAAAATGCCTTTGGTTCCTCTTTCCATTCATGTGATCTCAGTCTCTCGAAGTAAATTTTAACTGCTGGTCCCTATGATAAGTGAGCATATCTCCCTTGAAATGCAAATTATATAACTGAACATAAAGGTTAATTGTACCTCATGTCGACATGATTTGATAGTTAATGGTTCTACTAATTAGTCAACATGTGGTATTGAAAATGTTACTTCTGTTTCCAGTGTAGTTTTAATATGCTGCTCAGGTCTGGTCTATGGAAAGGTTAAATCTTTCTGAATGAGGACAAAGGACAAAGCTTTTGGGCTTAATCCAGAGAAATCATAGAAACACTTAGTGAAATAGGCACACAAAGCAAAGGATGAAATCAGCTCATTGAACCAATAGGGTTACATATTTTCCTAAATACCAAATACAGCACAACCTCTTATGAAATCATCATTTCCTATAACCTTCATTTCTCAAGTATGTCATCCATAGTTTGGACTTGACAGTCCATTCGGCAAAGATCTCAGTTTTATTTAATGTCAAGGTGCTTTTTTAAAACCAGATTACTTACATGTCTGTATAACATTTTTCAAAGCAAACAGCTGAGCAGATGAATGTATCATGTCTTCCTTCCTTAACAGCCAGTTGTTTCCAGTCATTTCGGCCCATTTGCCATTTTTTTTTAAATTTTTTTCTTCAGTGATGCCTTATGGTTGAGTGGTATTACAGTTGTGACCAATGTGAAAAACATCATGCGAACTTGAGAATGCTTCCTTTAAAAAAACCCCTACCTCAGTAATCCAAGAAACATAGTATTAATAAATCTTTATATGTCCAAATTTCTTAAGACTTTGAATACATAACACATTAGTGCAGTTTTGTTTTGAGCAAACTGTCCAGTATTTGGATACTTGGTACTTGGATTTGACAACTGAACAACAGCCAAAGTTTTCGAAACTGCCCCTGAGATATTAGAAGAATGCATATTTGCTGCAGAATTGGTAATTTCAGAATTAATACAATGGGTTGCAAGTTCAGTGGTGTATCGGGAGAAATGGCTGGATCCTATAAGCACGGTCTATCCAACATGCTATGAATAGACTACTGACATACACAACACATCTTGCTATTAACCTTTACAAAAGTGTCAGTATGATGAGTCAGAGCAGCATTGGTCCGGGCAACAGGGGATTGTATGTAACATTGTTGGTTGTACCAAAATAGATACCAGTGAAAATGGGATTTTGTGGGTTCAGATAGTGGAAACCTGCTGAGATTTGGACAGAAATCACACAAGACAAGACTCTGATAGCTTTAAATGGAAAAAAGGAAGCCTGGAGGGGGTTTTTAATTGCTCTCTGGGGGTGGAATAAAGCAACCTGTAAACTCTTGAACTGACATGAGGAAAGGACTTGACATGTAAGATGGGGAGACTCTCACAACCATGGATGAAGGCCAAAGGCCAGACCTGCAATCTCTCAGTGGGGTGGAGGAGAGCCATGACATCTTTGAAAAAGGACTTGGAACAAGGGAAGGAGAAGGGATCTGACTACCTTCCGAGAATCAAGGAAATGAGCTTTGGCATCTGTGAGATGAGCAGTCGGAAGTCTGAATATTTGTTAGCATATAGTCGGAGTTAAGTTGAGAGGATTGTTCATCAATTTGAGGGATCCAAAAAAATACTCCTGACATCTTGTGTAGAGCTGTGTCAGGTGTTTACACATCCTCACACACATCACTCACTTCCTTGCACATCCTCACATCTTCAGAGGAGAAAGAAACAGTACATTCTTTTCATGGTTGGAAGTTGGGAATTGTCTTCTGCTGTGAGAAGGTACTGGGTGACTTCTTGAACTTTGCACTTAGGTACCCACTTATTTGCTTATATTTCAGTAAATTAAGTTCCCAGTTAGCAAAGTATGTGATATATTTGAATTCAGTCTGACTTGATTTTAATACAGAGCAAACAGACTTTAATCATCTACAATATTATGACTTCAAACATCAAACAGTGGAGGCAAAGCAAGTATGATGAGGATGCCGGTTTTGTAATTCCCTTTGGCTAAAATGCAACTACAAACTTTAAGTATGCAGCCAGACTCTTACAAAATTTGATTTAAACCAGTGATTTTGGCCATGAAGCATTCCAGTTGCCTGTAAGTTTCCACATTAACATTTTGTGTCATTATTTGGTTTGTTTTCCTTTTATCTGTTCAACAAAAGAATAACTTCACACTATAAGAGTTGTCAGTGGGAAAGTTCACCACTAGTCTGCTTTTTTGCCTTTGATCTCATATCAGAGATGAGGTTAAACCATTTTTCCTATTTTTTTTGACACTACACTGATTTTAGCAGTATTTAACATTCAAGGATATCATTGTCACTGTGTGGGAAGCAAGAGGGAAAATTAAATGTGGTAAACCAAAAGGGAAGAAAACAGGGCACAACAAGTGAAGCAGTGATTGGTTCTGACAGTTCATTATGGCTGGTAAATATGGCCATGCGGGGGCAGCTGGAGGAGCGAAAGGAGCGCTAATTGGAGCGGATGGAAGGGGTAACAATATCACAACTATTTACATACTTAAACGTCAGGGAAGTAGAACATGTATTATAAAGGTATAGATTATATGCTTGCATACAAGTTTAGGTGCATTTTTATCTTAGTATGTGTTTTGTTAATATAATCACCATGTTTATCTATGCAGAGTCTTTGCACATGTGGTCTCCATTACTTAATATACAAGTTTGAAACAGAACAAGTGCAATTTTTGCTCCATTTAAATACATTTTTTTCATTAACCATTATACAAACAGGTACAGACTGTCTTCAGCAAATATCCCAAAGTGACAGGTTACATTCAAGTGATAAAGCACACTGGCAACCATAATAACTCTAATTTTAATTCTTGAACATTAGTAGCAAAGGAGGAAGTAGTACTGTAAAATAACAAAGGTCCACAGAAGAAGCTGGGATGAATGGATGAGTCAACAGACTGTCAACTGTCTGACATGGGAAATCACTGTTCGTTCTCAGTGTCCTGTAACAACAAACTACCTTGGTTTCTTTTAATCATTACCACAATTGTCCCCTAATATTAAACCTACAACGTGGAACTTTTGAATGACTTTCATTGACACAAACACCGTCAACATGTTTATGACTCCATAGGCACCATCTACTTCTACTGTTTCTGCAGCCTAATCTGTCACTCTGTTGGTTCTCCCCTTCAGTTCTCGCAAACCAATCTTTGCTGGCTGACATTAAATGCATTGCTATGGGCACTGCCAGTGTGGGAAAGTCACCACAGACTCCAGGTTTAAAAATTCGAGTAGAGTGCAAGATATGGAGAGAACAATCTGACTGTGACAAGCTTAATCTGTATTGAATGAACTCATTTGGCAAGAGCTCAAATGTAACAAACATTTATTTTTATGTTAAAGTCCTGCAGTGCAAGTTTAATCAAGGGGGTATTACTGTGGGTAGGGGTTAGGATAAGAGGAAGAGGGTTGTACTTTATATAAGTAAATATGTATTTTTGGGTTTTCTTTAAGACTTTTTGTAGTACTGAACTACAAGGTAACATTCCATCAAAGCTGCAGGCAAATATGTGTGTAAAGATCTGTTTTATATTTCCAGAGAGTATGACTAAACTCAAAGAAGAAACTACAATACAAAGGCATTTTTGTGACAAACCTGCATTAATAGCGCAGGCTTCAGCTTGCAGGGCTCTGGGATTGGACATCTTATGGACATCACTGACATCATAGTCAACAACAGTGGCCGCTAGCAAACTAGCCCTCCCTCTTCATTCTTAGTAATAATGTCATCTCGTATCTTAATGGACTATCATGAGTAGCAAACGTTTGCGTGTGTTGCAGGTGCTGTCCCCTCTGACGTCGTCTGTCCTGGCTGAGAGGAGCATTAGGGTGGTGGATGACAAAGTGAGTGTGACAGAGCTGGGGGTGCAGTTGGTTTCTGGACTGTCTCTGTCCCTGCAGCTCAGCCCGGGGAGCAACAGGGCCATCGTCGCCACTGCAACCACACAAGAAGTCATTGAATCACTGAAACAGGTACAGATCCAGGACATCTAAGTATCTTGCACCAATTTGCATTATTAATTCTTCATCCTACCATAAAAGGAGAGGAAGTCTAATCATTGCTGTATTAACATTGTACCATGCGTTGTTCTTTTCTTTCAAGTTCAGGGCTGGATCACATTTATTATGGAGTTTATTATATGTGTTGTATTTCTTCTTATATAATTAATTCATTCTGGATATAGTGAAGCCATCTATTTGATTTGCATATCCAACCACTGAACAACTGTGTTATTCCTGTAATTATAATTTCAAATAGAAAAAGGGCTACTGTCTCTTCCCTTTGAGACAAAAGAATATTTGGCTTTCAGGAGAATAGTTTCATTTCCACCCCATTGTTTCTATGAGCATTTCTATTGTAATTAAGACTCACTTGTGTTTCACCATGTTTTCTCAGTTTTATTTTTCAATCCTTGTCATGTATTGCAGATATGCTGATTACCATTTTTGGAGTTATTTTCAGGGTTATTTGAACCACTGCTGTTGTACTGTTAGCAATTTCTATTTTTACGTGCATTTTCATAGGAGTCCCTCATCAGCGCTTGGCTCCAGTTCAGTGATGGATCCATGACTCCTCTAGACAACTACAACCCTGCCCATTTTACCCTGGCAGCCACCTCTTTGGATGAACAGGTGGTGGTGGTGCAACACAGTGCAGCATGGAAATGGCCCGTTATCATTGCCAAGGGTGAAGGTCAGGGTTTGCTTGTGCGTGTTGAGATGAGCCCATCAGAGGTGTGCCAGAAGGGAAAACGACGTACTACCTTAGCAACTGGAATGGCAAACATACACGTAAGGATTGGTCAATCGGAAGAGCAATACAGACAACCGGGAGACCGAAGAACACGTCCGGAACCTCCATATTATGGCGGATCTATTTCTGATATGGAAACTGGCTTAATCAACCGTGGAGCCACTACCATCAGGGGTCATGTCCCTGTGAGACCTAATGGGGGCCGTCTCTCAGCAGACAACGGGGCGAGGGTCCCAAGTGAATTCTCTGAATATCCAGGCAAGGCAGAGCTGCCACGTAGCCGCAGCACTGATGAGGACTTGTTACCATCCCGACGAGGTCTGACAGACCTGGAGATTGGTATGTATGCCCTGCTCGGAGTCTTTTGCCTGGCAATCCTGGTTTTTCTCATTAACTGCATCTCTTACGCATATAAATATCGTAGCAAACAGCTGTCCCTGGAGACCCCAGAAGCAATGCCCCATGCCCATGACTGGGTTTGGCTGGGCCAAGGGGAGGGACTTTGTCTGCAACAACAGCAGCAGGATGAGCTGGGCGGTACCCTAGAGGAAGGTAGTCAACTGTTAAATGGGGGTGTCCAGCGTGGTAACAATGGTGTGGGAGGCTGTAGTTCGAGTGGGAGGGATCACAGAAATGAGTCACTTAACTCACCCACCACCAAGAGAAAGAGGGTGAAGTTCACCACTTTTTCCAATGCCAAGTCCAGTAATGGATGTCCTGTGCTCAGCCCATTAGCGCTAGTGCAGACCAGTGAGATAAAATGGGTATGTCCGGACATCGAGCTTGGGGACTCAAAGGATCTTAGGGACTACATGGAAAAGCTTAATGAGAATGCAATCAAGAACATTG